>NW_024070212.1:88500868-89084421 GCF_014754425.2 Oryx dammah | reverse complement strand
GAAGCCTCCTTATGACGATACATATTCTCCAACCTAGTGATATTTTATTTAATAATTTAAAGGTAGAAGTGTGACAGATTTCCTTTTCTTGGGCTCTAAAATCACTGTGATGGTGACTGCAGCCATGAAATCAGAAGA
The DNA here is from genome assembly GCF_014754425.2 of Oryx dammah. Classification (NCBI taxonomy): domain Eukaryota; kingdom Metazoa; phylum Chordata; class Mammalia; order Artiodactyla; family Bovidae; genus Oryx; species Oryx dammah. Next base: position 89,084,283 of record NW_024070212.1, on the reverse strand, counting down.
CAATTGCTTCTTGGCAGGAAAACTATGACAAACCTAGACTGTATTGAAAAGCAAAGACATTACTCTGCCAGCAAAGGTCCATATAGTCAAGGCTATGGTCTTCCAGTGGTCACAAATGGTTGTGAGAGCTGGACTGTAAAGAAGGCAGAACACCGAAGAGTTGATGCCTTTGAACTGTGGTGCTGGAGAAGACTCCTGAAGGTCCCCTGGACAGCAAGATCAAACAGTCGATCTTAAGGGAAGTCAACCCTAAATATTTGTTGGAAGGACTGATTCTGAAGCTCCAGTATTTTGGTGATCTGATGTGAACAGCTGACTCACTGGAAAGACTCTGATGCTTGGAATGATTGAGGGCAGAGGGAGAAGAGGGCATCAGAGGATGAGAGAGTGGCATCACCGATGCAATGGACATGAAAGTGGGCAAACTTCAGGAGATGGTGAGGGACAAGGAAGCCTGGTGTGCTGCAGTCCATGGGGTTGCAAAGAGTCGGACACGACTGGGTGACTGAACAACCACCACAAAGCACCTAAGACAATGCCAAGCACTTAATAAGCGTAAAATGTGTGTTAAATAAGCAGTACTTTCTCCTCTTTCAGTTCAGTTCAGTTGCTCAGTCGTGTCTGACTCTTTGCGACCCCATGAATCGCAGCACGCCAGGCCTCCCTGTCCATCACAAACTCCCAGAGTTCACTCAGACTCACATCCACTGAGTCAGTGATGCCATCCAGCCATCTCATCCTCTGTCATCCCCTTCTCCTCCTGCCCCCAATCTCTCCCAGCATCAGAGTCTTTTCCAATGAGTCAACTCTTCGCATGAGGTGTCCAAAGAACTGGAGTTTCAGCTTTAGCATCATTCCTTCCAAATAAATCCCAGGGCTGATCTCCTTCAGAATGGACTGGTTGGATCTCCTTGCAGTCCAAGGGACTCTCAAGAGTCTTCTCCAACATCACAGTTCAAAAGCATCAATTCTTCGGCGCTCAGCTTTCTTCACAGTCCAACTCTCACATCCATACATGACCACAGGAAAAACCATAGCCTTGATTAGACGGACCTTAGTCAACAAAGTAATGTCTCCGCTTTTCAATATGCTATCTAGGTTGGTCATAACTTTTCTTCCAAGGAGTAAGCGCCTTTTAAATTCATGGCTGCAGTCACCATCTGCAGTGATTTTGGAGCCCCTCAAAATAAAGTCTGACACTGTTTCCACGGTTTCCCCATCTATTTGCCATGAAATGATGGGACCGGATGCCATGATCTTCGTTTTCTGAATGTTGAGCTTTAAGCCAACTTGTTCACTCTCCTCTTTCACTTTCATCAAGAGGCTTTTTAGTTCCTCTTCACTTTCTGCCATAAGGGTGGTGTCATCTGCATATCTGAGGTGATTGATATTTCTCTCGGCAATCTTGATTCCAGCTTCTGCTTCTTCCAGCCCAGCGTTTCTCATGATGTACTCTGCATAGAAGTTAAATAAGCAGGGTGACAATATACAGCCTTGACGTACTCCTTTTCCTATTTGGAACCAGTCTGTTGTTCCATGTCCAGTTCTAACTGTTGCTTCCTGACCTGCATACAGATTTCTCAAGAGGCAGGTCAGGTGGTCTGGTACTCCCATCTCTTTCAGAATTTTCCACAGTTTATTGTGATCCACACAGTCAAAGGCTTTGGTATAGTCAATAAAGCAGAAATAGATGTTTTTCTGGAATTCTCTTGCTTTTTCCATGATCCAGCGGATGTTGGCACTTTGATGTCTGGTTCCTCTGCCTTTTCTAAAACCAGCTTGAACATCAGGAAGTTCACGGTTCATGTATTGCTGAACTCCTCTTTAGAATACATTAATTTCAATTTCCATAATATCAATTTTCAAGTATATTTAATGAATCTTATACTCTATTGGAGCTAGAAGAAAGCAGCTCATTTCATACAACATTTTTATTTCACAGGGGTTCCCTGGTGGCTCAGATGGTAAAGAATCTGCCTGCAATGTGGGAGACCTAGGTTCAATCCTTGGATCAGGAAGACCCCTGGAGAAAGAAATGGCAACCCACTCCAGTACTTGTGCCTGGAAAATCCCATGGACAAAGGAACTTGGCAGGCTACAGTCCAATAGTAAAAAGTCTGACTCGACTGAGCAACTAACGCTTTCACTAAGAAAGACTAAGAGAGTAAACAATCTAAGATAATAGAGATGGGCAACAACAGGAGCTAAGATTAAAGCCAGGGCTCCTATCAAAAGAGAAATCTCCCCGTGTCCTGAGGTATGAACTTACCGAGTCTTGCTAGGTAGGTAGACGCCAACAGGCATTTGCCTAGTGACTCTTCCCGCTTGTAAGGTATGGACCAGTGATCTGTCAAAACACGGCTTTCCAGTTCATATAAATTTGTTGTAGGGAATTCAATTCTTTCCCCTGAGCAGTTTCCATTTTCATCATTCTTCTGACAAAAAGGCATTATGGTTGAAAGAAAAAAACAAACTAATCAGTGACTACTTAAAATTTTTTCAGTTTAACACAAAGTAGACCCTTGATGGTAGCCATTAATACCAAGAGTGTGGATTCCACATTTCTTTCTCATCATCACATCTTATATCAAGACTACCTGAAATATTCTCAGCTTTTATCAATGTGGAATCCTTACTCCCTCAGAAAGTGAACTCATCTCAGTCTTCAAAAATGCACTCTCTTTATCTCACTACGGTACCCAATCTACCTTTACCTACAGCCATCCTATTGCTTCTTTCCCTTTTTTCACCAAGGGCATAAATGCCTCCTTAGAGGTATTATCTACACCTGCTATCTCCATCTCCTCACACTGACTCACTGCTGGTATTACACCAATATAGACTCCAGAGTCCCTGCTCTCCCAAGGTGGCAGTTGTTAAGGTCACCACACTGAATGCTGTCCCATTCGGTCCAACGGACATGTTTCAGTCCTTACCTCACTTTGCAGGAGTGTCTGACCTGCAGGCTTCCTCTTCCTGGTATGCCAGATTCACTCCCCTAACCTCCCAGAACAGCCTGTTTCCCTCCTTTCCTCTGGGGTCTACTGTTCCTGCTGTCTCCTGTTCTTGTATATCCTCCCCTTCCTAGCCATCAAACACTGGAGTTTCTCAAACCTCAGAGCTGTGCTCCCTTCTTTCTGCTCAGTGAATGGTAGGTACCATATTCATTTGGCAGCACAGACAGAAATCAGGATCACATTCTTAAAACCCCAGTCTCCCATCTCCACCACTAAGACTATGTGATCAGACTCCCTATATTTCTCTCAAACCCATCTATATCCGTCCTTCTCCTAGGGATGCTTCTACTTCTGAACTCATCTTTCTGTCCTTTGCAATCTACTTAACTCTTATACACTCTAAACTCTTTCAGAGAAAAGCCTTTAAAGAACTGCTAAACATCACCAAATTCCATTAATTATTTTATAATCTTACCATGCTGAACTTCTCCTTTATAACATAACTCACAGATATAATTTTACATTTATAATATTTGTGATTTATTCTGTTTTTCCCCATTGAAACAAGTGAGCCATAAGCACAAAGACCCTGTTTCTGACAATTTCTATATCTCTAAAACCTAGTGCCTAGCATAAAGCAGGTATTTAAAACATATTTTTAAATGGAAAATAATTCACACAAGTTGAAACTATCAATGGAGTAACTGTCAGACTTTCCATCAGTTCTTACTATGATAATCTCTAATAAATCAAACAGAACATCTCCTCCCAAATGGCCCAGTATCTAGTTTCTTTGAAAACCTATCCATTTTCACAATCCACTCTATAACTGAATCATTAAAAATAAAATAATTTCATTAAAAAATTCACCTTGAGCCTCAATGAAGCAAAGGAGCATAAATATAAAACAGAATGATTTAAAAGCACATTAAAAAAGAATTTTCAAACCCATACAAATGCTATCTAAAGGAATGCAACAAATTTTTTTCAGGTTCAAGGCTAAATTAGGATGAAAACAAGACAAAAACCAGGAAGGTGATAAAAATAAAAATGGAGTAGAAGATGATATAAATTGCAGGTGAAGAGTGAGGGGTGGTGAAGTAAATTTAGAATTATGATATCTGGGGATAATTCAGTTTTTAAAGCACAACATCTTTAAGAAATACTTTTAATTAATAAATTCTGTAAATAAACCAATTTTACTTAAAGGAATTGAGAAGGACCAAATGTATAAAGAGTTTAAGATAGTATTAAAATTATACACTTGTTAAATGCTTCAGTTTATGAACCTAAGATCAAAGTAGGATTAAGGTATGTAAAAACAGAATTCAGTTGGATGATGGGAAAATGTCATTACTATGAGATATCTACCATTAACTGCCACAGGAAGTTAACAGATCAAATCACGTATGAAGTATCTGATGTACCTAGCAGCTATGAAAACTAAGAGCTTCCAGATGGGATTAGGGCCCTTGTGAGAGTCACAGAGGAACCTGTACCCCCTCTCTGCTCTTCACACTGTCAGACAGCAGCCTGGGACCCAGAGGAGGGGCACACTAGGACTCAACCATGCTGGGATCCTGATCTCAGACCCCCAGCCTCAAGAACTGTGGGAAGTAAATTTCTATTGTTTACAAACCAATAAAACAACAAAACCCACCCAAAGCGAAGCGCTTCCTTAGGTGAAGGTGGAGGGAGACCTTTAACATCAGCAGTAACGACACAGACATCGTGTACCTCCTGAATGGACGCACTATAAACAGCACAGCATCATTTCCGTGACAGAAATGCCAAATATGCATCCCCTGACTCGAGGCACAGTTCAGTTCAGTCGCATCCAACTCTTTGCAACCCCATGAACCGCAGCACGCCAGGCCTCCCTGTCCATCACCTACTCCTGGAGTCCACTCAAACTCATGTCCATCGAGTCGGTGATGCCATCCAACCATCTCATCCTCTGTCGTCCCCTTCTCCTCCTGCACTCAATCTTTCCCAGAATCAGAGTCTTTTCAAATGAGTCAGCTCTTCGCATCAGGTGGCCAAAGTATTGGAGTTTCAGCTTCAACATCAATCCTTCCATTGAACACCCGGGACTGATCTCCTTTAGGATGGACTGGTTGGATCTCCTTGCAATCCAAGGGACTCTCAAGAGTCTTCTACAACACTACAGTTCAAAAACATCAATTCTTCCGTGCTCAGCTTTCTTTATAGTCCAACTCTCACATCCATACATGACCACTGGAAAAACCATAGCCTTGACTAGACCGACCTTTATTGGCAAAGTAATCTGTCTGCTTTTTAATATGCTATCTAGGTTGGTCATAACTTTTCTTCCAAGGAGTAAGCATCTTATAATTTCATGGCTGCAATCACCATCTGCAGTCATTTTGGAGGCCCCCCCTCCAAACAAAGTCAGCCACTGTTTCCACTGTTTCCCTATCTATTTGCCATGAAGTGATGGGACCAGATGCCATGATCTTCGTTTTCTGAATGTTGAGCTTTAAGACAACTTTTTCACTCTCCTCTTTCACTTTCAGGGAAACTCAAAATGAGGAACAACCTAAAAAATAACTAGCCTGTATTCTTCAAAAATGTCAACGACATTAAAGATTGAGGCAGACTGGAGAAATACAACATGGGATCCTGGATTAGGTTGTGAAACAGGAATTTTTATTTGTTTTTACTTCTTGGTTTTAAAGGATGTTAGTACCTGATCAGTGTCAATATCTGATTTTGATAATATACTGTGGTTACATAAGAGAATATCCATTTGTAGGAAATACACACTGAAGTATTTGAGGGTAAAGGTGTATCATGTCTTTATTCTCAAACATTTCAGAAAAAAACAACAAAACACATATATTAATACTTTGATATACACATGTACATTATACATACATGGGTATTTACATATACAGAAAGAAAGACTAATAAAGAGAATGTGATAAAATGTTAACATTTTAAGAACTTGAATAAAGTTTATATAAGAATTTCAGATTTATTATGGCTATTTATAAAGATTTACAGAAAAGTTGCAAAAATAGTTTTGTGCTATTCTTGCAACATTTTTGTAAGCCTGGAATTATTTCAGAAGTAAAATAATTTAGTATGATATATATTAAAATACAGATTTTTGAAGAACCTAATAAATTAGAGAGGTAGGGATTCACCTGTAGGGGTTAAAAAAAAAATGGGTGTATGTTCTACTGAAGAACTCCATTCCACTTGGTAACATAATTTGGTTTCTAAATACCTTTAGGCTTTTGTCTTAAATTACCAAATAAGTAATATATATTCATTGCAGAAAATACAGAAAATATGAATAGCAAAAAATAAAACCCATCATTAATTTCCCCATTTAAAAATTAATCACACTGACATTTTAATAAATATTTTTCCAGTAAAAGCCTTTTCTTTATGGATTTTTTTCTTAAAAATTCACAAATGTGAAATTAACTCTATTTTCATCACCTCCATGGCCCATCATCATCCTCTCATTAAAGACAGTATTAATGGAGTCTTCTATCTTGATTCAAAAGATAGATACATAAAGCAATAATTGCAAAACTGTGTTAATGGGCTTATAATGACTACATGTGACCTATATGATAATAACAGCACAAAGGAGTGGTGAGAGAACAGGGTTATATTGCAGGAATGTTTTGTATGCTACAGAAATTAAGTTGGTATTAACCCAAATTACACTGTCATAGATTAAGATGTTAAATGTAATCTATGGGGCAACCACTAATAAAGTAACTTTTAAAATTACACACTGAAAGAAAAAACAAGGGAATTAAAACAGCACACTGGAAAATATCTACTTAACACCAAACAGAGTGATAATGGAGGATTAGAGGATCAAAAGGCATAAAACAGAAGACAAATAGCAAAATGGCAGCTGTAAACCTTGTTTTATCAAATAATTATACTAAGTTATAATTACCAGTAATATATTAAATGAATATGGACTAAAGGCTCGAGCCAAAAGGCAGAGATTTGCAGAATGGATTTTTAAAAATGGACTGAACTCTATGCTGTCTACAACAGATACCCTTTAAAGACACAAAGAGGTTGAAATAAAAGAATGGAAAAAGATATGTACACACAAAGGAGCTGAAGTGGCTGTATTAGTATCAAACAGAATCTAGGCATACCTTGCTTTACACTGCTTTGCTTTGTTGTGCTTGGCAGCCATTGTGCTTTTTACAAACTGAAGGTTTGTGGCAACCCTGCATATAGCAAGTCTATCAGCACTGTTTTCCCGAGAGCATCTGCTCCATTATATCTATGTGTTGTGCTCATGCCACTGCTTCAGTCATGACTGGAGCCTGCCAGGCTCCTCTGTCCATGGGATTCTCCAGGCAAATATCCTGGAGTGGTTTGCCATTTCCCCCTCCAGGGATCTTCCCAACTCAGGGATCGAACCAGCGTCTCTTATGTCTCCTGTATTGGCAGGCAGGTTCTTTACCACTGGCGCCACCTGTTACATTTCGGCAATTCTCACAATATTTCAAACCTTTTCATTATTGTTACATTTGTTATGGTGATCTGTGATCAGTTACCTTTGATATTACTATTGTAATTGCTTTAGGGCACTATGAACTGTGCCTATTATGTGTTCTGCCTGCTTCACCAACTGGTTATCTCTGGTTTCTCTCCCACTCCTCAGGCTACCCTTGTCCCTGAGATATAAGAGTATTAAAATTAAGCCAACTAACAGCCCTGCAATGGCCTCCAAATGGTCAAGTGAAAGGAAGAGTGAGTAGCACATCTCTCACTTTAAATCAAAAGCTGGCAATGATGAAGCTGAGTGAGGAAGGCAAGTTGAAAGCCAAGACAGGCTGAAAGACAGGTGTCTTGCACCAAACTGTTAGCCAAGTTGTGAATGCAAAGGAAAAGTTGTTGAAGGAAATTAAAAGTGTTACTCCAGTGAACACACAAATGCTAAGAAAGCCAAACAGCCTTATTGCTGACAGGGAGAAAGTTTCAGCAGTCCAGGTAGAAGATCAAAGTGGCCACAACATTCCCGTAAGCCAAAGCCTAAACTAGAGCAAGGCTGAGAGAGATGAGAAAGCTGCAGAAGTTTGAGGCTAGCAGAGGTTGTTTCGTGAAGTTGAGGGAAAGAAGCCATATCCCGTAATACAAAAGTGAAAGGTGAAGAAGCAAGTGGTGATGTGGAAGCTACCACAAACTATCCAGAATATCTAACTAAGGTAATTAAAGAAGGCAGCTACACTAAGCAACAGAGTTTCAGTGCAGACAAAATAGCCTCATATTGGAAGAGGATGACATCCAGGAGATGTCAATGCCAGATGTCAACCTAGGAGATCTAGAGAGGAGAAGTCAACGCCTGGCATTCGAGCTTCAAAAGACAAACTACCTCACAGACACAGAGAACAAAGTAGTGGTTACCGGTGTAGGGGACAGAGAATATAAGGGCGAGGAGAGTGAGGAACAAACTACTAAGTGAAAGACTGGCTCAAAAATGTACTGTACAACACAGGGAATAGAGCCAATATTTTGTAATAACTGTGAATGAAAAGTAACCTTGAATAGAATCTGTATCCTACTGTTGTGTGAAAACTGTATAAATCTTAATTATGTTGAATTGGTTCACAGAGCTTTTCAGGTCTACTATATCATTCTACTTCTCTGTATGGTCTATTAATTTTTGAGAGCTTGATATTGAAATTCCAACTAAAAATCTACTAAAAATTTATCTATTTAAAAAGATAAAAATTCTAATATATAGTGGAACTATATGTAACCTTGTTCTGTATTTTCCAAGTCTCCTGTAAACATGTTATCATATTTTCATAATTAAAAAAATAAAAGCAAAAAAGAAGAAAAAAAAATTAATGGTTAATTAAACAAGCAAATATACCTCTCTTCCACCACCAAAAAAAGAAAAAAAAGAAAAGATGAGCTCTCTCTTGTGAGGGACTAATGAGGCTGGTGATGTGAAATAGAAGCCAATGCTCATTTGTGATTCCAAAGATCATAGGGCCCTGAAGAATTATGCTAAATCTACTCTGCCTGCGCTCTACAAATGGAACAACAAAGCCTAGATGACAGGACATCTGTTAACAACATGGTTCACTGAATATTTAAAACCCACTGTTGAGACCTACTACTCAGGAAAAAATTCCTTTCAAAATATTACTGCTCACCGACAATGCACTTGGTCACCAAAAAGCTCTGCTGGAGATATACAATGAGATTAATATTGTTTTCATGCCTGTGAATACAGTATCCATTCTGCAGCCCATGGATCAAGGAGTAATCTTACCTTTCAAGTCTTATTATTTAAGAAATACCTTCTGTAAGGCTTTAGTGCCATAGATAGTGATTCCTCTGATAGATCTGGGCAAAAGAAACTGAAAATCATTTGGGAAGGATTCACCATTCTACATACCATTAAGAACATTCATAATTCATGGGAAGAGGCCAAAATATCAACACTAAACCACAAGTTAGGAAGAAGTTGACATCAACCCTCATGGATGACTTTGAGGGGTTCAAGACTTCAGTGGAGGAAGTCATTGCAGATGTGATGGAAATAGCAAGAGAAACTAGAATTAGAAGTTGAGTTGAAGATGTGACTAAATCGTTGCAATCTCATGATAAAAGCTGAACAGATGACGAGTTACTTCTAATGGATGAACAAAGAGAGTAGTTTCTTGATGGAATCTGCTCCTGGTAAAGATTCTGTGAAGACTGTTGAGATGTCAACAAGAGTCAGAATATTTATAAACTTTGATAAAAAAGCAGTGGCAGGGTTTGAGAAGATTGACTCCAATTTTGCAAGAAGTTCTAATAAAATGCTATCAATCAGCACTGCATGTTACAGAGAATCCATTCATGAAACACAGGGTCAACTGATGGAGCAAACTTCATTGTTCTTATTTTAAGAAAGTGCCACAGCCACCCCTACCTTCAATAACCACCACTCTCATCAGTAAGCAGTTATTCACAAGGAGGCAAAAAAAATATATATGTATTACGACTTACTGAAGGCTCAGATGATGGTGAGCATTTTCAAGCAACACAGTATTGAAACTGAGGTCTGTATATTTTTTAGACATAATGCTGTTGTTCTCGTTTAGTCACTAAGTTGTGTCTGACTCTTTGCAACTCCATGGATTATATACAGCATTCCAGGCTCCTCTGTCCTCCACTATCCCTGAGTTTGCTCAAATTCATGTCCATCGAGTTGGTGATACTCTCTAACCATCTCAACCCCTGCTGCCCCCTTCACATTTTGCCTTCAATCTTTCCCAGGATCAGGATCTTTTTCAATGAGTTGGTTCTTCACATCAGGTGGCCAGAGTATTGGACATAATGCTACTGCGTATTTACTGATGACAGTATAATATAAACATCCTTTTTAGGTACTGGGAAACCAAAAAGTTCATGTGACTCACTCTATTGTGGTATTTGCTTTACTTCAGTGGTGTGGAACTAAAACCACAGTTATCTCCAAGGTACGCCTACAGATGTTAAGACAAGAAATATATTACTAGAGACAAAGAAGGACACTTCATACGACAAAAACAAAGGTCAATAAAAACAGGAGATAAAAGAATGGAAAAAGATACACTATGAAAACAGAAACCAAAAGAGAGCTGAAGTGACTATACTAACATCGGAAAAAAATAGAAGTTATGTGAAAATTTACTACTAAAGATAAGGAAGGAGGGCCATAACAGTTCTAAACAAATATGAATCTCATGACAGAGACCCCAAATACAGGAAGTAAAAACTGATCGAACTCAAGCGAAATACACAATTCAACAGGAGAGTTGGAGACTTTCACTTTCAATAATAGCTAGAACTAGGCAGAGGTCAACAAAAAAAATACTACTACAAACCAAGTATACCTAAAAGACATTTACAGAATGCTCCACTCCATAACAGCTGCAGGATGTACATTCTTTTCAAGTGCACATGAAACATTCTCTAGGATAGAGTACGTGTTAGGCCATAAAACAAGTCTCAGTCTATTGGGAGGGATTAAAATCATACAACATATGTTCTCTGACCACAATGGAATGAACTTAAAAATCAATAGCAGAAGAAAATCCAAAAACATGTGAAAATTAAATAATATATATAAAATGGACAAAGACATCCCAAGAGAAATAAAACTATAGCCCAATGATCCTATGAACATAAACACAAAAATTCTTAATAATAAACCAGCAAACCGAATCATAAAAAGGATTGTACACCATGACGAAGTATGCACACAAGGCTGGTTCAGCATACAACAGTAAACCAACACAATGCTGTAAACAGTCACAGAATAAAGATAAAAAACCACAGTCATTTCAATAAGTGCAGAAAAAATACTCACAACATCCATCACCTTGTCATAACAGTTAACAGAAAATAAATCAACAAACAAATAAAATGGAATTTCTTCAATTTGATGAAAGGCATCTACAAAAACCCTACAATTAACATCATACTTAACTGTGAAAGGCTGAATGTTTTCCTCTAAAATCAGAAACAAGGATGCCTGTTTACCAGCTTTCATTTAACATTGTGCTAGAGATTCTAGCTAGGGCAATTAGACAAGACAAGAAATCAAAGGCATTCATTCAGATTGAAAAGGATGAAGTAAAACTATTTCTATTCACTCATTACATGATCCTGTAGGTAGAAAATTCTAAGGAATTCATGAAAAAAGAAACCATTAGAACCAATAACTGAGTTCAGCAAGGTTGCAGAATAAAACATCAGTATCAAAAACTCAATTATATTTCTATACACTAACGAACAATCTTAAAATTAAGAAAACAATTCCATTTACAATAACATCGAAAGAAATAAAATACTTAAGAAGTACAAGATTTATACACTGAAAACTACAGAACATTATGGACAGAAACTAAAGAATTAAATAAATGGAAAGAGTCCATGTTCATGGATTGAAATTTAATATTATTAAGAGGGCAATAATCCCCAAATTAGTCTACAGATTCAACTCAATCAGCATCAAAATTTCAGTTTATTTTGCAAAAATTGACAAGCTGACTCTAAAACTCACATAGAAATGCAAAGAACCCTGTATTACCAAAATAATCTTGAAAAAGAATAAAGTTTGAGGATTCACACTTTCAACTTTCAAAATTTACTATAAAGCTACAGTAATCAAGATCATGTGGTACTGGCATAAAGATACACATACAGGGAATTCCCTGGAGGTCCAGTAGTTAGGACTCCATGCTTTCACTGTTGATGGAGCAAGTTCAACCTCTGACTGGGGAGTTAAGATCCTACAAGCCACGTGGCACAGCCAAAAATATAGAAAAGCACACATACAGAAAATGGAATCAAACTGATATTCCATATATAAGCCCTTATATATGTGGCCAATTCTCCCTCAACAAGAGAGATAATACAATTGAATCTCTGACAAAGGCATAAAAGCAACTCGGTGGAGGAAGGTTAGCTTTTTTAACAAATGAAACTGAGACAACCGTTAAGACTCAGGCAAAAGAATAAAACTGAACCCCTCTTTCACACCATATAAAAAAATTAACTTAAAATGTAACACAGGAGTGAACCTACATAATCTTGGTTTAGATAATATTTCTTAAATAGGACACAAAAAAACACAACGACAAAAAAGAAAAGATAAATTTTGAACTTCATCGAAAGTGAAACCTGTTTGACTTTCCTGGTGGTACAGTTGATAGGCATCTGCCTGCCACTGCAGGGGACACGGGTTCAATCCCTGGTCTGGGAAGATTCTACATGCCACCGAGTAGAGCCCGTTGTGCCAGCAACCACTGAGCTTGCGTGCCCTAGAGCCCGTGCTCCACAAGAGGAGCCACTGCAACGAGAAGCCTGTGCACAGCAACAAAGAGTAGTTCTCTCTGTGGATTCTCAAATGTTGTTGTAGCCATCTGCTTCAATATGACAGAAAACGTAAAAATAACCAAAGGGGAAAAATGCATGCAAGGTTTCTTATTGGGGGTGATGAGAAAACTGTCTAAAAGAGTGGTGATGGCTGTACAACTCTAAGAATGTACACTTAAAAAGGGTAAACTTTAGCGTATGTGAATTATATCTTGATAAAGCTGCTATTTGAAAAACCTGATTAACAAATACGAATTCAAAGATGATAGTTATTAAATATAAATGAGCTTAAAATCTCATCTAAGAATTTCAAAACCCAGCTGTATCTAATGATCTATAATAAAAATAAATATGCTAATTAGTTTTTAAAAATAATTTTAAAAATAATATATTTAAGACAGAATAGGTGGAAAAATCTCATGTTGCCTTCTAAGCAGTTAACATCTTTGGTCTTTAAAAGGGGGGAACATACAAGGTACACATCAGAGTTAGCAAGCGATACAGAGCAGCACTGCGTTCTGAGGAGGGTACTACCAACACAGACGAGAGACGGAATCACAGGAGGAGGAAACAGAGACAGGAACCCGCATTTAGGTTGCTTTAATATTCTGAGTCATCATTTTGAGTAGAGCTTGTCCCTGGCAAAAATTACATACTAAACAAGAGAACACATGCAAAGCAGCTCGGAATTGTCCTATTGCAAAATAGCTCCCAACAGACATAAGGTATAGGGCTTTTAATAAGAACTCTGGAATGTAATATATTATTTTCTCATTAGATGTCTAATGCAAGTGATACCCAAGTAACAGTTAATGAGCACTTAACCTAAATTGATAATAAATATACTTGTCAACGGGCTTCCCTGGCTCAGTTGGAAAAGAATCCACCTGCAATGCAGGAGACCTGGGTTCGATCCCTGGGCGAGGAATTTACCCTGAAGAAGGAAATGGCAACCCACTCCAATATTTTTGCCTGGGAAATTCCACAGACAGAGGAGCCTGGCAGGCTACAGGCATGGGGTCACAAGAGTCAGACACAACTGAGCCACTAAGCCACTACCACCACACTTATCAAAAGTTCACTGCATTCCAGACAAGGTGCTGAGCTTTGGGGACAGAGAGGAAGACACAGTCCTCATCTTCAGAGACCAATGTGCAAGAAGAGAAAGGCTGGATGCAAACCACTACCACCACACTCATCAAAAGTTCACTGCGTTCCAGACAAGGTGCTGAGCTTCAGGGACAGAGAGGAAGACACAGTCCTCATCTTCAGAGACCAGACAATGTGCAAGAGAAAGGCTGGATGCAAACCACGCTGCGGGTGGCAGTGTACATGCATGCCAACAGCTGATGTTTAAGGGAAACAGTATTAAACGCAGAGGGTTACAGAGCTTTCATATTTCAAGACAGGTATTACTTTATTTTTCAAGTATATTAAGTAATAAAACTTCAACATTTTCAGCTTTTTTGACCATCTGAGGCAATGTCTTTTCTTTTTATTATGATAGCCCACCAATTTTATTTAAAATTGAAAGACATTTAAGTTTTGAAAATGCTTTACAATATTTACGTAAATTTAGCATGTTGCTGCTGCTGCTGCTAAGTCACTTCAGTCGTGTCCGACTCTGTGCGACCCCAGAGACAGCAGCCCACCAGGCTCCCCTGTCCCTGGGATTCTCCAGGCAAGAACACTGGAGTGGGTTGCCATTTCCTTCTCCAATGTATGAAAGTGAAAAGTGAAAGTGAAGTCGTTTAGTCGTGTCTGACTCTTAGCGACCCCATGGACTGCAGCCCACCAGGTTCCTCTGTCCATGGGATTTTCCAGGCAAGAGTACTGGAGTGGGGTGCCATTGCCTTCTCCGAAATTTAGCATGTTAGGGATGCACAATTCTGTCACTAAGGCAGAAAAGAAATGAGCTCACAAAAAATTATTATCACTTTTAACCTGAAAAATTTCTAATAATATTGAATCTTGTGTATCTGGTCATCCGAGAAAAATAACAAATGAGTTAATGCCCTACATTATGATTCCTAAACTAGACATTTTAAAATTAGAACCAAAACAATTGCTGGAAACATAATTTAGGCTATTTCATAAAGAAGTAATTTTACTTATGCCCATAAATATAAATTAATACAAGTATAAACAAGATCTCTGTAACTCCCATGATATTTGATAATGTCATAAACACACTAGAAATTCATATAGTTGTGATTATAACTTCATTACTGGCAAATGGTTCAGAATAAGGCTTACTGTTTATCTATAAATGGGCTTAGCATTTTTAATTACTGGAAATAGTTTTTCACAGAATTGATAAATGCTGTCTCTGCATAGCGTAAATCTACGTCCACAGAGGTAGAGATCTTTAGATTTAACGTGTAGATTATCTTGACAAAAATATTTCTTTGCATGAAATCTTCTATATTTACAGTTAGACATGAGCATATATGTCACTATCCATATCTAGAAACTTGCCTGTTTGAAAAATGCAGATGAACCAACATAAACATTGTACAGGCGCTAACTATATGAGGGCTGCATACACAAAACAGTATAATTTACTCAGCCTTTGCAACTGGCCTTTAAAATATTATTGTATAAGCATTAAGGTTAATAACAGCATTTTAATATTTACTTAGAAAACCACCTTCAAGTTCAAAGAAATTAACAAACCTTTTGCTCTTAAACTCAATTTAAACCTTCTTTGTTTAAAGAAGTGGAACTTACTGGAGTAAATACTGCCTGCTGTTCAGACATAAGCTCTGCTCCGGTATAGCCACTAACCCAATAAATACAGAAAAAAAAAAACTTAAGGGACAGAAGATTGCCAATATTGCTTTGCTACTGCTAAGTCACTTCAGTCGTGTCCGACTCTGTGCGACCCCATAGACGGCAGCCCACCAGGCTCCCCTGTCCCTAGGATTCTCCAAGCAAGAATACTGGAGTGGGCTGCCATTTCCTTCTCCAATGTATGAAAGTGAAAAGTGCAAGTGAAGTTGCTCAGTCGTGTCCGACTCTTGGTGACCCCATGGACTGCAGCCCACCAGGCTCCTCCGTCCATGGGATTTTCCAGGCAAGAGTACTGGAGTGGGGTGCCATTGCCTTCTCCAATATTGCTTTAAGTTTATGCTAATACTAAATTTGATTACTGAACTATTTTGTTAGCCAACAATGTACTCAAAAGAACTTCCAAATGTTTGATTAATGTACAGAAAAATGAACATGCCAAATTGATGCCAAATCATTTTCCATGATTTTTAAAAACGCATTTGTCCATTGCCTAAAATAAACAATAATTAGCACCATATGTGTCAAGTGCTCAAGGAAAAAAGATGAAAACATGAACATTTGATTCCAAGTCACTAACTTAAACAACTTTCTAATGAAAGCTGAGACCTCAGGCTCGTCAGTCTTACTTAATATTTTTCAAAGCAATTCAGAGTTAGTTCTATGCAAATCTACTAATAATATGATCTGTTACTCTGGACTAGATGATTCCTAAAATACTGCTTACTGAAGAAAGAGATGATGGACAAGTGCAGGCGGTTCCCAAGTCACTAATATACTTATCTGTCGGCAAATTGCTTTCTTGAAATTCATTTTCATTCCACATTATAAGCAGTAAAGAATTTCCTAACTGTTCTACAAAAGTGGACATTTCTCGGGGTCCCTCTCTTTCATAACCCTTGGTGTTGATTCAATACATAGAAACAAGGTTTTCATGAGAAGTGGTCTTTGAATTCAAAGGTGGTATCTTACATATGGGCTTCCCTGGTGGCTCAGATGGTAAGGAATTCACCTGCAATGCAGGAGACCCGGGTTTGATCCCAGGGTCAGACCCCTGGAGTGGAGAATGGGTACTTACTCCAGTATTCTTCCCTGGAGAATCCCATGGACAGAGGAGCTTGGCTGAGTTACAGTCTGTGCGGTCACAAAGAGTTGGATACTACTTAGCAACACATAGGATTTATCCTTTATCATTTAGATTTAAGGTCTGAGATTTATATATCGTTGATCTCAGGAATAAAAAGCCTGGTAGCTGCAGTTAGAGCTTCAGTTTTAATAGACAGCAGGAAGAAGGAGTGAGATGGTAAAGGGGGATTTAGATATATGCAGAGAAAAATGAGTGCGAGGCAAAGGAGAACTAGCATGTCTCCTGATGACTTAGCTACTCTGTGTCAGGGATGGTGCCCAACCCAAAGAGGCAAAACCTGTCATTGTGCCCAATATCTGTCATGGGCAAAACTGAGGCTCAAATAAGACAAGTTACTCAAATCTATTTCTTATGGTCTCTCACCTAATGCTAACAGTCACTCATGGATTCAGAAGGGGATGAGAATTCAGATCAAGGTTTCTCCAAATCTCGTGTTCTAGATTAAGCACTCTGGAAGTATTCCAGTTGCTCCTAAAACTGGTAGGAGGGCTCAGTCTCTAAAAGCATCACTCCAGAATGGAGGTAAATTGTTATTAAAAAACAACCAAACAAAAATTTTATATAATGTACCCTAAGCTAAAAGTTGACAAGGTAAGAGAGAACTGATTCTCAACTGCTTTTCTCCCAAAGCACTCATATTTCTTAATCCACTGATATTCCTAAAGTTTTAGGTAAGAGGTTTTCTAGGATAAACAAGTACCTTTTATTCTTAAATTCTGTTGAAAGTTCCTTTACTATATATTCCCATGACAGATCTAAATGTTGATTCTGTCACCACCATCTGCTTGCTGTGTGACCTTGAATAAGCTTCTTAACCTCTCTATGTGCCGTGGTTTTCTCAATAGAAAGCAGAGAACAGTGCCTGCCTTGCAGGATTATTATGCAGATGGGAGAGCATCCTTGCAGAAGACCAACTACCACAAACAGGCACATCCTGCCCAGTGGCCGAGACCGCTCTTCAAGCTTCAGATGAGTGTTTCTATATCCCTGTTAGGCTCTTCAGGTCCCAGGAAGCTGTTCTAATTTGAATATGTTTCTTCTCTGAAGAAACTATTCCAAGTCTCTGAAACTTAGTGTCATCTTCCCAACTAGTCGGTCCCCATACCACAGTGATTCTTCCTCAGAAACTTCTCCTCCATAGTCTCCCCGGCCGACCACCACTGTGGCTGGGGCCCTTGCTGCACGCTGCTCAGACTGCAGCCAACACCCACAGTCAGGACTGCGTCCCTACTGCTGCTCTGGCCCCACTCTCATGTCCTCTTCAAGATGCCAGTGATCTTTCTTAATAAAACAAAAACTAAACTGAACCAAGAAAAGGATCTGATCCCATCACTTACTTGCTCATAAACCTCCTTTAGACCCCGGCTGCCTTAAGTACCTAGAAAGTAAAAGCAGGTCTCCAGCACTGACTGGCATGCGAAGCTCTTCACCAGCTGACCACAACCTACACTCAGAACCTCATCTGCTGCTTTCCTAAACCCTTCTGCTCTAACCACACTGAACTCCTAGGCGCTTGAGCACACAGGACTTGCCGTGATGCCATGCTACCTCGATGCGCTTTCCTCTGCCTAGAGTGCTTTTTCTCCAACACAATAAATTACTACTTTTATTTTGCTATAGGCTGCATGTTTGTGTCCCTTCAAAGTTCATATGCTGAAACTGAATCCCTGATGTGATGGTATTTGGAGATGGGGCTGTTAGGAGGTGAGTCATGAGAGCTCTGTTCTTTTCAAAGAGACCACAGGGTGCTCCCTCGGCCCTTTCACCATGTAAGGTTAAAGCAAGGAGACAGCTGTCCGTGAATCTGGAAGCAGGTCCTCACCAGACACCAAAGCTGCGGGCACCTTGATCCTGGACTTCCCAACCTCCAGAACTATAAGAAATTAATTTCTGTTCTTTACAAGCCATCCATTCTGTAGTATTTTAATATAGTACCCTGAAGAGGAAGTCAAGAAACACCTGGAGTAACAGGCAAATTTGGCCTTGGAATATGGAATGAAGCAGGGCAAAGACTAATAGAGTTTTGCCAAGAAAATGCACTGGTCATAGCAAACACCCTCTTCCAACAATACAAGAGAAGACTCTACACATGGACATCACCAGATGGTCAACACTGAAATCAGATTGATTATATTCTTTGCAGTCAAAGATGGAGAAGCTCTATATAGTCAGCAAAAACAAGACTGGGAGCTGACTGTGGCTCAGATCATGAACTCCTTATTGCCAAATTCAGACTTAAATTGAAGAAAGTAGGGAAAACCACTAGACCATTCAAGTATGACCTAAATCAAATCCCTATGATTATACAGTGGAAGTGAGAAATAGATTTAAGGGACTAGATCTAATAGATAGAGTGCCTGATAAACTATGGAATGAGGTTCATGACACTGTACAGGAGATAGGGATCAAGACCATCCCCATGGAAAAGAAATGCAAAAAAGCAAAATGGCTGTCTGGGGAGGCCTTACAAATAGCTGTGAAAAGAAGAGAAGCAAAAAGCAAAGGAGAAAAGGAAAGATATAAGCCTCTGAACGCAGAGTTCCAAAGAACAGCAAGAAGAGATAAGAAAGCCTTCCTCAGTGATCAATGCAAAGGAATAGAGGAAAACAACAGAATGGGAAAGACTAGAGATCTCTTCAAGAAAATCAGAGATACCAAGGGAACATTTCATGCAAAGATGGGCTCGATAAAGGACAGAAATGGTGTGGACCTAACAGAAGCAGAAGATATTAAGAAGAGGTGGCAAGAATACACGGAAGAACTGTACAAAAGAGATTTTCACGACCCAGATAATCACGATGGTGTGATCACTCATCTAGAGCCAGACATCCTGGAATGTGAAGTCAAGTGGGCCTTAGAAAGCATCACTACGAACAAAGCTAGTGGAGGTGATGGAATTCGTAGTTGAGCTATTTCAAATCCTGAAAGATGATGCTGTGAAAGTGCTGCACTCAATATGCCAGCAAATTTGGAAAACTCAGCAGTGGCCACAAGAATGGAAAAGGTCAGTGTTCATTCCAATCCCAAAGAAAGGCAATGCCAAAGAATGCTCAAAGTACTGCACAACTGCACTCATCTCACACGCTAGTAAAGTAATGTTCAAAATTCTCCAAGCCAGGAGTCAGCAGTACATGAACTGTGAACTTCTAGATGTTCAAGCTGGTTTTAGAAAAGGCAGAGGAACCAGACATCAAATTGCCAACATCCGCTGGATCATCGAAAAAGCAAGAGAGTTCCAGAAAAACATCTATTTCTGCTTTATTGACTATACCAAAGCCTTTGACTGTGTGGATCACAATAAACTGTGGAAAATTCTTCAAGAGATGGGAATATCAGACCACCTGACCTGCCTCTTGAGAAATCTGTATGCAGGTCAGGAAGCAACAGTTAGAACTGGACATGGAACAACAGACTGGTCCCAAATAGGAAAAGGAGTACATCAAGGCTGTATATTGTCACCCTGCTTATTTAACTTCTATGCAGAGTACATCATGAGAAACGCTGGGCTGGAAGAAGCACAAGCTAGAATCAAGATTGCTGGGAGAAATATCAGTAACCTCAGATATGCAGATGACATCACCCTTATGGCAGAAAGTGAAGAGGAACTAAAAAGCCTCTTGATGAAAGTGAAAGAGGAGAGTGAAAAAGTTGGCTTAAAGCTCAACATTCAGAAGATGAAGATCATGGCATCTGGTCCCATCACTTCATGGGAAATAGATGAGGAGACAGTGGAAACAGTGTCAGGCTTTATTTTTGGGGGGCTCCAAAATCACTGCAGATGGTGACTGCAGCCATGAAGTTAGACACACGCACTGCTTGGGTGATCTCACTGAAATACTAAAGAGTAAGATTGTGTTGGGCAGGGCTGAGCTTTGGACCAAACCACTGTTAATATCTAAGACATTTGTCAACCCTGAGAAACCAATTTTTTTTTCCTTTGCAGGGCTGCTGGCCCTGCTGAGAATGCTTACTCCTTGGAAGAAAAGTTATAACCAACCTAGATAGCATATTCAAAAGCAGAAACATTACTTTGCCAACAAAGGTCCGTCTAGTCAAGGCTATGGTTTTTCCTGTGGTCATGTATGGATGTGAGAGTTGGACTATGAAGAAGGCTGAGCACCGAAGAATTGATGCTTTTGAACTATGGTGGTGGAGAAGACTCTTGAGAGTCCCTTGTACTGCAAGGAGATCCAACCAGTCCATTCTGAAGGAGATCAGCCCTGGGATTTCTTTGGAAGGAATGATGCTAAAGCTGAAACTCCATCCAGTACTTTGGCCACCTCATGTGAAGAGCAGACTCACTGAAAAGACTCTGATGCTGGGAGGGATTGGGGGCAGGAGGAGAAGGGGATGACACAGGATGGCTGGATGGCATCACTGACTCGATGGACATGAATCTGAGTGAACTCCGGAAGTTGGTGATGGACAGGGAGGCCTGGCGTGCTGCGATTCATGTGGTCGCAAAGAGTCAGACACGACTGAGCAACTGAAATGAACTGAACTGACTGACCCTGAATAGACTAAGACAGTCTTTAAAATCAGTTCAAGTATCATTTCTTTAATAAATTTTTCAAGATTCCACCAGACTAAGGTATTCTGTCTTCTGTTTTTATACTGAATTCTCATTCAGTACTATCTAGAAGCTGTGAATATATCAATGAATAAGACAAACACATTCTGCCTTTGAGGCTTTGAACACTACCTATCAGAAAAGATAATTACATAGGGGATTATAATTTCTTTTAAGGAGCATGCTATAATAACAAGAGTATTATGAAAGTGTATAAGAAGGGGAACCCATGGGCTATTATTTCACCTTAAAAAGGAAGCAAATCCTGTTATATGCTATAACACGAATGAACCTTGAGTACACTGTGCTATTCCACTTACACGAGGTATGTGATAGTCAAATTCACAGAAACAGAAAGGTGGTTAGCAGGAGCTGGGGGGAGGGGAAAAAAGAGGAACTGTAGTTTAACTGGTATACAGTTTCAGTTTTACAAGATGAAAAAATTCTGGAGATCTGCTTCACAAAAGGTAACTATAATTAACTGTGCACTAAAAAATGGCTAAGATGGTAAATTTTATGTTTTGTGTTTTCACAATTTTTCAATTTCATATTGAATAATTTCAATATCATTTTCAAAAAGAAAAGAATAAGAAGAACGGGACTCAGCCCATCATGATCAAAGATAGGCTAACAGTGAACTGACATTTAGGCTGAGGCCTAAGTAAGCGTCCAGCGTCTTCAGCCTCACTCACGGGGTGAGTGCTCCATCCTCACCTGACCTCACCCTCCAGCCACAGTTCACACTGCTGACTGCTCCATCCTCCCTGAAACACCTCCTCCATGTGGATTCCAGGACAGATCCACTCCCTGGGTCCTCTTATTTCACTAGCCACTCCTCACTCGCCTCAGCTGGTTCCTCTCTTGTCACCTCAGTCCCTAAACACTGGAGTTCCCAGGCACCCAGTCCTCAGAAATCTATGTTAGACACACGCACTGCTTGGGTGATTTCACTGAAATACTAAAGAGTAAGACTGTGTTGGGTAGGGCTGAGCTTTGGACCAAACCACTGTTTATATCTAAGACATTTGTCAACCCTGAGAAACCAATTTTTGCTCCTTTGGAGGGCTGCTGGCCCTGCTGAGAATGCACAGTGTAACGGTCTTAAATACTATCCCCAAGGTGAAGGCCCTCACAGTTTATCTCCAGCATGGACCTCTTCCTAGACACCAGGCACTTATCCAATGCCTCCTCTGACATCTACACTAGGAATATTTACTAGGCATCTTAAATAAACACATCTGAAAACAAACTCTGGATCTTTCCCGTAAGATCAGATTACCTCCCTGCTCAGAACCCTCAATGCTTGACTCCATTCTGACCAAAAGGCCATTTCAGTGGCATCCAGGGCTCTAGTGAGGAGCTGCCCTCTGCTTCACTTCTGAATCTCTTCTAAAAGGCATACCCACACCTTAGGCCAGCATGCTCTAGGCCCCATTCCTTGCTTCATCTTTTTCTATAGCACTCACCATCTAACATTCTACACTTAATTGTTTGCTGTCTGTCTTCCCTCAGCCAGAATATAAGCTCCTCCAGGGAAGAATTTTGCTTTGTCTGTTGCATCAACAGCCCTTGATACAGAGTAGGTGCTCAATAAATATTTGGTGAATGAATGAATGAATGTTAAGCATCTACTAAATACTTAGGAAATGAACGAGAAGGTGAAAGGATTCTAGGCTTAGAGAACTGTATGTGTGAGTCTACCACCAGAGAGAGTGTATCATATTTAAAGCACATTCTTCTATCTCCATAACAACAAATACTGAGTTGTATTAAACTTTACCTATTTATAGCTGTGGGGCCCTAATTGGACTGTGTTACTCAACAAGCTGGGGGATTCCTTGTAGTTCAGCTGGTAAAGAATCTAGCTGTAATGCAGGAAACCCTGGTTCAATTCCTGGGTATAGAAGTTACCCTGGAGAATGGATAGGCTACCTACCAGTATTACTGGGCTCCCCTGGTGGCTCATACAGTAAAGAATCTGCCTTCCACAACCTCAGAAATGTCCCAGAGCTTCTGTCTGCTAGTAAAGTCATGGTCAAAATTCTCCAAGCCAGGCTTCAGCAATACGTGAACCGTGAACTCCCTGATGTTCAAGCTGGTTTTAGAAAAGGCAGAGGAACCAGAGATCAAATTGCCAACATCCGCTGGATCATGGAGAAAGCAAAAGAGTTCCAGAAAAACATCTATTTCTGCTTTATTGACTATGCCAAAGCCTTTGACTGTGTGAATCACAATAAACTGTGGAAAATTCTGAAAGAGATGGGAATACCAGACCACCTGACCTGCCTCTTGAGAAATCTGTATGCAGGTCAGGAAGCAACAGTTAGAACTGGACATGGAACAACAGAAGGCTGTATATTGTCACCCTGCTTATTTAACTTATATGCAGAGTGCATCATGAGAAAGGCTGGACTGGAAGAAACACAAGCTGGAATCAAGATTGCTGGGGGAAATATCAATAACCTCAGATATGCAGATGACACTACCCTTATGGCAGAAAGTGAAGAGGAGCAAAAAGGCCTCTTGATGAAAGTGAAAGTGGAGAGTGAAAAAGTTGGCTTAAAGCTCAACATTCAGAAAACGAAGATCATGGCATCCGGTCCCATCACTTCATGGGAAATAGATGGGGAAACAGTGTCAAACTTTATTTTTTGGGCTCCAAAATCACTGCAGATGGTGACTGCAGCCATGAAATTAAAAGACACTTATTCCTTAGAAGAAAAGTTATGACCAACCTAGATAGCATATTCAAAAGCAGAGACATTACTTTGCCGACTAAGGTCTGTCTAGTCAAGGCTACGGTTTTTCCTGTGGTCATGTATGGATGTGAGATTTGGACTGTGAAGAAAGCTGAGCGCCGAAGAATTGATGCTTTTGAACTGTGGTGTTGGAGAAGACTCTTGAGAGTCCCTTGGACTGCAAGGAGATCCAACCAGTCCATTCTGAAGGAGATCAGCCCTGGGATTTATTTGGAAGGAATGATGCTAAAGCTGAAACTGCAGTACTTTGGCCACCTCATGCGAAGAGTTGACTCATTGGAAAAGACTCTGATGTTGAGAGGGATTGGGGGCAGGAGGAGAAAGGAACGACAGAGGATGAGATGGCTGGATGGCATCACTGACTTGACGGATGTGAGTCTGAGTGAACTCCCGGTGTTGGTGGTGGACAGGGAGGCCTGGCGTGCTGCGATTCATGGGGTTGCAAAGAGTTGGACACGACTGAGCGACTGAACTGAACTGACTGAACTGAACCAAAAGCCTATGATACTTTAAGGCTGCCTGTTCCTTTTTCGCACAGATAAAAGTTCAACTGAAATCTCTCTCCATGTAATTTTAACTAATACCTACCAGACCACAGTCAGATAAGATATAGTATTTTCTGTGACCCTTCATTTCTACACTTGTGAAAAGGAGACTGACTATTGCTTGCTTCTAACTACAAATGGGCTTTGTGAGTACTAACTAAGGTAATGTATGTAAAAATGCTGTGTAAATGCAAACATCAAATAAACAAAGTAAAGATCTGTTATGGTTATCTAAACTGCTCTTAAAAGGTTATTTTGCACACACTTTTACTTACAGGAACAAAACTCCACTGAAAACACTTTTATATTTCTCTTTTAAAAAGATATTCCATGCTCTTCTGGTAATATGCTCTAATTCACCTTAATCCTTACAGGCATAATGAAATACATTAGGCTTAACAAAAAAGGTTCGAAGTGTAGAAATGGAGAATGAAGCCAAGGAGAACAAAAGGGAGTGAAAGTAAGGCACTGTATGTTTTGTGTGTGGAAAGAACACAGAACTGAGGGTAAAGACACATTGGTTTAAGCTCACCACTAGCTGTATGATTTTAGACCAGGGTTTCTTAACCCTGGCATTACTGATATTTTCGAGTGGATAATTCTTTGCTGAGGGGGGCTATTCTATGCACTGTGGGATGTATGGCAACATCCCAGGCCTCTACCCACTATGTGCCAGTAGTTCCCCTCTCGTGACAACCAAAAAGGTCTCCAGACATTACTAAGTATCCCCTGGCTGGGAACCACAGTCTTATGTAAGACTTGATATCTTCATTCTTAATTTTAGTATCATCTTTGAAATGAAAACATTTACCCATAGATCTAAGATCCCTCTTTGGCTCTAAAAATGCTAAAATTCTATAAAAGATCAAAATAAAGATGACTGTAAGTGCAGTCTTATTAAAGAGAAACAAGTTATGTCATGAAGGAAGTTAATATTTTTGTTCAGTTTTCCTTATTACCTTAATAGACAATGATAAAACTTTCTTGTATATTTAAAATGATTCAATTATAAAATCTTTTAAAAATATGAGAAGATAATTGGGTTATTTGTGAAAATGTCAATATCAAATGACTAAAAAGATATAAAGACTATTCTAGAATCTATATTAAAAGGATATGATAACCAAATGCAATGCATAATTTTTTATTCAATCCTGTATTTCTTCCAACACAATGATACATCTGAAGTGCTTAATATGGGGCCTATACTTTATCATATGATTTTTTTAAGGTTATATTTCATTTACAGTTATTATAAAATATCTGCTATACTCCCATGTTGTACAATATATCCCTGCAGCTTATTTTATACCTAATAGTTTATGCCTCTTAATCCCTTATGCCTATGTTGCCCCTCCCATCTCCTCTCCCCACTGTTTGTTCACTTTATCTGTGAGTCTACTTCTTTGTTGTCATATTCACTAGTTTATCTTTCAGATTCCACATTTAAGTAGTATCAACAGTATATCTTTCTCTGACTTACTTCACTTAGCATAATGCTCTCCAAGTCTATCCGTGTTATGGCACTTGGCAGCGTTCCATTCTTTTTTACGGCTAAGTAGTGTTTCTTTGCATGGATGTGTATGTAGACACATCCCCTTTATCTATTCATCTGTTGATGGACACTTAAGTTGCTTCCATGCTTCGGCAATTATAAGTAATGCTGCTATGAACAGCAGCATGTATGTATCTTTTCAAATCAGTGTTTTGTTTTTTTTTTCAGATATATACCCAAGAGTGGAATTGCCAGGTCATACAGTATTTCTATGCTTAGCTTTTTGAGAAACCTCCATACTGTTTTCCATAGTGCCTACACCAATTGACATTCCCATCAACAATGGACAAAGGTTCCCTTTTCTCCACACCCTCACCAACGTTTAGTCATTTGTATTCTTTTAGATGACAGTCACTCTGACAGGTGTGAGATGATAATTTTTGATTCAATCCTGGACTGTTTTTGAAAATATCTATAAAGGATATTTTTGGTACAAGTGGGGAAATCTAAATATGGACCAAATAATAGAGAATATTAATGTATTGTTAAAGTCCTTTGGTTGAGACAATGCTATTGTGGTTTTGTTGGACAATGTTTTTGCAACTTATGTCCAAAAGGTTGAGGAAAAAAAACGTGTGTGTGTGTGTGTGTGTGTGTGTAGGTGTTTGTCTTTAGAGACAGATGAGATAAAGTCAGTGTGACAGAATGTTTATAAATGTTGAATCCAGGTGAAAGGTATGCAAGTATTCACTGTACTGTTCTTCCAACTTTTCTGTAGGCTGGAAATTGCTCAAGACAAAAATTTTGCAAAAATACATCTAGTATACAAAGCAAATTACATACACGTTGGATCTGTCATTGGCTAGAGCACATACACCTTTTCTAAAGCTTTATTAAGTACTTTTACCCAATCCTCTCCACTCCTGGGATAGCTGAGGGCCCTCCTGGGGACAAGTCATCCTGAAAACACAACCTGATCTGTTGCTGATTACCCCTGCCACCCTTCAGGATCACTGCAATAGGTTACGAGCTCGTAAGAAGCAATAAGAAGCCAGACCAGTGCCAAAGGCATTCGACAAACATTTGTTCAGTGCTGCATAAATGCACCCCATACTACTGTTTCCTTCCTCTTCCTACTTTTACACACAGCTTCCCCCCCCCCTTTTACATTAGGCTAAGGAAGGAGGGGTAAAAACCAGTCAGCGTCTCAAATAGCTTTACTTAAAAATAAACTCACTTGGATTAATAGTAATATCATTAATCATTATTATATTAATAAATGAAACAAATAGGACAATCTGAAACAGAAAAGACACTAAAAATCAGTTTACTATTATAATTATTCTGTATCCTATTTTTCTTTCTTTTCCAGAGGTGACAGTTTCTGCAAATAATCTTCTCCTTATTGAAGCTGAGCTCAACTAAGACATGTAATAAGAATAGACTGGTAAATAGTTCTACAAAGGCTAAGTCATGTATGGATGTGAGAGTTGGACCACAAAGAAAGCTGGGTGCTGAAGAGTTGATGCTTGTGAATTGTGGTGTTGGAGAAGACTCTTGAGAGTCCCTTGCACTGCAAAGAGATCCAACCAGTCAATCCTAAAGGAAATCAACCCTGAATATTCATTGGAAGGACTGATGGTGAAGCTGAAGCTCCAATACTTTGGCCACCTGATGCAAAGAGCTGACTCATGGAAAAGACCCTGATGCTGGGAAAGACTGAAGGCAGGAGGAGAAGGGGATGACAGGGGATAAGACGGTTAGATGGCATTACCGACTTGATGGACATGAGTTTGAGTAAGCTCCAGGAGATGGTGATGGACAGGGAAACCTAGTGTGCTGCAGTCCATGGGGTTACAAAGAGTTGCACACAATTGAACTGATCATATATTATGTTCTTTCCTGTGTACAATATTTTTCTATGAGCTACAGAAAAAACATACAAAGCAGAGGGAGTGGTGCCGAATACCAACTTCACATTTAATGCATTATGTCCAAAATGGTGTCCGTTAGAAAGATACTGGCAACAGTTCAAAAAAAGTCGCCACAAACTGTGTGTGGTGTGTGAGCTCAGAGGCAAGGTCGTGTTTACCTCTCTGCGACCTCCTGGACTGTAGTCCACTAGGCTCCCCTCTCCATGGGATCATCTAGGCAAGAATAGTGCAGTGGGTTGCCGTTTCCTTCTCCAGGGGGTCTTCCTGACCCAGGAATCAACCTGCATTGCAGGTAGATTCTTTACCACTGTACCACCTGGGAAGCCCTCCACAAACTGTAAAACAATGAAAATGCCATGACAGAAATCTGCTATAGCGCTACCAAAATACTTCTTACCTTCAAGCTACGGTATAGGTTATTTCAGGCAAGATTCACTTTAAGAAACTGGAGTAAGAAAGCAGGGATAAAAAAAAAAAAAATTGAATAGTGTCTCCATAGCTTTACTTCAAAATAAACTCACTTGGATTTAACAGTAATATCATTAATCATTATTATACTGATAAATACACCCTCAACATTACTTGACGTACGTAAACATAAGAAAATGTGTTCCAAAATGTTGACGCAAACGTAAGAAAATGTGTTCCAAAATGTTGACACAAACTAAATATTTTCCAGATCAGATTTTTTAATTTAGTACCTCCTATATGTGTGACCCCCTCAGACAACTGTATACTCCTTTCCAAATTGGGAAAGGAGTACGTCAAGGCTGTATATTGTCACCCTGCTTATTTAACTTATGTGCAGAGTACATCATGTGAAATTCTGGGCTGGAAGAATCACAAGCTAGAATCAAGATTGTCAGGAGAAATATCAATAACAACAGATACACATATGACACCACCCTTACAACAGAAAGCAAAGAGGAACTGAAGAGGCTCTTGATGAAGGTGAAAGAGGAGAGTGAAAAAGCTGGCCTAAAAACCAACATTCAAAAAAGGAAAATAACAGCATCCGGTCCCATCACTTCATGGCAAATTGACGCGGAAACAATGGAAACAGTAACACTTTATTTTTGGGGACTCCAAAATCACTGCAGATGGTGACTGCAGCCATGAAATTAAAAGATACTTGCTCCTTGGAAGAAAGGCTATGACAAACCTAAACAGCGTACTAAAAAGCAGGGATATTACTTTGCCAACAAAGGTCTGTATGGTCAAAGCTATGGTTTTTCCAGTAGTAACGTACAGATGTGAGAGCTGGACAATAAAATGGATGAGGGTCAAAGAATTGATACGTTCAAACTGTGGTGCTGGCAAAGATTTTTGAGAGTCCCTTGGACATCCAGGAGATCAAACCAGTCAAACCTAAAGGAAACAAGCCTGAATATTCATGGGAAGGGTTGATGCTGAAGCTGAAGCGCCAGTACTCCGGCCACCTGATACGAACAGCCAACTCATTGGAAAAGACCTTGATGCTGGCAAAGACTGAAGGCAGGAGGAGAAGGGGACAACAGAGGACAAGATGGTTAGATGGCATCACTGACTCAATGGACATGAGTTTGAGGAAACTCTGGGAAAGAGTGAAGAACAGTGAAGCCTAGCGTGCTGCAGGTGCTGCAGTCCACAGGGTCGCCAAGAGCCGGACATGTGACTGAGCAACAACACATGTCAGGGGTCCCCTGGACTTTGTGGCAAATAGAGATGATCAGACCCTGACCTCGAAAGACTCACAATTCAGTCTGGGTAACAAATATATAAGTAACTCCAATACAAGGGGATAAATGCTATGACTGAGCACTGTATGTAAGGGTTTCTATTCAAACTCAAGAAGGGACTTTTACCTGGGTAGAGGGGAAGACTGAACAGGAGGAAGTGGAATAGAAGGCATCAAGCTCTAAACGAAAACCAGCAGCGAACCTAACAGCACATGCGGTCTGGTTACCATCTGGAGTTTCATGGGACTCGTGGGACCGAAATAGGAGGGTGTCCAATATCTAACTCTGCCAACTACAAGCTTGTGGTAAATCTACTTTGTGGAGAAAGAATCAAGCACAAGGATCAAACTGATGTCACATAGTGCTGTTGGACTAATTCTCCTGGTCCAATACGACAAAAGAATTCCCCTTTCCCTAGGGGTGAAGATTGAGGGGAACAGACCAGGTAGAAGGAAAAGTATGTGTACAGGCTGGGAGTCATAAAAGAACCTGGCATATTTTAAGCCTAATTCTTTAAAATGGATCCTCTAAGAGTAAATCAACACACACTATGTTTTATTTCTATATTCATTAAAATATATAATTAATGCAAGTGTCATGTTTTTAAGAGTATTAATAGCCTTTCAAAGTATCATTCAAAATGTTTTTATTTCAAACCTACAAGCGTATAATATTTCCGAGTGGATATTTATGATAATCACTGTATTTGATACACAGAGAACAAAAAGGCAGTTTTAAGAAAGTAAATGATATACAAATCAGGCGTATGTTATTTCAAGAAATTTATATACTAACTATGAAGCTTATTTAAAAATATCAGTACTCATGTACAACTGTGGACACTCAGGCATGGGATCACTAATCCTTGTCAGGTTTACAAAGATGCTAAGTAGACAGATGGACACAGCTCCTTCACAAATAACAGCGCTTCTTCAACCTTCCTCTCCTTAGTCCTCACTGCCTTTTATAAACTTACCAACAGCTGCTGACATTAGAAAGTGCTGAATGAGAAAGCAAGGTAAACAAGATAAATATCTTCAAGGGGGAAAAAAATGAATCAAGTGTCAACTTTTTGCCCCCTAACCGAAACTAGTATCTAACAAAGGAAATGGTGGTGATGAAGATACAGCAAGCTTATGAGGAAGGATATACTAAAGATAAGTTACAGTGAAAGACTTCCTCATGTCAGAAAGACAGTTTGGTCAAGTATAAGTATACAAAATGCTTCTTGAGAAGCGGAAAGCTAGTTCCCTTCCTGACTTTGCTAATGATCCGAGTCAAGGTCCTTAGCCCTAAACTGAGGAGATGTAACATCACAAGATCCCGATGGTCTCTTCCAGCTTTGAAACACATCTTCAACATTAATCTTTAAATTTATAACTTTTAACATTTTTATTGGAACAGAGAGAGGAGAGGACAGAAAATATTCTCAGTTCTACAGATAACTGCTCTGTTTTACAAAGTGTATCTTGCCAAGTATTCTTGATATTTCTCTCCCATGTTAAAATTACTGTGAACTGGGTGAATCCAAGGTAACTCAGCATGGATTCTGATAGTTGATCCTCCTTAACAAATACTTGGAACTTCTTTATCACAGACATGTTTTATACTCCAACCATAAAAACCCCAAAGTAATGAAAAGCAAACAGGACTTGCTTGTTATTCTCTACATATGTCAGTATGTTTGCACACATCTCATGAACCAATTGTTTTTTACGGTACAAGTTTTATATATTACACATACATTTTTTGCCTGGTATAACTGAGAATAATGATTGCTCAACAGACAACGGATATCTTCTCAAAACCAAATATGATACACAAACTAGTGAAATATAGGATGATCTGTTGCTACTGTGGTTTAAATGTTTCATTTAAAAACATTTCAAAAATGAAAAGTACTAACTTTAAAAGTATTATAGTATTTTAGTAAACATAAAACATAAAACACTCCAACATAAAACTAAACACTCCCCCCCCACACACATACAAATGTTGATAATAAACTAAGGATTCCTAATTCCTAATGTTATTAATAACAGACAAGTTTTTCATTTAGCTTTAAAAACAATCTTTTTCAGGGGGTATTATCAACAATTATAAGAGATTTTTAGCCTATAAAAAGGCCAATTTCTAGAGCAATTTCTCTTTCCTGGGGGGAAAAATGCACAAATATGATTTTAGGACAAAACATAATGACATTTAGCTGAAATAATTAGCACCATTCTTAAAAGAGGTGCTGGTTGAGAGAATCATTAACCTAATATTAAACATGCAACAAGTACATAAATACAAATTCTGTACATTCCATGGCACTAAAAGAAATATCACTTGAAAAAATAGCATCACTTGGTTTCCGGGCAATGGATACCACTACAGATCAAATTACATCACAAAAAAATTCTTGAGGCACTACTCAAATGCTTTGGAGAGATCTAATCTCTTCATACTTAACCCACAACTCTTCAAGGCCTTACTTTTCTGAATTATAACATTATAATTTATTGGACACAGAGCAGAGGAAACCCATCAGCCTTGAAACTGTAACAGGGAAGGGACTCTTGTGATTGGTTCACTCCTGTATTCCCAACATCTACTTAGTGCCCCGAGCATACATTCAATGCTCAATAAAAACCTACTGAATGAAGGTAGATTTAAGTATTTTATTGAATGGACTATTACCTGTCTTGCTGCTCTGACATTTTGGGTATAATGCCTGTTTTTGTCATTGGAATTTGAATTCTATCTTTATTTAATGTAAATCAGAGAACTCTTCTAAGAACTCTCTACTTTTTTCCAGTATTTTAATAAAAATTTCAGAAACAGCAGTCTTGCCCTCTAGAAATAAGTAAGTAGACGTGAAAGAGTACATTAAGGTGAACAAATGACTGAAAAGAGTCAAGTGAGTGGACTGTTTCTTGAAAACAGCTGCTGCTGCTAAGTCACGTCAGTCGTGTCTTCTTGAAAACAGCAGATGAGGCTAAGTCTGGAGCCACCAAGAGCCCAACAGTCAGGAGTAGCAGTGCCCAGCTCAGTTCAGTTACTCAGTCGTGTCTGACTCTTTGCAAGCCCATGGACGGCAGCATACCAGGCCTCCCTGTAGCAGTGCTACAAGTCCCAGAAATCACAGGTGACAAGGGAAGGCCGTGTTGGCCAGGTATGCATCTCTATTTCATCCCTTTGGCAATGCAAAGCTAAACAAAAAAAATCTATGCTTTAAAAACAGCTGTTATAGACAGAGTCATAGATCTCAGAGTCTCTAAATTCTGGCAGGTTAATCTAAAGGTGAGTAGTCACAGATAACAAAGTTCTAAAATCAGTCAACAAGGCAAAATGCTCAGAGATGTTAGGTGAGGAATGGGGGAACATGGAGAAAAGGAGAAAGGCAGGAAAAGCAACTCAACAGAAGCTCCATTAAAGCTCAAAATGTGACTCAAATTCGAAAAGTCCTGCTGAACCACATCTTCTGAGCCAGTTTTCTTATAGCTAGAATTAGGAACTATCTAGTAAGTATATAATCAAATATGAAATTTAGATTAAAAAAAAAGTTCCCAATTTTATGTTAGGAAGTAATATACTTTTTCCAGTTTTTCAGTTACATAAAACACAAAACCTTCCTATATTTAACCTTCCTTAGTTGCAAAGTTTTAAAACAATTTTAGAATCTAGGCAAAATTTTCCTAAGAATCATGAAATACTTTAATCATGTTTTAAAGCTATTTTCATTTTTAATGGACACCAGAATTTGGTTTGTATTCATTTAATAGAGTTTATATACTTTTAAAAAACTTAATCTTTTTTTAATTCAGTAAAACAGAAGAGAATTACCTGTGTGCCCTTTCACCCAAAAATAACAGCCATTAGTGTTTAGCATCAGTTTATTTAGAAAACGAAGTGCGTATATTTACACATGCTATTTTCTCAAAGGCCTCATAGCTTTTAACTTCTCAAAGAAATTAAAGAATGAAAATTAACCATAGATTTAGTGCAAGATGCCCATTTCATGGATGAGAAAACTGAGGCTCAGAGAGGCAAACTGACTTGCCCAATAAACTTAATAGTTAGCAATCAACAGAACCCTGAAGAGAAATGTACTATCTCCCAAATTCCTGGTTTAATATTCTTTCAAACACCATTTGATTTTTTATTTCCCTAAGGTATTCCTTCTCCATTCATTTATTTAGCCAGTCAAACACTGTGAGCCAGGAGTCTGAGGGACACAGAGATAAAAAGGAAATATTATTGCTCCTCAAGTCCAGTGGAAATACAGATACATACATGTAAATATGCCTTTCTGTTAGCTAAAATATGATCATTTCTTTACTTGGTGTACCTACAAAATGCCGTTGGGAGAATGTGGCCACGTGAGACAAGCGTGCCTTGAAGAGAAACGGCATTTAAGGTCATCTCGAAGAATAAATCCATGTTAGCCAGAGAGATGCTCACTGAGGTCTGGGGAGGAGAGTGAGGGGACAGACGGCCCCTGAACATGGCACTGGAAGGCAGGAGGCATGGTAGGGTAGAGAAGGATGGGGATCTTGGAAGAAAGGAGTTCAGATTTTACCTACAGGAATTAAGGAGCCACCAAACATTTTTAAGAAAGGTTATCTCATAACTAAAATTTGTATTTTACAAAGATCATTCTGGTACCCATGAGTGGCACAGAGAAACAGTAAGAAAGGGACATGAACAAAACCAGAGCAGTAACAGAGAGGGCAGGAGAGATATTTACGGTTAGAATTAACAGGCTACTTGATAAGAAGACAAAGTAAGTCTTAAATAAATTAAATAATTGACAGATGGTGTTGCCACTGGCAGTATGGAATACCTTCATGTATTTTAGGATCTGTATTTTAAATTACTATAAATTGCTACTAAAATGCTACACGGTAGGCTTCTAATGGTAAGTTGAAGGAGGCAATTCAGTTTTCAACCAAAACTGCCAATATGAGTGAGGAATGGAAAGAAGGGGGGAAAAAAGCCTAAAAATTTTGATCTGTTTATGAAAGCTAGACTCTAAAAGAAGACAAAGTAGAAATGGAAAAGCACTGGCAACAGCGACTAACAAATCTTTCTGGAAAAGACTTTAACTTCAGAAACCGTTTTGGAAGCCTACTGATAAAGAATGCATCATATTTATTTTTTTAATAAAATATTTCTAACATAAACATCTTAAACTTAAGTGAAAGTATATCAAATGCTGTCAACTGAATTTCACAAGGCACATAACTGGAACAACTTAAGACACTACAAGAAAGCAAACTATACTGGAACTTAAGAAATGAGAAGACTCTGGTGGGCAGTGAAGATATTACTTATTTCCAAGAAGAAAAATAAAATTTTCAACTTAGCCCCAGAAAAAAATTCCACCTTCATGGCTAAAGATTCCTACTTCATGGCTAAAATACTTCAATTTTGGTAAAGATTATCAAAATGAAATGCCAACTTAATTGTGTTAGCTCTTTTCCTCAGAACTAATAGACATACACCAAATTTAATGTCACCTACTACTAATATGAGCTTAAGAAAAAATT
Source organism: Oryx dammah (assembly GCF_014754425.2). Lineage (NCBI taxonomy): Eukaryota > Metazoa > Chordata > Mammalia > Artiodactyla > Bovidae > Oryx > Oryx dammah. Next base: position 89,048,964 of record NW_024070212.1, on the reverse strand, counting down.
TTTACAACTCAATTGTGACTGAAAAACTGAATAATAAAAATTCCTATTATAATAATGAGAACGAGAAATACAAACTTAAAAAAGAAACTAAAACTCCCTGGAAGGAAGGTGAGAAAAAACATCTACTCTTGAAAGTGAAATACAACTTTCTTAGCAATGCCTCCACAATGCAAAAGTCTCAGGCTGATACGTCCCTTGTATCTCAATTTTCCAGGTACCTGAATGCTTGCTTCTTTATACACCCAACTTTCTTCCTCTTATTTTCTTATTTTTGAAATCAAAACCATGGTAAAATGTATTACACATTCCAGAACTTTCTTAAACTGAACAGACTGTAACCTGTTCTAGAGTGCAGTATCAGTAAAAACTGCCTCTCGGGGGCATGCAGCACACCAAGCTGCCGTGCATCACTCCATACACACTGCTTTGCTTTCAAAGTTCCCTGTCCCCTGCTTCAACCCTGAGCTACTGTCACTTCTCACTACTGTGTTTGCCTACAGCAGCTCATAACCTCATGTCTGGACTACTGCAAAACACTTCTAATTTGACAAGAAACCTAATATTAAAGTTTATTTAAACTATGTTTTTTTAAAAAAGACAAAACAGCTAGGACTTCCCTGGTGGTTCAGTGGTAGAGAATCCACCTGCCAATGCAGGAGACACAGGTTTGACCTCTGATCCGGGAGGATCCCACATGCTGTGGAGCAACTAAGCCCACGCACCACAACTTACTGAGTCTGTGCTCTAGAGCCCGTGAACCACAACTACTGACCTCACACGCCTAAGCTACTGAAGCCCTCATTCTTCAGAGCCCAAGCTACAAAGCAAGAGAAGCCACCGGAATGAGAAGGCAGTGCACTGCAACTTTAGAGTAGCCCCCAATTCGCTGCAACTAGAGAAAAGCATGAGCTTTTCTGGGTCAAAAAAGACCCAGAACAGTCAAAATTAAAAGCAATTAAATAAACAAAATAAAAACAAACTAAAACATAAACGAGTGAAGTGCATGATCTTGAGTGAATGCGGAATATGAGGGTGTTTTGAAATGGTTTAATCTTATATATTTTACTTCTGATTTCTCTTTGGTATTTCAAATAAGAAAAACTGGGAAAACTGAACTCCACAGACAGGAAAATTATTACTGAACCAAATCTTCCTAAATATATTAATTCTTATAAGCAACAAATTTTCATCTTTGCACTCAAATTCAAATAAAATCCATGTTATATGCTTTTTGAGCAGTAAGCACAAAGCTGTGGAATACCTTGATGTCTGTTATTTAGGTTATATTAAGGTTGAAATTCTTTCCTCAAATTATCAAAACAACATTTACTTTTCTAATATTGTTATTGGTTTCAAATTTTAAGCTAACAGGATTATTATGTTGCATAAAGCTGTCCCTACCTACTATGATTTCACTAGAATACACTTCACTGATACACAAAAGGTACTTCTTTCATGCCAAATTACATTCATTCTAATAGCAAATGGTCAGGTAAAGTCAGGTAATTACAAGTCAGATGAACTCATATGCCTAGTTCACAAAGGAGACACATATAATACTAGATAACAAAGAAATTCTTATTTCAAAATTAATCTTTCAGAGTCCCTATTTATCACGTACTTTCAACTGAATTTTGGAATTCTTTTTTCCCTTTTTTTGGTCTTGCCCCATGGTATGCAGAATCTTAGTTCCCAGCCCAGGGATGGAACTGCTGCCCCTTGTACTGGGGGTACAGAGTCTTAACCACTGGATTGCCAAGGAAGTCCTGGGAATTATTTTATTTTTTTAACTCTAAAACTTATAAACAGATTCCACATTTTCTAATTTAACAAGTCACAGTAGATCAGAAACTGTAAATCATATACTCAAATCACAAATAAATAAAATTTATTTGTGGAACCTGGAAGGATTAAATGCTTACCAAATGAGAGGACTGTTCCTGTTACCAAATGACAAATACAAAATAAATGCAATCATTTTTTCTCTTTTTTAACAATTGGATTTTGATCTGTATATTCCCAAACATTTTTCAGAGGACACTGAAACTGAAATTTCCTATTGGGCCAATACAAATTTATATAATTTCAGACCAGGACCTCATTTTAAAGAAATAAAACAAGTAGATTATACAAGAGCTGATAATCTTCACCTTGTTTATGACACTTTCTTTTCTCCAACCTTCTACTGTGTCCTGTCCTTTTTTCATTTGAAAGGCAGGCAGCTGGTAGGGAGAAAGTGCACTGGACTTGCAGTGAGTGGGCCTGGATCCTAGTCCCATCTCTTTCATGAACTGACTCTATGGGGACATGTCACTTCCCCTTTGGGTCTTGCCCACTTGTGTATGTAAAACCAAGGAGACAAACTAAGCATTCATTTCTGAAGTCTTCTTTAAAAAGGTAGGATTCTCCCTTCATTCTATTATCCTATTCCCAATGCCTTGATTCAGCCCTTGCAAGCCACATCTTTCCTAGCTCGTACAGGAACCTCAAATTTGTCTCTTTCTTTATTTTTCTTTTTTTATCTTAAAATGAATTCAATCTTAAACCATGAGTTGAGTAGAATGAAAAACACACTGTCTTTGAAGTCAGAGAGACCAGTTTCAAATTCAGATTTTGCTACTAGCTAAGCACAGCTCTAAAATAGTGATGTTATTAACTACCTCACTGGGGATTAAGTACAATGTATAAAGCACCTAACAGCACTGTACAGATGTTCAAAAATGATCAGTGCTCCTCCCTGTTTCCCAAGATCAAATGCCTCAGGTTCCCACTGTCGACAAGGATGACCAGCAAGCTGCACAAGCGGCATGCAAGTAGATTTGTAAAACTACAGAGGCAACAACTGGATTAAATATTCTCACCAGGTTCCCATGTGCCTGTATCCTTGTCAGTCTTCTGGGTAAAGCATGCTCAGTCACCAGTAGCACCCCCCACCTCCCACTCTGTGACCCTGCAAAATTAAACGGTAGAGCCAAATCCACAAGTCAAGAGGAAATGAAAACTTGACACGGGTCTTCAGAAAGTCATAGATTCTCTAGATTTATGTGAAAGCAAACTCCTCAGCCTGTCATTCTTGTGAAAGGAAGCCAGTTCCAATTCTTAGTGTTTAAATATTCAGGCAGGGCAGCTAATGTGAGTATTTAAACATACATTAGTACAGTTAAGGTTAAAGTACCACCAAGCATTATAATTTAGTTTGATTTTGCAATTTCAGGAAATTAAAAAGTGTGATAAAAGAAAAAATAAAAGTAAATTTTTTCACAAAATGAGGATACACTGAACTTTTAAGAACTATAAAAGCAGCTTCAGAAAAAGCAGTGGCTTTCTTCTTGATTTCAAAACTGGGTCAAAACTAAAAGGAACAAGGAGAAGAGTGATGGGGGCTTGCAAACAGAAGCTCATTTCTTAAAGTGATTTAAGTACAGTTATTTAATTATATGGGACCTTTCCCCCAAAGTAGGAACAATTACAACCTTTACTTCCATACACTAGTCAGTGATACAGCTGAGTTACTGGGTAACAGAGGGCAATCAATCAAGTGTGTGGAAGTCTGGAAACGAAAGAGATCTTGTGAAGAAATCTAGTTTCTTGAAGTGCTACTTTCTTTCCCAAGCTACTTCAGCCCATGCTGCCAAAGCATGTGACTAAAAAGACAGAATATTATTTATGAAAAAATCCTTTCAGGAGGCTTAGCTTCATTAAGAATTATCGAAATTCACATCTCTACTTAAAAACCCAAACCACGAGAGTTAAGCCAACCTGCTCTACTGGACCTTTGAAATGTACCATGCAGCAAATCGGACCAAAATCCCTATCATGAGCTGTCATTTTTCTGCAAAGGAATTATTCACCAATACTGTTGCTTCTGGTTGATCCTTTTTTTTTTTTTTTTTAAAGAGAGGTAAAGTCTGTTTTCTCCCTCATGTTCTTTGCTCACATCTCAAACTAAACAGAAGGAATCGTCTCCACCTAGACTTGAGATCTCTGATCAAAGCCATTCACCTAAGATGGCCCTTTCTCCTTAACAGACTCCTTCAGTTCCTTTATTTCCCCCCCTGTCCCTGTCCCTCTGCAGAGCACCCTCACTGCTACAACCCCCTTTTCCAGTCTAGCTTTCCCTCATTTCTGATTAATCGATGACCAGTACCCAGACTTGGTCCCAGCTTCATCTTCCAACTCCAGTCCCATCACTGCCGAGCCCCTCCTCAGCTCTAACTCCTGTCCTGGCCTCTTATCTCTAACCTTTCTCAGTCTAATCCCCATGGCTTTAATACCTGATTTTATCGATGACGCCCCAACCCACATCTCATATTAATTATTGTCATTCCTGGCCCCTGCCCAGTCCCTCTTCATTTTAGACCCCGAAAAATCTCTTTTTTCTGGTCCTTGGCTAAAACCCAAATCCCATCGTAACCTCAAGTCCTCCTGACCCAGCAAAGGCCTTTACTCTCGCTAGCCCATCCCACTTTTTCTCTGACTCCGAACCTGGTGCCTTCCCCCACTCCATCACTGAAACCCTGGGCCACGAAATCTCGGGTCCTTGCCTAGGCTACTAGTACCCCATTTCTGACCGCCTGATAACACGCGCCATCCCCCATCACACTCTCCAGGCCAATGTGTCATCTTCCCCCATCTCGGGGATGCCAGCTTTGGACCCTCCTCCCCATCCCCTTCCCGGGCCTGCCCCGTTGGTGACCTCAGCTCAAAGCCCGAGAGACCCCTCCCCACCCTGCCGCGCAGCCCTGCCCCGCATCCCCAATTCAATTTCATCAGCCCTTACCCTACGTGCTCCATTCCCCACCTGACCGCAGCCCGGTGGCCTCCGTCCTGACGAACCCGTTGCTCCATTTACCCTTTCTCCGTGCCTCCCCTGCTCCACACGCCCTCCGCACTTCAAGCCCAGTGGGGTGTGTCCCCTCCCCACGGAACTCCAGCCCGCTGGCCTCTCCCACGGGGGTCACGGGTCGCCCCTCCTCACCTCGGCGTCCACCACCTCGTGGTACGCGGGCGGGGGGTCGAACCCGCCGCCGCCTCCAGTGCTCCCGCCGCGGGAGGGGCCGTCGCCGCCGCCGCCGCCGTCGCCCCGCGAGCCCCCGCCGGGCCCGGGGCTGGGGCCGCCACCGCTGTCCATCGGCTCGTAGCCGCCGTAGTCGAGGCCCGGCCGCTCGTTGGTGAGCAGCGCCACGGCTTCGTTGATGTCGTTCTTGGCCAGGCGCAGGGCCTTGCGGATGGTGGCGGGGTCCGAGAAGCCCATGCACAGAAGCGTGGTCATGTGCTGCTCCTCCTCCGATTCCATGGCTCCGGCCTCCGGGCCCCGCCGGCCGGCGAGCAGCGAAGCTGCGGGTCCGGGGCCTGGCGGGCCCAGCGGCGCTGCCTCTGCGCCGTCCCCGCGCCCGGGCGGGCCCTCGCGCTCCTGGGCTGCGCGCTCCGCGGCCGCCGGGCCAGGTTGGGCGCGGGCGTGGGCACCGCGAGCCGAGCTACGGCAGTGGGGCGTTCAGGAGCGGCGGCGGCCCGGCCCAGCCCTGCGCGCCGCCATGTTGGCCTCCTCCTCCTCCTCCGCCTCCTCCGGCCCGCGGGGCCGCGCCTCCGCTCCCGGAAGCCGCACGAGCCGCCGCGGGGCCCGCAGGTCACGGGTGAGGGTTGGGGGCTGATTTTTCTTTCTTTCGTTCGTTTTTTTTTATCTTTTTAAAAACAGAGGTAACAAGGGAGGGGCCGCCCCGCGCAGCGTCTAGGTCGAAAGGGCCGCCATGAGGCCCAGGCGGCGGCGATGGAGGGTTCGCCGCCGCCGCCGCCCGCCCATTCCTCCAGCAACAGGTTCCCCCGGGATCGGGAGGGGCGGGAGTGAAGTACAGCTCGCGGCGCGGAACATCCCCGAGCCGGCGATCTTGCCCTGCGCTGACGGCTGTTCCCTCCGAACCTCGCTGGAGTCCCGCTCCCGGACTCGCTCGCCCCGGCGCGGCCCGGAACGCACTCCTTCCTAAACGCAGTGCCCTTGGCCGCTGCTGGAACCCACCCCCAACCCGGTCTGACAGGGACCGCGGTCCTGAAGGAAATCCTTCAGCCACGCTGCCTGAAATACCCTTCAGCGCCCACTTAAATTCATGCCCCAAACCGGGCAAATCGACCCACTCGGGCTGAAATGCACCATACTCTTGACCTAAACCCTCCCAACTTTCGCTGAAATCACCCTTAACTGGTTTAAGTGAATTCCCAGACCTTGTTGAATTTGCCTTCCATCCTTGACTGACCACCACCTACGTACCCCCGGCTAACCTGAGTGGACTCTACCAAACACATGCCAGAGCCCCCTGAGAGTCTGAAACATATTTTTACAATACGAACTCTAAATCCCAGTGCTCTCTGTGTAAACCTCCCCAAACTCCAGACTGCATCTCCTTCCTTCAGCCTCTGACTCATCCCAGCACCTTGGACCTCTGTTCCCCTCCTGATACCCACCCACCCACGTTTTACTGCACTCTAGCTCAGGATTCCGGCTATGTTTCTGCCTTTTGAGGGGAGACTGCTGCCCCTCTTTTCTATATCCGTTGCGGGAGGCGACCGCACCCCTGTTGATTTCCTTTGAGCATTCCCCTTCCCCTTCAGAGACTGCTTCCTTTGCTCTCTCTTTCCACTTTTAGCATTATTACCCAGGGGGCATATCTTTGGGCCACTGACTTTACCATCTAAGCCCTGGTCCTTCCTATTTCCCCGCTTCAATTTCCTTTAATTCATGCTTCTCCTAAGTTTTTTCCCTACCCTCTCCCAAGATCCTGATGCTTTCCCCTTATCTCACTACATGCTAAATTCGTCCATCTCCTAATACCCTGACCCTGGTTTCTTCCTGAACCATGAAGTCCATCATCTATCTAACCTTTGTCTTTCTATCAAATCCTTCCTGTTGCCAACCCAGGCACTCACTAAAATCCCCTTTACCCCAAATCTTAAATTAAGGGTGGTACCCAGAAATTTTCTCTGCAGTCTATTAGTATCCTTTTCCCTGGACCATGAGCCTTACTTGCTGTCTACATTTTTAAACACCAGCAAATTGATTTACAGGGTGAATTTGTCATTGTTAGTTAACATGTAAATGAAGTAACTTGTGTTTCTTGTACTGGTTAAAGACTAGGTTATAGACCAAAGACTAGGACTGATATGTAAAGGAAATAAAGTTTTCTAAATGTGTTAATGAAAATAACAAAACTCTCTTCCATTTCTGAGCAACAACAAAAAAGAACTTGCTAAGGAAGAAAGCCTATAGTTGGATCAGATCACAATGTGTATAGAAATAAAATGTTATTGTTATCAACTTCTAGGTATTCAATGACATTTTAGATATTTATCTGTGGTATATGAAGAACAAAAGTAATCTGAATCAACTTAATCAACCTGTCATAGAGTACCTGCCAAAGGTGTTTAATTTTGCAACAAATATATACTTAGTATTTGGCAGGTGCTAGGAGAAGGCAATGGCACCCCACTCCAGTCCTCTTGCCTGGAAACTCCCATGGGTGGAGGAGCCTGGTAGGCTGCAGTCCATGGGGTTGCTAAGAGTCAGACAGGACTGAGTGACTTAACTTTCACTTTTCACTTTCATGCACTGGAGAAGGAAATAGCAACCCACTCCAGTGTTCTTGCCTGGAGAATCCCAGGGACGAGGGAGTCTGGTGGGCTGTTGTCTATGGGGTCGCACAGAATTGGACAACGACTGAAATGACTTAGCAGCAGCAGCAGCAGGTACTGTTCTTGGCTTTAAACAGTAGATAAAATGTGAAGATGGCAAGGAGATCATATTCAATTTTGCCCTATGTTTAAAGAGTTAAATCAATGACCAAATTAAGAAATAAGTTATAAAGGAAGAGAAAGTAGCAGGTAAAGAAAAAAAATTGTTTGCCACTGAAATTCAAAATAGAGCTCAAGAGGTAATGAGACAGAGCCGACCAATTCAGATGGCACATAAAAAGACTCATCAACAGTGGCAGGTTTATAGAACATGACAGAGGAAGCTGTGCTGAACTGAGAAGAGGAAGCAGAGAAAAAGTCTGTGATAAAAACTGGAAAGGAGCCACAGAAGTCTACGAGAAACAAGGAAGGCCAGTTTTGAACCCAATTTTGGAGTGAGTGAAAAGCCAGAGTGTCATTTGAGGATGCTGGTAGTGTAATCACACTTTTTTTGCATGTAAGAAAGCAAGTAAAAACGTAAAACTCTGTTGAATTAGAATAGGAGGAGAGGGACCTGTGGTATGAATATTCATACCTTCACTTACATTTTTATTTTTATTGCAGTAATATCTTGAAAATGTTAAAGGACCCTCCAAGATAAATATTTAATTCACATTTATCCTTATTTAGAAACTTTTAGAATAAAAAGAAATAGCTTGGTCTGGAAGAGAAGTATAATGGACTATCTTGAAGATAATATATGAGAGGTTTCTTGTAATAATTGATAGGTAATTTTTTAAAAAGTTATTGAATGTCAGTTTTGAGCCAGGCCAAGGACTTAGGGAGACAAAAGTGAGCAAAATACACATAGTTTCTGCCTGTTTAGAACTTTAAAGGCTTTACAGAGAGAGAAACAGTAATCATAAAATGTGATAGGTGCTTTGATTGGAGAATTTCAGAAAGTAAGGAGCAAATTTCTTGCCCTCTATGGGCATAAATTACCAAATCTAGTAAATCTAGAAAGTTTTCCAAAGGAAATGTTATTTGAACAATAATGTGATAAAAAGTAGGAAAGCCAGGAAAAGGAGTGTAAGATGAGGAGAGAGTTCAAAGGAATAGGAACAGCATATGGAAAGGACCTGGAGTGGGTAAGAGGGAAACAATTTGGGGGAACCTATGGCTGATTCATGTTGATATTTGATAGTAAACCACAAAATTCTATAAAGCAATTATCCTTCAATTAAAAAAAATTTTTTAAATGCAGGCAATGCATTAATTTAATCCTGCCAATGCAGGCAACATAGGCGATGAGGGTTCAATCCCTGGGTCAGGAAGATTCCCCTGGAGTAGAAAATGGCAACCCACTTCAGTATCCTTTCCTGGAGAATTCCATGGACAGAGGAACTTGGCGGGCTGCGGTCCATGGGGTTGCAGAGAGTTGCACATTCTCACACACATGCATGAGAAAAAGTCAGTGGAAAGGAGTGTAGAGTTTCCAGTGGAAAGTGGCTGGAGTGTAGAGTTCTAGAGAGGTAGCAGTGAGAAAGGAATCTAGAAGCCAATGTAAACAGACACCAGATCTGAGAGGGCCACCTAAGCTGTGACAAGGAGTTTGAACTTTATTCTGAAGGAGTGAGAAGTCACTGAAACATTTATGTAGAGGAGAGAGGTGATGGATGCTATTTAAAAATTTAAGATCAACCTAACTGAAGTGTAGAGTATGGTATAGAAGGGAGGAAGAGTGAAGATGGGGATTTTATTTAGGAGACAAGACCACTTAGCCTTCTTAGGGGACCTTTGAAATGAAAAAGTAGAGTTTTCTTATTCAATCTATGATACTTATCTTTTTGTTCTTGGTTGTGTCAAGGGGTGTTTTTTTTTTTTTTAATACTTGTTTTCAGTGGAGTTTGTAGGTATTTTTGAATATGTGGTCTGAGATCTTTCATAGCTTGGAAAATTCTTGGCTATTGTTTCTTTATGTTACTTCTGTTTCATTCTCTCTCTTCTCCTCCTGGGACTTCAGTTAAATAAACATGAGGCTCTTTTCAATGAATCATATTTGTCTCCTCTGCTTGTTTCTGTATTTTTTATTCTTTTAACTCTGTGTTTGAGTCTAGATTTTTTTTCTGTCCTTTCCTCTAGTTCACAAATTCTATCTTCAGCTACACACCTAGACAGTGTATTCAAAAGCTGAGACATCAATTTGCTGACAAAGGTCCATATAGGCAACACTATGGTTTTTCCAGCAGTCATGTACAGATGTGAGAGTTGGACCATAAGGAAGGCTGAGCGCCGAAGAATCGATGCTTTCGAATTGTGGTGCTGGAGGAAGACTCTTGAGAGTCTCTTGGACAGCAAGGAGATCAAACCAGTCAATTCTAAAGGAAATCAACCCTGAATATTCATTGGAAGGACTGATGCTGAAGCTCTAATACTTTGACCACTTGATGCAAAGAGCCGACTCATTGAAAAAGAATCTGATGCTGGGAAAGATTGAAGGCAAAAGGAGAAGGGGCGGTAGAGGATGAGATGGTTAGATAGCATCAGGGACTCAATGAACATGAATTTGAGCAAACTCTGGGAGATGGTAGAGGACAGAGGAGCCTGGCATGCTACAGTCCATGGGGTGGCAGAGTTGGACATGACTTAGTGACAGCCAACAATGATAACAAAGAAACTGTACCCGTTAGCTGTCCTCATTATATCTCCTTATTCTCGCCAGGACTTCCCTGGTGGCTCAGATGGTAAAGCATCTGCCTACAATACGGGAGACCTGGGTTTGATCACTGGATCGGGAAGATCCCTTGGAGAAGGAAATGGCAACCCACTCCAGTACTCTTTCCTGAAAAATCCCATGGACAGAGGAGTCTGATATGCTACAGTACATGGGGTCGCAAAGAGTTGGACATGACTGAGCGACTTCACTCACTTTATTTTCCCCAGTGCTGAGCAAATACAAATCGACTTTCATTCTCTATAGATTTCACCTATTCTATAAAATTCATGTAAGTGGAGTCTTACAGTATGTGGTTTTTTTGTCTGGCTTCTTTTACTTAGTTTAGTGTATTCAAGCTTTATCTGTATTTATAGCATGTGTTAGTACTTCATTCCTTTTATGGCTGAGTAATATTTCATTATATGGATATACGACATTTTGTTTATCCCTTCGTGATGAACATTTGAGTTGTTTCAACTGTTAGGGTATTATGAATAATGTTTCTGTAACCACCTATGTGAAAGTTTTTGTGTGGTCAGACGTTTTCATTTCTCTTGAGTGTATACCTACGAGCAGAATTTCTGGGTCAAATGTTAACTTGGTGTTTAACTTTTTGAGGAATTGCCAAATTGTTTCCAAAGTAGCCTAACCAATTTATAGTCTCACCAGCAGTATATGAGAGTTCAATTTCTCCACATTTTCTCTACTAGTTATTATAATCTGACTGTTTGATTATAGCCATCCTAGTGGGCATGAAGTGTTATCTTATGGTTTCAATTTGCTTTTGCCTGATGACTAATTATGCTGAGCATTTATTCATGGGTTTATTTGGCATTTGTATATCTTCTGTGGAGAAAGGTCTATTCCAAGTCCTTTGTTCCTTTTTGAATTGGGTTATCTTTATTATTAAGTTGCAAGAGTTCTTTTATATTCTAGATCTAAATCCTTTATCAGCTTTATGATTTATATTTTCTCCCATTCTGTAGATGTCTTTTCACTTTTTTGGTAGTATCCTTTGAAGCACAAAAGTTTTAAATTTTGATGAAGTCCAGTTTATATTTTTTCTTTTGTTGCTATGCTTTTGATTTCATATCCAAGAAATCATTGCCAAATCCAATGTTATGAAGTTTTGCATTGATATTTTCTTCTAAGAATTTTATATTTTTGGCTCTTACATTTAAGTCTTTGATGCATTTTGACTTAATTTTTGTATTAATCTATGATGTGAGGTAAAGGTCCAGTTTTGTTCTTTTCATTTGGGTATCTAGTAGTACCAATTCTCTTTGATGAAAAGACTGTTCTTTCCCCATTGAATGGTATTGCATCCCTGTCAAAAATCAAACGTAAACACATGTGTTTATTTCTGGAATCTCATTTCTATTCCATTGGTCTATATGTTTATCTTTATGCCTGTACTACACTCTCTTGATTACTGTTTCTAACTAGTAAATTTTATAATCAAGTGTGAGTCCTCCAACTGGTTCTTTTTCAAGATTATTTTGGCCATTCTGGGTTCCCTGCAATTATAAATCAGTTTTAGAATCAGTTTGTCAATTTCTGCAAACAGTCAGCTGGGATTCTAATAGGGAGTGCACTGAATCTGTAGACAAATTTGGGGAGTATTACCATGTTAACTGGAACTTCTGGAACTTCCCTGGTGGCTCAGAGGGTAAAGCATCTACTTGCAAGGTGGAAGACCTGGGTTCAATCCCTGGGTCAGGAAGATCCCCTGGAGAAGGAAATGGCAACCCACTCCAGTACTCTTGCTTGGAAAATCCCATGGACAGAGGAGCCTGGTGGGCTACAGTTCATGGGGTCGCAGAGTTGGACACGACTGAGCCACTTCACTTTCACTTTCACCATGTTAACGACACGGTTTCAATCTATGAACATAGACTGTGTTTTCATTTATTTAGATCATCTTTAATTTCTTTCAGCACTGTTTTCTACTTTTCAGAGTATAAGTCTTATACTCCTTTAGACAGATTTATACCTAAATATTTTACTCGTTTTTGATGCTACTATAAATGGAGTTGTTTTATTAACTTCATTTTGGATTATTTGAATGCAATTATACAATTGAGTTTTGTATGTTACTCTTGTAAACTACAACCTTGCTTGCTGAACTTATTAATTATACAGTTTCCTAACATTTGTCTTAGGATTTTTTATATACAAGATCATGTTTTCTGTGAATAAAGACAGTTTAATTTCTTTCTTTTCCAGAAGATGGATGCCTTGTGTTTATTTTCCTTGCCTAATTGCCCTGGCTAGAACCTCTAGTCAGTCGGTGTCGAATAGAGATAGCAGTAGCAGCCATCCTTGTCCTGTTCTTGATCTTAGGAGAAAAGCATGCAGTCTTTCACCATTAAGTATGATATTCACTGTGGCTTTTTCATATATAGCTTTTATTTACGTTGAGATAGTTTCCTTCTATTCCTAGTTTGTTGAGTGTTTTATCATAAAAGGGTGTTAGATTTTGTCAAATACTTTTTCTTTGTATCTTGAGATAATTATGTGGTTTGTTTTTGATTCTGTTGATCTAGGGCATTGCCTTAATTGATTTTCAGATGTTACACCAATCTTGCATTCTGGGATAAATTCCACTTAATCATGGTGGTACTACTTTATATATGTAACTGAATTTAGTTTGCTAATATTTTGTGTAAGAACACAGTGATGGTGGTTCAAACAGTGAAGAATCGGCCTGCAATGCAGGAGACCAGGGTTCAGTCCCTGAGTTGGGAAGATCCCCTGGAGGAGGGAATGGCTACCCACTTCAGTATTCTTGCCTGGAGAATCCCTTGGATAGAGGAGCCTGACAGTCTATAGCCCATGAAGTTGCAAAGAGTCAGACACAACTGAGCAACTAACACAATATCGGAGGAAAAGAGCAATTACTTTTAGAGGAACTCTTAGAGAAATCTAGATTCTGTTTTTTTCCTGAAAAAAAAAAAAAATTGGTATGTAAAAATGGAGAAAGCTAAAAGAAGAAAGAGGAAGAGGTAATTTTTAAGTTCAAAGTTCCTCCCACTCTTTAGTAAAGAAAGTATATTTCCAAATGAGGTGTCATTGAAAAGTTAATATGATGTCTTTCCATCCAGAAGATGATGCAGCTGACCTGATGGCAGTCCAGCTTAGCTTTTGGATAGTTTTCCAGCAGCAGCAATGGGTTTTCCTGAGCCCCCATGACTAATGGGCAGATGTATCCCCTGTGTGTGCACATTGATTCCACTGCCCTCACTTTGGGAAGCTTTTCACCTGTAGGGGATGAGCTAGGAATCCAGCAGTCCACAACATGAGGAAATGCATGCTATCGGATTGTGGTTTGAGTGGGAGATAGGGCCAAGGTTTTGACTGCCAAACTGCCTTCTCCTGAATTTGTTAGGCACTAAACAGCCATTAAATATTGCATGTCTGGGAATAACGTGATGGAAGATGTACTTTAAGATTAAACTGGCATTAGTGTATTGAATGTAAGAGATCAAATAAACAGCTATGAGGTGAGAATGAAAAGAAGTACGTAGAAGATAGAGTCTTTAGGATTTGGCAATTGGATTTTATGATCAAGAACAAGGAAAGACTCCTCGATTTTAAGAATGGATGATCTGAAGTCAGGATTCAACCAGAAGGGTAGGTGATAACTTAGGCTTTAGATGAATTGACAATTAGTTAGGAAAGTTTGGCTGCAGACTTCACCAATCATATCACATGCATACAATTGGGAATAAAGCAGTTACAGCTGATAAGCATTTATAAGGCAAGGAGACTGCTGCTAAGTCGATTCAATCGTGTCTGACTCTGTGCGACCCCATAGACAGTAGCCCACCAGGCTCCCCTGGGATTCTCCAGGCAAGAACACTGGAGTGGGTTGCCATTTCCTTCTCCAATGCAGGAAAGTGAAAAGTGAAAGTGAAGTCGCTCAGTCGTGTCCGACTCTTAGCGACCCCGTGGACAGTAGCCTACGAGGCTCCTCCATCCATGGGATTTTCCAGGCAAGAGTACTGGAGTGGGGTGCCATTGCCTTCTCCTACTGGTCCTCATTTTCATCTCCCTATTCTTGGTTGGCTGGTTCTGCTCCAGCTTTCCATATTGTGGCTAATCTACCTGTGGCCTCTTGACCATAGTAATGTTTAGTACCCCTTCCTGCACGTTGGAGCCCTCTGTCCATGGGTTCAGATTTCAGTAATCTCACAATTTCCAGTACAAGACTTCCTCTGCTAGCTCAGCCCTTCAGAACCCTCCTGCTCAGGCTGACCCCAGAATTTCTATCAGGAGATAAGAATTGGGCAGTTTATCTCAATTATATTTTCTGAAAAAAGCATACAGTCATAACAGCTTACAGCTCTCTGATTGATTAAAATTTTGAATAAGGAATATGTTTGCCTTGATAGTAGTGTTGAAACTCAGTTGTTCAAAAGAGAAACATGGACACCCCTCTCTGTAGGTGAAAACTCAGGATTTGAGGCTTTTAGTTCCTCTGAAACCAGGAGGACCTGGCTGTCAGGCTTTAGCGTCATTTCAACATGGATTTCAACATGATTTAGAAGTCTGTTTCATTTCCCTAATGTTGACTCACCAGTGTGGATTAATTTTCCAGGGTGTTGTGCTAATTATAGGCTAGTGGAACTAATGGACTAAATCAAAATGGCAACAAGTGAAAAAGTAGCAGAGGCTCTGGGTCTGCTCAGATGCAGATCTGTTTATAACTTCACAATTGTACGGTTACTACTAATTAAGAAGTATTACAGTGACCCTCAATTTTCAAAGGCGTCCACCGTCATTTTCTAGTTAACCTTTCCCATCCATCACCACATCCGTTTTATGTGGAGGGTGGAGCTGATAAATTACTTGCCTGAAGTAATGTCTGTGGTAAAGCCAAAATTATACTTTTTTTTTCCTGAATATCTTCTTTTTATTTTATTTTCTTTCCCTATTTGGACATGTTAATTCTTTTTTTAATATAAATTTATTTATTTTAATTGGAGGTTAATTACTTTACAATAAACGTTATGAATAATGATAAAAATAATATATTTATGGAGCATTTGCAGTTTTCAAAAGGTTTCCTTTCATTCTCTTGTCATTTCATTTAACACTTTCTAAGCACCCCTAAGAAGATTTCCTGTTGGTTAGTTTGAGGAGAGCACAAGAGAAGAGATTGACAGCTCGTTGACAGCTTTCTTGGTTAAATTTGAATAAGGAGGACAAAGTTGTTGCTCAGGATTCCAGAGTTCTGAGTCATACAGTCTTCACTCTTTCTGTTAGGTTTTCTTGGCATTTGAGGATCCACAGGGCAAACATTCAGTTACATTAACCTTTTGGTTTTTGAGTCTCTAGTTTTGTTCCATCAAAATCTGAAAGGTAGATGAGTCTAGTGGCATGAGAGACCTTAATTTTAAAAAGATGAGATGATCCAGATGTTGTTATGCTAGAATGCTGGAAGAAAATCTCTAAGAAGGGGAGGTGATTCCAGTGGCTGCCATGAACTGTGATTGCAGTGCTCTGGCTCCCCTCGCATTCTGCACACAACAGCCTGGGCCTTTCCTGGCCTTCACAGGCCCAGTGTCCAAATACTCTCCATTCAGTCTCCCAGAACCTTGTACAATCCCATAAGCAGAGAATTCGACAATTGGATGGGTTCCAAAAGGTCATGGAGTCTAACATCACCACCTTACCAGTGAAGAAGCTGAGACTCAAAGAACTGACGTGACTTTTCCAAGTCCCCCAGCTAGTAATCGTCAGAAGTGGAGTGAACATCTCACAGACTTTTGCTCAGCTAGAAAAGGAACCAATGATGATAGTCACAATCTCGCTGAAGCTGTGTTGGCCACAGTGAACTAGCGAATCAGCCAGACAGAGAGCAGTTCCCAAGATGTCTTCACAGTTGCTCCTTGACACAGGGTCCTATGGTCATGTTACTTTACCCAGCTGGAAATTCACAAGGCAAATTTGAAGACTCTGGGAAGTCTCGTGGGAAAGAATTTTGTTTAATCAAGCACGTCTCAAATTATTTCATTATTTTTTTTTAACTCAAAACCTAGAAACAGCCTGTGTAATTGGTGCTCCTTTGAATACATTGAGGAATAAATAAATAGTACTTGTTGAGAAGGGCCTGTCCCAAGCAGGGTGAAGGGCTTCCCAGGTGGCTCTGTAGTAGAGAATCCGTCTGCCGATGTAGGAGACATGAGTTCAATCCCTGATCCAGGACGATCCCACATTCCACGGAGCAACTATGCCTGTGTGCCACAACTACTGAGCCTGTTTGCTCTAGAGCCCACGCCCAACAATAAGAAGAGCCACTGCAATGAGAAGGCAGTGCACCACTGCAGTATACCGCTGAGTAGCCCCTGCTCGCCACAATTAGAGGAAGCCCATATACAGCAACGAAGACCCAGTGCAGCCAAAAATAAATAAATAATTTTTTAAAAGTTACTGCTACTATATTTTGGTATAAATAATAGAATCATAACCTTCTAATTTGACTTCATTTTCAAGAAAAAGAAAGATGGAGAGGGTAAAGAGATTTACCGAAGGACACACAGCTGGAGAAGATCTGGAACTGAACTAAACAGAGCTCACCAGATGCCCTGGTCCAGTGCTCTCTCCTCATTCCATGTCACCACATAATCACACCATGAATAGGGAAGACAATGAATATATATCACAGCATTCACTTATTATAACTCTCCTGCTACTTTATTATAACTTGTTTTAACCTTTTGTTTTCTCGACTAGACCATGAACACCATGACAGCAGAAGCTACATTTACTTATTAATTTACTGCTCCATCCCCAGGACCTAGCTCATTGGAGACACTCAGTAAATACCTCTCTCCTCCGAATGACTAATGAGTGATGGAACAGTAGGAATTCCATTCCTTGAGGTGGAATACATCCCCTGCTCTTTTAGTAATTTCTGATGTGGTTTCTGTCACTCCACTCTCATTTTCCTCCCTTGGCACTTCTGCAATTTCCCAGTGCTCCTGTCTCATGCCAGGGTTTCCTTCATACATTATGAAGGCACAGGGACTTCTAACTCCTGGTTGATTGATGGAGCAGTGGAAATGCAGTGATCACCTCCACTTCCCTCCTAACTCTCATGGAGAGAGTTCTAGATCCCTGGGGAAAGCTCCTCTGACCAGTCCACCCCACAGAAAGTACCACTTCCTCCTCCTCGTTAATGGATGCCTAAAGGGAGATAGATCTTTTCTAAATTTCCTTGAAACCCAAGCCAGCTTTGATAAAAGCAAAAGTGTTCCCCACTGTTTATTAGTCAAACCAAATGTCCTTAGTTACTTGGCAGAAGGTAGTGTGGATGCTATGTCTCTCAGGCAGTTTGTATCTAATTAATCCAAAGGAAATGTTTGTGTGATGTGCTTTTCATTTACCGAAGAAGAATACGTGTTCAAACCTTTACAAATTCACACTGAAATTAATTCTTCAAGGTCCACGTAACCACGGCTTTGTCAAATCTTCCTTTAAAACACACTTTCTTTAAAGTATGACTAATCCTGATAAATTATACATATTTATAAATGTCATCTCTCATAGTGTTGTTGTGAAACTTAAAGAGAATGAAGTATGAAAACCACCCAGCACCATGCTTGGCCTATCAGTTGCCTTTCCTCTTATTCTATTTCCAGCTCTTAGACTGGTGGAAGGCAAAACTGATGAAATTCCTATCTATATGGGCTAGGAATAGTTTTGGCTGTAAATAACAGAAAACTCATCATAAGAGTTTGCTTTTCCCCTCATGTAACACTAAGTCTGAAGGAGTCTATTGGCTTGGTTTTTGTCTGGAAGACCAACAAATCCACAGCCAAATCCACTCCAGTGTTTTTGCCTGGGAAATCCCATGAATAGAGGAGCCTGGTGGACCTCAGTCCATGGGGTCACAAAGGGTAAGACACGACTGAGCAACTTTCACTTCACTTTAATATACACGTAACTTTAAAATCGTACCAATTGAGCAAAGTAAGTTTCATAAAGGTGTTTCAGAGCTTATTTAAACCAAATTAGACCTTTTCTATCACAAACAGTTGGACATGACTAGCAGCTGAACAACAATCTTCAAAAATTCACAGATCAATTTGGTTATTGTATTAGTCCAATGTTAAAAACATTTTAAATGCTTGTTCATAAGACTTGTTTTTGACAAGTTTATCTTTAGTATATTGTTTCGTTTTCCAAATAAATACACTGAATAAAATAAAAAAGCCACAGCTAGTAGCTTTTCAATTCTCTTGGCCTTTGCCTCACCCATATTGCCTCATTGTTCCAAAATGGCTACTGCAGCTCCAGACATCATGTTCATATCTGAGACAGAAAGGAAGAGTAAAAGATCTATCTAGTCTTTTCATTAGGAAAGCAAAAAGGTTTTTCAGACCACTCTCAACTGCCCAGCAGATTCATGTTCCATTGGCAACTCAGCCTCACTGTAAGTTGAGAAAATGAGTGCTTAGCTTTTTTAGCCTTTCTAGTGGAGGTAGACAAGGGAGAAGAGGTCAGAAATGGGTCTTTGGTCCACTAACTTGAAATATTGTCTGACTGAAACTTTTAGTTTGACCCTCAATTGTTTTGCAGATCTGAGGGAGAAAGTTGAGAGTTGCTTAGTAAGATCAACTTCACTTTCTCCTCTTGTCTAATGAAAGACCCAATTTAGCATAGTTGGGTTCCATCTGGAACATATATGGGTCAATTAAGCTGCACAGTAGGTGGGGTACTGGAGCTGGCTCTTACCATCTCATGAGAGCAAATTATTAAATTTTTAGGAACACTGTGAGCCAGCTGAGAAACATACTCATTTTTAACATAGAATTATATTAACTTAAAATTAAATACATTATCTTGAAAAAGGTCATATAAGCTCCAAAAAGCTCACCACTTCCTAACATTTTAATACATTTCACTGCTAACTATGCTCTTGAGATTATTTATGTCTGCTGTATCTGTGGAATTCTAAAAATGTGGTACTGTGCATTTCTTCTCATCTCTGTGTTTAGTGACAACTGGTAACTTTAAATTGGCCATGGTGGGAGTATTTACACCACAGAAATCAGCAAATGCTACAAATCTGTTTTTTTTTTTTTTTTTTTTGAGGTAGTCAGTTAGACATTTACCAGCACTCCATTGTGCACAGTCCTAGGAAATAATAATTTGAAGAGAGGATAGATATGCATGGACATTTGAGGTAAGTAGGTAGGCATTTTAAAACAGTTTTCAGAGCCCTGCCAGAGATAAAACACACAAAGAGATGGTTCCCTGTGTTTTAAACCAACACAATAAGAAGGCATTCTATAGGTTTCTTATTTTTTTGGCAGGGATGCAAAGAGAAGTAGAATTTCTTCAGCTCCTGGTGCTTGATTCATCCTCAGATCATCCTGTTCTCCTTCACTGTTACTTCATCATTATAAACACCCACTGCATACCTACCATGGGTTAGATTCTGAGTTTAACCAAGGGACATTAAATATGATCTCTATTCTCAAAGAAATTATTAAAATGGAATATACACAGAAAAAAATAAAATGAAAGTAGTCTATTTTGTCTAAATAGTCAATATTTTTTCTTCATAGCACTTATCTTGATTTGTATCACTCTCTCTCAGTGTGTAATATATCTATATATAAATCTTTTATCTATTTAATGCTGTGTCCTTCTCTAGACTGTAAGTTCCATTAGGAAAGGCAGCTGGGTTTCTTTTGTTCACAGCTGTGTCCTGGTATCTACACAGTGCCTTCAAGATAGTAGACACTGAATTAATGTTTGTTGAACGCATAAATGAATGAATGGAATGGAGTGAAACGAGAAGCATAGACAGTTGAACTGTAGGAGGTGACAGGAAGGAACGCTTACCAATGACTGGAATGGGTGAGAAAGCTTTATGGAGGTTCTAGGACTTCCGGAGGATATTGAAGGAAGGATAAGACAAAAATAAGGTACATGGCACATTCAACAAAGACTTATATGGCTAGAGTGAAGAGTTTAATTCCCTTTTGCTGGAGTTGGAGCAAACTCAATGGAACTGGTAGTTTGGGATCACCAGGGTTATATTCAGTTGAACTTGAACTATGGTGTTAAATGAAAGTGAAAGTGCAGTCGCTCAGTTGTGTCCAACTCTTTGTGACCCTGTGGACTGTAGCCCACCAGGCTCCTCCATCCATGGGATTCTCCAGGCAAGAATAGTGGAGTGGGTTGCCATTTCCTTCTCCAGGGGATCTTCCCAACCCAAGGATCAAACCCAGGTCTCCCACATTGCAGGCAGATGCTTTAACCTCTGAGTCACCAGGGAAGCCCACACTATGGTGTTAATTGGACCCAAAAGAGAAAAATTTAATTTAAAAAGCAAATGACTATTAGGGCTGAGGAGGGAGCTCAAGGTTGAGAGAAGAAAAAAGGATCTAATTAATTTCCTAGCTGCCAGTCTTTCTCTTTCTCTCCACAAAGAAACCAGAGCAATCTTTTAAAAATGTTTATCAACCACTATCACTCATGGATTTAGATGAAAAAATATTCATGAATTTAGGTGAAAAAATATTCAGCAAAATATTAACTATTGGATCTGCTACTGCTGCTACTAAGTTGCTTCAGTCATGTCTGACCCTGTGTGACCCCATAGACGGCAGCCCACCAGGCTCCCCCATCCCTGGGATTCTCCAGGCAAGAACACTGGAGTGGGTTGCCATTTCCTTCTCCAATGCATGAAAGGGAAAAGTGAAAGTGAAGTTGCCCAGTCATGTCCAACTCTTTGCAACCCCATGGACTGCAGCCCACCAGGCTCCTCTGTCCATGGGATTTTCCAGGCAAGAGTACTGGAGTGGGGTGCCATCGCCTTCTCTGAACTATTGGATCTAGCTATGTACAAAAAAAATGTATATACTATAACCAAGTGGGGTTTATTCCAGGAATGCAAGGCTGGTTCAGTATTTTAAAATTAATCAGTGTAATACACCATATTAACAGCCTGAAGAAAATTCAGAGTCATATCAATTGATGGCAGAAAAAGCATTTCACAGAATTCAATATACAAGCATGAAAACTCTCCAATAAATAGAAATAGAGGGTGAACTTTTCAGCTTGAGAAGGATAATCTACAAGTCTACAGGTGGCATTATATTTAATGATGAAAAACTAAATGCATAACCCCTAAGATTAGGAAAAAGGCAAATATGCCCACTATCACCATTCTTCTTCAACATAGTACAAGAAGTTTTAGCTAGCACAATGAAGCAAGAAAAAGAAAAGAAAAAAAAAGATATACATATTTGAAAGGAAGAAATAAAGCTGTCTTGATCTGCAGACAGTAGGGTTGTCTATATAGACAGCTACAAGGAATCTACAAAAAAATTTCCCCAAACAAAACAAAACAAAACCCTATCTCTTTCCATGCTATCATACTGGTTGGCATCAATGTCCTGGATGATGCTCTCAAGAGTATCAACAATGCTGAAAAGAGAAGCAAATGACAAGTTCTTATTAGGCTGTACTCCAAAGTCATCGTCTGTTTCTGACTGTGATGGTAAAGTAAGGTTACAATGGCGAATTTGAAATAATCTATAATCACAGGGCTGAGAAAATTGCTGTGAACCTCACAGGCAGGCTAAATAAGTGTGGGGTGATCAGCCCCAGATTTGATGTGCAACTCAAAAACCTAGAAAAATGGCAGAATAACCTGCTCCTGTCTCATCAGTTTGGTTTCAATATACTGATAACCTCACTTGGTATCAGGGACCATGAAGAAGCAAGATGGAAAACACACAAGAGGGAAACTCTTTTAATTCTTTTGCTAGGGATGTAATACATACATGTAAATAAGATGCCCCAGAGGAAAAAATAAAAATCCTAGAATAAATAAATTTAATAAGGTAGCATTTTATAAGATGAAAACACCAGGAAAATCTAATACAGATAAAAGTATATGGAAACTGAAATTCAAAGCACAATACCAGTTACGAAAGCTCCACAGAAAATGAAATATTTAAATATAAATCTGACAAAACATGTACAGGATCTGTATGCTATAAATTGTAAAATGCAGACGAAAGAAAGAAGATCTAAACAAATGAGAGATATACCATTTCGTTTATTGTTCATCTAGTGGTCATTTATTGAAACTCAACATAGTAAACATTTCAATTCAACTCAAACTGATCTATAAGCTTAATGAAATTTCTATCAAAGTCCCAGCAATCATTTTTTATATTAAAAATGTATATATCAAACCAAAAGGCCTAGAATAGCTAAAACAAGTTTGAAAAGGAAGAATAATGTTGGAAGACTCACTCTATTTGATGTTATCTTTACTATACAGCTAAAGTACTCAAAACAGAAGGATATACAGATCAAAGGCATAAAATAGAGAAACCAGAAATAAACCCATACAAAAATGTCCAAGTAATTTTTGAGAAAGTAGTAAAAGCAATTCAATGGAAGAAGGATAGCCTTTTAAAGAAATGGTTTTAAGGCCATTGGACACCCTTAAGCAAAAAGAAGGTAAATTAAAAAATAAAAGAACTTTGACCTAATCCTCACAGAATTAACTCAAAATAGGTCCAAGATTTAAATGTAAGCATAAAACCATGAAACTTTTAGATAAAACATACAAAATCTTTAGAACTTAAGATGAAGTAAACATTTCTTAGACTTCACACCAAAAGCCCAACAACCCCCTCCCAAACAAAACAAACCTGAAAGGAGAATATGATAAATTTGATTATACAGAGTGAAGTAAGCCAGAAAGAAAAACACCAATACAGTATACTAACACATATATATGGAATTTAGAAAGATAGCAACGATGACCCTGTATGCAGGACAGCAAAAAAGACACAGATGTGTATAGCGGACTTTTGGACTCAGTGGGAGAGGGAGAGGGTGAGATGATTTGAGAGAATGGCACTGAAACATGTATAGTATCATGTAAGAATCGAATTGCCAGTCTATGTCCGAGGCAGGATATGGCACGCTTGGGGCTGGTACGCGGGGATGACCCAGAGAGATGTTGTGGTGAGGGGGGTGGGAGGGGGGTTCATGTTTGGGAACGCATGTACACCCGTGGTGGATTCATGTCAATGTATGGCAAAACCAATACAGAATTGTAAAGTAAAATAAAAAATAAATTAAAAAAAATTTTGATTGCATCAAAATTAAATACTTTTACTCTATGAAGACTGTTAAGAAGATGTAAAGATAAGCTACAGATGGTAGAAAATATTAAGCAAACAGTCAAGTTAGAAAATGGGCAGAGGACATGTAGAGACATTTCACTGAAATAAAAATGACAAATAAGCACATGAGATGTTCAGTATCATTAGCTCTTAGGGAAATGTAAGTTACAACCACAAATAAGATATCACTATATAACTAGCATACTGGCAAAAATAAAAAATAGTGATAATGCCAAATGCTGGTGAGGATACAGAAAAACTGGACCACCAATCATACATTGCTGGTGGGACTGTAAAATGGTATAGTCACTACAGAAAACAGAAGTTTCTTTTAACACAAAAAAATCACTTACAGTATTATTCAGAAGTTGAATTCCTGGGCATTTATTCCAGAGAAATGAAAACTTAGATTCATGTAAAAACCTGCACACAAATTTTCATATTGCTCATAATACCTAAACAATGGAAACAACCCAGATGTGCTTCAATTCATGATAAAAGGGCATTTATTCCAGAGAAATGAAAACTTACATTCATGTAAAAACTTGCACCCAAACATTCATATTATTCATAATACCTAAACACTGGAAACAACCCAGATTTCCTTCACTGGATGATAAAGTATGGTACATACATACCATGGAATATTATTCTGCAATAAAGAGAAGCAAAGTATTGACATAAACAGCCAGTTGGATGGATCTCAAGGGAATTGCGCTGAGTGAAAAAAGGCCATTTCAAATGGTTATATGCTGTATGGTTCCACTGATTTAGTCTTCTTGAAATGTCAATATAGTGTTGGCAAACAAATTAGTGACTGCCAGGGATTAGGGCTTTGGGGGAAAGGGTAGGAGTGACTACAAAGGGGTCACATGATTGAATAATTCTTCATCTTCACTGTGGTGATGGTAAGGCAAAGCTGCTGCTACTGCTAAGTCACTTCAGTTGTGTCTGACTCTGTGTGACCCCATAGACGGCAGCCCACCAGGCTCCCCCGTCCCTGGGATTTTCCAGGCAAGAACACTGGAATGGGAAGGCAAAGCTACTCATGTTATAAAATTGCCTAGAACTATAGACACTCATGGCTTCCCTAGTGGCTCAACAGTAAAGAATCCACCTGCCAATGTAGGAGACATAAGAGATGTGGGTTCAATCCCTGGATCAGGAAGATTTCCTGGAGAAGAAATCACTGGCAACCCACTCCAGTATTCTTGCCTGGGAAATCCTATGGACAGAGGAGTCTGGCAGGTTACAGTCCATGGGGTCGCAAAAGACTTATGACATGCCTTAGCGACTAAACAACAATAGACACACACACGAATATAACTATATAATGGTTGAAATCTGGAAAAGCTCTCTGGATTGCAGCAATGTCAGTTTCATGGTGTTGTTATAAATATACTATATCAATGTATGTACTTTCTGTATTGTATATAAATATGTAGTTATAGAAGATACTAACAGAGGGTGAGGAGGGGTGAAAATTCAGGAGACCTGTCTGTACAGTTTTATGCAGTTCCTATGAACCTTTAATTATCTCATAATAAAAGGTTAAAATTATGTAAATCAGATCATATCAGATCTCTTAAAATTAGTAGGAGGCTTACTAATCACAGTGAAAAGAAAATTAAAATTCCTTCTCTTATGTCATCTGCTTCTTGCCTATCTCTCTGACCTCATATCACTCTCCATCTTATTAATAAAGCTGATGCCATGCAAATCTTCCTTTGCATACCCCATGCTCTTTCACACCCCAGAGATGTTTCAACTGCTATTTGCTTCCTGAAAAACTCCTCACATATCTCATTTGCATGTCTTGTCATCATTCGGCCTCACTTCAATGTTACCTCCTGAGAGAGCCTCCTCTTTACTGAAAGTCTAAGACATCCACTCTTTTACTCTGTGACATTACACAGTTCATTTCTTGCTAGCATCTGCCATTATCGGAATTTACCTTTGATCTTTGTTTATCAACTGTCTTCCTCATTGGAACATAAACTCTATTAGAACTGGAGCCATGCTATCCTGTCTCTAGCTGTTTAGACAGCACCTGGTTCTCAACTCCAAGGGACTTCCCTCTACACACACACACACACACACACACACACACACAATAAGCAGCATTCCTCTGAACAGTTTCAAGAAATATAATAAAAGGGTAAAGACAGACGTTAAAATAGCACCTGTATTACCAGTGAGGGCTAATTTGGAAGTGTAGCCTCGGCACAGCCAACTGGTTATGGAATTAGGCAGCCTTACCCATTGGGTCCCAGCCAGCTCTGGGCTGGATTAAGCTCTCCTTCTCCAGTATGTGGAACATAAATGCATGCTAAATATTTTGTGAATGAGAGAGGGAAGAAATAAAGGCTGTGACAAGTTCCCAAGTCCTCCCTTGTATTGGGTTTGGGAATGTTAGGCAGGAAGTTAGCCAAGAACAATGAGAGGCAGTTCCTTCAGCTAAATATCCAATGGCTACCTAATCCCACCTAGCAATTTAACAGCGCTGCCCTCAAATACACCCCCATCAATCAGTTAGGTATTTTATCTGGAGCAGTCTGGCTATAATTGTAAAAGATTTAAAGATGTGATTGTCAGTAGAATCAGAGGAAAGGAAGATATGTTAGTTGGAATACACAATATTCAAAATGATGAGGGATAGGGACCTCCCTGGTGGTCCAGTGGTTAAGACTCCACGCTTCCATTACAGAGGGTGCGGATTGAACCCCTGGTTGGAAAACTAAGATCTCACATGCCACGCAGCAAGGCCAATAAAACAAACAAAAGAGGGAGTAAGAACTAAATTAAAAATTATTTCAAAAAGTCAAAACTAAAACAAACAAGAAAGTAGGAGGGATAAACAATACAGCAACCTTGAAACAGAAAACCTTTAAGAAAGAGGAAGAGATGTCTCTGTTCTGAATCAGAACCATCTCCAAATGACCACAATGACCCAATATTGCTGGATACACATCCAACTTTCTCCTGACAGCTTCCCCATTATTTCTTCAGATACATATGTGGAAAAATCAAATTTTAAATATAATCTATTTCTATTTTTCCAGTTTGGCATATGCCCACTAGGCAAGGTGAAGCCCATGAGTATGCTCTGCTCTGTCAAATGCTTCTGTGTATGTGTTTATTTATTTTTAAATTTATTATTATTGTTTTTTTGCTCCATTGGTTCTTCAAGGTAGCACACAGCCCATGTGTGGACTTCTCTAGTTGTGGTGCATGGGCTTAGCTGCCCTGCAGCATGTGTGATCGCAGTTCCCCAACCAGGGATCAAACCCGCGTCCCCTGCATTGGAAGACAGATTCTTAGACACTGAACCATCAGGAAAATGTGTGTGTGTGTGTTTATACACTAGGAAAATAGAGGAGTGAGAGGTGTTGTGTGTAAAAACCAGACATACTGTGTTTTGGCATCATTTTAGGATTTTAAAGAGTTTTAATTGGTTGCTAACAGCTTGGGGTACTAGTTTTCTTCTTGCTTTCCTGTGGAAGAAGAGATCCAGAGCCCTAGAGTAGCATGAAAGAAGGGAAAGAAAAGAAAGTGAAAGTGTTAGTCGCTCAGTGGTGTCCAACTCTTTGCGACCCCATGGACTGTAGCCTGCCAGATTCCTCTGTCCTTGGAATTCTCCAGACAAGAATACTGGAGTGGGTAGCCATTCCCTTCTCCAGGGGATCTTCCTGACCCAGGGAATGAAACTAGGTCTCCTGCATTGCAGGTGAAGATAAGGGAAAACACAGATTTTTATTTTCTTCAGAATTTTACTTAATACCTACTTATAGAAACCAATCCTTTGAAAATGAACAGACTACTCTATGTTAATGAATGTTGCTCAGTACTGCAGGGAAAAAAAATCTAAATCAGTTGACATTTGAAAATGTCTTTTAGTCAGAACTTTACCCACTTTAGTGAAAAACACAAGTGACACCCTGTAAGTCACAAGAAAGAGTTTTTGAGACAGACTTGAGAAATCCATTTCCATAAATTAGGAAGATGGACTGCTTGCTTGACAGGAACTTAGACTTTTCTCCTGTTTGTGATGACTTGACTCACCTCTCCTTTTGACGCTTCAGTTGTTTACCCCTGATAACTTGTCCCCCAGGTGTATCAGTCAGGGTCCTGGCAGGAACCAGAAGTATATTCAGGTGGAATTCAGGGGAGAATTGGACAAAGGGACTGTTTACAGTGGTAAGGGCAGGTTAAGGCTTCTGGGGTCTAGCAGCAGGGTGTAGGTCTCTGCCACTCCTCAGGCCCCACAGAGCAGGCATTGTGAGGGAGCTCCCCAGAGGGAGCTGGGGCTGTGGAGGGAGGCCACCCTTCCAGAACCATGTGCAGATCACAGAGGGATGGGGAAATATACTGACCCCACATTCCCTAGCTCTCTATCTCCCTCTAGTACCTCCTATTAGTACCTCCACAAACCCACCTGGAACCAGATGGCAAGGGAGTCTGAGGACTATGTCCATGGCAGCTAGTTCCTTGAAACA
Organism: Oryx dammah; assembly: GCF_014754425.2. NCBI lineage: Eukaryota > Metazoa > Chordata > Mammalia > Artiodactyla > Bovidae > Oryx > Oryx dammah. Next base: position 89,020,924 of record NW_024070212.1, on the reverse strand, counting down.
CAGAGCAGGCACAGGAGGAAGGCAAAAAGAGAGAAGCATACCAGTTACAATCAGTGCTTGAGTTTCAGATGAAAGAAAAAGCTGATGCAGCAGATTCCGTCTGGATCAGACCATTCAGCAGAGAAGGTGAGATAAACTTTATAGTTGTTTTTGCTCATAAAAAGCAATGAAATTGTCCAGCCCTGGATTATTCAAGGAATGAAATGAGAGAAGATAGCACCTTCTAGACTGGTCTACAGAGACGGTAGGAAACTACCCTATGTTTTGGGGGTGATATCTGCCAGTTTATGCCAAAGTGTTGCTGCATTTTACAGGGAATTCAAGCGAAGTTTGATCTAAGAAGCTTGAGTTCTCTGAGAAATTGTCTTGGTTGAAGAAGTGTGGACTTAGCTCAGGTCTTCAATCCCTGAGGACAAGCCTAGTGGCATCCTCCTCCTGGGCTGCTTCTAGCACAGCCTGACACACTCAGATCACTATCCCTGTGTGTTGGTCAGAAGTCATCCTGTTTAAATACAGGGCTTATCTTGCCACCAGGGCTAGCTACAAGGATGAAGTTAGAGTTCTTACAAGTGGCTGAGATTTGATGGGACATGAAAAGTCCTTTCTGAACTCCAGTGTTCTCCTTTAGAGGTCCTATTACTATCTTATTTTTGTTGCTGTTTACTTTTTCATTCATTCATTCAGTATTTATTGAGTGGAATGGGTCAGGTAGAGCTAATTCCTCTTTCAATTATATACTATATATACTATAGTATATCCTCCAATGCCATAGCCTATTCTCCAGGACACCAGACCACCTGACCTGCCTCTTGAGAAACCTGTATGCAGGTCAGGAAATAACAGTTAGAACTGGACATGGAACAACAGACTGGTTCCAAATAGGAAAAGGAGTACATCAAGGCTGTATATTGTCACCCTGCTTATTTAACTTCTATGCAGAGTACATCATGAGAAACGCTGAGCTGGATGAAGCACAAGCTGGAATCAAGATTGCCAGGAGAAATATCAATAACCTCAGATATGCAGATGATACCACCCTTATGGCAGAAAGTGAAGAAGAACTAAAGAGCCTCTTGATGAAAGTGAAAGAGGAGAGTGAAAAAGTTGGCTTAAAGCTCACCATTCAGAAGACGAAGATCACGGCATCTGGTCCCATCACTTCATGGCAAATAGATGGGGAAACAGTGGAAATAGTGGCAGACTTTATTTTTGGGGGCTCCAAAATCACTGCAGATGGTGACTGCAGCCATGAAATTAAAAGATGCTTACTCCTTGGAAGGAAAGTTATGACCAACCTAGATAGCATATTCAAAAGCAGAGACATTACTTTGCTAACAAAGGTCCATCTAGTGAAGGCTATGGTTTTTCCAGTAGTCATGTATGGATGTGAGAGTTGGACTATAAGGAAAGCTGAGCACCGAAGAATTGATGCTTTTGACATGTGGTGTTGGAGAAGACTCTTGAGAGTCCCTTGGACTGCAAGGAGATCCAACCAGTCCATCCTAAAGGAGATCAGTCCTGGGTGTTCATTGGAAGGACTGATGTTGAGGCTGAAACTCCAGTACTTTGGCCACCTGATGCGAAGAGCTGGCTCACTGGAAAAGACCCTGATGCTGGGAGAGGTTGAGGGCAGGAGAAGGGGATGACCGAGGATGAGATGGTTGGATGATATCATTGACTCGATGGTCATGGGTTTGGGTAGACTCCAGGAGTTGGTGATGGACAGGGAGGCCTGACGTGCTATGGTTCATGGGGTCGCAAAGAGCTGGACACAACTGAGTGACTGAACTGAAGTGATAAATGTAGGCCAGGGGTATAAAGATTAGTAAAATACAAAACATATAATGTACAACATACAAATTCAGGAACATACAATGAGTGGGAGACACAAGGGGTAAGTCACATTGCAACATTGGGAGTACTGCAAAAGACACTAATCAAGTGTTGGAGATACAGGACAGAACAGTGAACTCTGCCTTGGGCAGTGTAATAACCTACAAAGTCCCACATCATCTATTACTTGGGTTAAGTCATCAAATAGCCACCCCAAAATATCAATATTTCCTGGGAGATGGGTAATGTTAACTTTACCCATCAACAATGTTTAGGCCCATAATGATCAACCTCCTTCTTCTGATGTATGCTTCTCCGCAGCATTTAAGGACGCTCAAGCCTTGGACATCTTAAAGAATTCCCCTAAAGTTTATTTCCCCCACTGCTCCATGGCTCCCCTTTCTCTGTGTAGTGAGACTTCACACTTTTTTTCTCGCTGTCATTATTTTCTTACCTCCCAGTCACTCATCTCTCAACTCACTTCATCCTGGCTTCCACTCATGCCACCATCAAAATGATCCTCCCTAAGATTAGCAGTGGCCTCCACATCGCTTGAGCCAATTGGCAGCTTTTCAATCCTCAGCTTACCTGACCTCTCAGTAGCATTTGATGCCATGGACAAAAACCAACTCCACTTGCTAACTTGGCATTTGTGAAGCATTCTCCTGGTTTTTCTCCTTTTTTAAAAAATAAACTTTATTTTTTAAGAGCAGTTTTAGGTTACAGCAGTACTGAGCACAAGAGATTTCTCATATATTTTCTGCTGCATATGCATAGCCTCCTCCAGTATCAACATCTTGCACTGAAGTGGTACCTTGGTTATAATTGATGAACCTACACTGACACACCATTATCACTCAAAGTCCAAGTTTACGTTAAGGCTCATTCTTGGTGTTGTATATTCTATGAATTTGGACAAATGTATAATGACATGTATCCACCATTATCATACACAGTAGTGCCCTAAAAACTCTCCGTACTCTGCCTTTTCATCTCTCTGGGACCTGATTTCTTGGGGAGTTTAGGGCTTCTAAATCAGAACCAGAATGATAAAATGTCTGACTCCAAAGCTCAAAGCCCCTAGTATCCATGTGCTATTGTTTTGTCAACAAATACTATCCTGGTCAGTAGCCAGGCCAAGGAATTTCAGGTATACTTGTTTGAATATGCGCTTTCGAAATCTTAGGGGTTTTTCTCTTTCTTTGGCTACATCACCCTCTTCTCTGTGATTTTTAAATGGTGTAATTTTTTTAAATTAGAGTATAATTGTTTCACAGTGTTGTGCTGGTTTCTGCTGTACAATGAAATGAATCAGCTGTATGTATACATGTATCCCCTCCCTCTTGAGCCTCCCTCTCCTTCTACCCTACCCCTCTAGATCATCATGGAACACTGAGCTGAGCTCCCTGTGCTATGCAGCAGCTTCCCCTAGCTAACTACTTTACACATGGTACTGTATATATGTCTACTACATGTGAGTATTTTATATATGCTAGTGTATATGTGTCTCTCAATTTGTCTTACCCTCACTTCCTTTGCTGTGTCCACGATTCTGTTCTGTAAGTCTGTGTCTCTACTCCTGCCGTGCAAATAGGTCCATTGGCAGCATTTTTCTAGGTTCCATATGTATGCAATATATGCTTTTCTTTTTCTGACTTACTTCACTCTGTATGACAGACTCCAGGTCCATCTACATCACTACAGATGACCCAAATTCATACCTTTTGATTGCTGAGTAATATTTCATTGTATATATGTACCACATCTTCTTTATCCATTCATCTGTCCATGGACATTTAGGTTGCTTCCACGTCCTGGCTGTTGCAAATAGTGCTGCATAAATGGTGTAACTCTTAAAGTCTTTTCCTAACTCTCTTTCTCTTGTTCCTCTATACTCTCTCCCCAAGTGAACTCATCTGCATGCATGCTTCAATGATCATCTATGTAATAATAATACTCAAATGCATACTTTAGCTCAATCCTTTCTCCCGAGCCTCAGATCCATATATGTTGACATTTCTGTTGGAATGCCTCAAAGGTATTACAACTTCAGTTTATTTAATACCAAACTCATGGTGTCCTGTGTCAAAACTGACCTTTTTTTTTTTTAATACAGTATCTGTTCTGGCAAATGACTCTACTATCTATCCAGAAATGTAGCATCATTCTCAATATCTTCTCTGCAGTCTCCCCAAACACCAAGTCCTGTGGATTTTTACTCATGTCTCTCTCCAGTCTGATCACCTCTCTCCTTCTCCAGTGCAATCGTCACTTCCCCCTTGAGCCATGGTGACGGACCGCTAATTTGTTTGCATATGTTCACTGTCATCTCTTCTCCAGTTCATTCTCCACACAGCAGCCACAGCTATCTTTGCACACTAGAGCATGACCCATGTCTCTCCTTTGCTTCAGATCTTTCAGTGGCTGCTTGTTGCCCTGAGCAAAATCCTTAACAAGGCCCTAAATGACCCAGCTCCATCCTCCCACATCTCAGCCCAGCTCTCTTCACTCTATCCCTTGCTCTGACACACTGACTTTCTTTTGTGGTTCCTACTTCTGTGCTTCTGTTTCAGGACCTGTGGAGTGCTAATCCTTCCTAGAATTCTCCCTCCCCTTTTGTCACCAAATGACCTTAATCGATTTTAGATCTCATTTCAAATGCTGCTTTCTCAGGGAGCTCTTCTTGAATTCTACACTAGATAAGAACCCTCAGTCACATGCTGTCACAACAGCTTGCTTATGCTTTTCTTCCTTCGTGTACGCGTGCACGATTATTTGATTCCTACCTGTCTTCCCCTCTGTACTAGGAGGCTCATGGTATCTGAGTCCACTTCTGTTTTCTCACTATGGGACCCGTAGTGCTTAGTGTAGTGTCAGGCGCATTGTAGGTACTCAATAAATATGTTCTGGAAGAAAGGAGACTTTGTAATCTGGAAGGGCTCAGGGGGAGAGTTACTGAGGGTAAGTGGTTTACGACATTTGGAATGCCTTGGGTAAGATGTGGGGAAAGCTTCCCAAGAGGCCCTAGTGATAAAGAACCCACCTGCCAACACAGGAGTCATAAGAGGTGCGGGTTCGATCCCTGGGTTGGGAAGCTCCCCTGGAGTAGGGTACAGTTACCCACTCCAATATTCTTGCCTGGAGAATCCCATGAAAAGAGGAGCCTGGTGGGCTTCAGTCCATATGGTTGCAGAGTCAGACATGACTGAGGTGACTTCATGCATGGGAAAGAGGTAGACAGTTAGGTGGGTGGACCAGCACAGTGGAAACCTCTGGGCAGGAAAGAACTGAGAGGGCCTGTTGGGGACAGAGGGCATGTCCGCAGGCACACTCTGAGCCTCTGAAAGCCTGCGCTGTGTGCTCAGGCTGTGTCAGGAGACAAGAGTTTTTAAGGCCTGGATTTGATGCTTTTAAGGCCTGGATTTGATGCTAACTAGCTGTGTGTTTTTCCCTCTCATTCTTAATTTAATTTATAAAATAACAGAGCTACATTATTACAGCAGTCAGTGTTCTCAGTTACAAAGAACAAATATTGCCTCTGGGCAATTTAAACAGAAACTTAACTGATTGAAGGGCTATCAGCCAGCTCACAGGATTCCCAGGAAGCCCAAAGAACCAGACGGAGAGAAGTGGTAAGAACAGGGAAGATTGTATGGGCAAAGCCTAGGCCAGCACCTCCCTGAGGAGCCAGGCTCCCTTGAAGCCAGCACAGCTACCATGCCACTCAACACTAGCGTCACAGCTTTTGTCCCTGCCAGGAGTGGGCACGGGCTACCCCTGTTGGCACCACTGTCTGGGATGCCCTTGGGAACTGGATCTTGCTCCCTTTGCTTGCTACCCTCGGAAAGAATGCTCTGCTCTCTTTCCTTTGCGTCATTAGCTTCTGATTCAAAAACCTGAGCAGATGCATCTGCCATGCCGGGTGTGTGGGGGCAGGTGTGGGGATGAGAGTGGGGGACTGGGAAGACAGCTTCCTAGAGTTGGAGGCAGGCTCCGTTGGCCATCAACCCTCCTAAAAGGGGGACTTTCCCAGGGGAGGAATCAGAAGGTTCAGATCCCGACAGCGAGTCAACATCTAATGTCCAGTCTTAATGATCCTGCCAGTGTTAACAATCCGTTTGTGCATCAGCAAAATAAGAATGGATCCAGTCATCACCTCACCCCACCTTTCCATTAACCTCAGCAACTTACAAAAGCTACTACATCATCACTTTGCCCTAGAAAACTTTCTCCAGGATTACAAGTCCTTTCTTCTAGGTACTTTAGAGACTAATCTGCATGTCCTTGCATTATGTGTTTATTTGAGCTGCTGAAGCCAGCCAGTGTTTCCTGGCTCCACAGCCCTAAAAATAGGGCATTATTGAGTATCCTAATAACCTGTTCAGAGCTCTCAGAATGCAGCAAGGCCTGTGCTGGTTTGTATTTTTAGCAGATGCTCTTTCTATTGGAGGATCTATTTTTAAACTCACCAAATGTCAATTCTCTCTCAACTGTCCATTATCATTCTCAAAGACATGCTGGTTTGTTTGTTTGTTTCTTCCTGGTAGAATTTACTCTTCAGTATGAGAGGTACATTTCAGTCATTGATGGTTCTTTTTGGACAGAAGTAACATTTTCTTGCCCACACTCGACAACGTCGTTTGTTTTTCACTTGGCTGAGATCTAGGAGAATCAATAAAAAGGGAATTCTGGAAGGAAAAGGTCCAGGATCTTGGAGCTGACTTATGGCACCTTCTTTTAATCCATCATATCTGCTTCCTTAGGCAAGTAACTTGCATTTAAAGTTGTCAAGCTGTGGGAGCAAAGCAAGCTTTATAAAATCATTCAGTGTGAATAGCTGATTCTGGCTTAATTTGTTACTACTTCAAGGTAACCAAGTGGTGTGAATGTTAAGTAACGTGACTGTTGCTTTAAAAACCACCATAGAGCTTACACATCCAAATGAACATGGAATTCCCTGAAAAGCCTCCCACTTTGCAAGTCATTGTGTATGATCTGACAATATTTTTTCACTCAAAGCAGTTTTTGGAATTACTTTTCCAGAATTACCATCCCAGGTATGGATCAGGTTCTGAAATGTCCTCAATGATCATAGCTCTATGTCCTTGGGGAGCATGGGTCATTTGTTCAGCAGAAGATGTGGTCCCATTCTGGTGGTGTGTGTTTGTGTGTGTGGGGCAGTGGGTGGGTTGGAAGTGTGGTCATAGTGGAACAGGTGTGAACTTTGGAGTGAGATGATTCAAGTTCAGACCCTCTCTCTTCTACTTACAAGCTTAGTCAAACTGCTCAGTGTCTCAGAGCACCAAATTCCTTGCATGTAAAATGGAAGAAATTCCACCTTGTGGGGTTACTGTGAAGATTGAATGTATTAATGCGTGCAGAGTTCTGGCACCTGCTAAAAATTTAATATGTGTTAATGTTCTTCTTGATTTCATAGTTCTTCTCACACATTGTCTCCAGACAAGTGAAGCTGCCTTGCTCTTCCACGTTAAAGCCTCTTCCTGATGTTCGTCCCCATACCATCTCCCATCTATATTCTCCTTCCCCCATCTCTGTATGTCCAAATCCTATTTCTCTTTTAAAGTTTGGCTCAAATGAAAATAATACTAATGAAGAAAGAGGTAGGGACTTTTGTGGTCCAGTGGGTAAGACTCCATGCTCTCAATGCAGGAGGCCCAGGTTCAATTCCTGGTCAGGGAACTAGATCCCATATTCTGCAACTAAGACTTCTTTTCCCAAAACTTAAAGTTCATATGTCACAATGAAGATCTAAGACCTCAATGTGCTGCAACTAAGACCTGGCACAGCCAAATAAATATTATTAAAAAGAAGAAGAAAGAAAGAGGTTAAGCAATTTGCTCAAGGTCTTACAATTCTCATGTAAGTGGTAAAGCCAGGTTTTGGGTGCTGGCCATCAGACACTAGGGGCAACGCTCTACAATGTCTATACTACATTAGGCTACATTATACCTAAGTGTATAAGTGCCTCTCCCACTTCTACATGAAGCTTTCCAGATCCCTCTCTTAGAAATACCATCTTCTGCCTTTGTGACTAGCCTTATTGCCCTGCAAGACTGAGTGCTCATTAAGTGTTATTTTTTCCACAGTCTCTTTTTAATATCACACATAATTTGTTGTAGGTGCTCAAGAATATTTATTGAGTGAATAGTTTAGGAAAAAGTGCAAATCTGGGGACTTCCCTGGTGGTCCAGTGGTTAAGAATCTGCCTGCTGATGTAGAGGACACAGGTTCGCTCCTTGGGCTGGGAAGATCCCATGTGCTGTGGAGCAACTAAGCCTGCACGCTGCCACTATTCAGCCTGCGCTCTAGAGCCTGAGAGCTGCAGCTACTGAGCTGTTGTACCCTAGAGGCTGTGCTCCGCAGCAAGAGAAGACACTGCAGTGAGAAGCGCTGTACATCAAAACTAGAGAAAGCTGGCGTTCAACAACAAAGACCCAGCGCAGCCATAAAGAAATAAATAAAATGCAAATCAGACCATGTCTCTCAGCTTAAAATGTTCCATTAACTTTAGGATGAAAACGAAAATGGTCAGCACAGATGGAAGGTCCTGAGGGCCATGTTCCCCACCTTGCAGCCTTACCTGGAGCCCCTCGCCCTGGCTCTCTGCTTGTCCAGCTGACAGTGACTTTCTGGCCACTCTTCTACCCACCTTCCTCTCTCAGGGCTTTACCACTGGCTTTCCCGTGACCTGGAAGGCTGGACTCCCTTTCTCAGCCTTGTTTTTGGCTCAGTCATAACTGTGCTGATAACCTAGCATTGTTATATGGCCCCTGGGTAAGGCGGGGTGTGGGGAAGCACCCTTCTGGCTTGTTTAGGAATGGATTTGTTCCATCCTGGCCCAGCATGACCAGCCCTGAGAGAAGGGACCTATCTGGTGCCTTCACTCTCCTGGTGGTAATGCCAGGTTGGGTGATACTTGGAGATGTGGGCCTGACCTCTGCTGGGGCCTCTGAGGCCGCTTGTCCAGTCCAGCTTGCCTTGTCATGGAGGAGGCGAGCTCTGACTCCAGGCCAGAGATTGATCTTGGCAGTGGGATTGTCTGAAGGCAACTGCACCCTTCATTTCCCCTTGGTTCATATATTCTGAGTGCTAGCAGGCCTGGCTCAGAGCCATCTTGGTAAAGAGGAATTTTTACAGCCTGATTGATTTAATTTTGCTTTCTTCCCAAGTTCCTATCCTTAAGCAGAAATAGTCTCCAAATAGCTTTTGTACCAAGGATGATATGATTGGGAAAGCAAGCAGGGGAAGACAGTGAACACAACAAGGACACCTAAGCTGTAAATAGGTTAGTTCCTCATTTAATAATAATTTATTATTTCCATAATAATAGGTAACATTTATTAAACACTCACTAGGTCCCAGGTACTGTCTAGGGATTCGTCTATATATTAGCTCATTTAGTTTTTAAAGTTATAGCCCTTTAAGCTGTGTTCTATTGTTATTCCCACTTTATAGATTAGAAAGTCGAGGATGAAGAAAGTTAAGAAACTTGCCCAAGGTAAGTAAGTAGCAGTGCTTAGTTGCTCAGTGTCCAGCTCTTTGTGACCCCATGGACTGCAACCTGCTTGGCTCCTCTGCCCATGGGGATTCTCCAAGAAAGAATACTGGAGTGGGTTGCCATGCCCTCCTCCAGGGCATCTTCCCAACCCAGGGATCGAATCCAGGTCTCCCACCTTGCAAGCTGATTCTTACCAACTGAGCCAGCAGGGAAGCCCAAGTGAGTAGCAGAAGTGGGTTTAAAGCTGAAGATAGCGGAGCTAAACTTTTTACCTTGAGGATGAGAATATAAAATTACACAATGATTTCTAGTTAGGAGGTCTAGCAGAGAATGATCATGAAAACAATGGATTCTAGAGAGATCCAAGTATGACCCAGAATATTCCCAGTAGGTTGACATGTTAATGATTATGGATATTTATCTAGTTCACTGGGAAGCAGCCTGATGTGAAAGACAGAACATAAGCTTTGGGGTCATGAAGACCTGGGTTTGGAACTGAATGCAACCTCTTCAGTCTGTATCGCCTCATACAGTTTATATAACCTCATTGTGACTCAGTTTTCTCATCTCTAAAATGGTTATTGTGACTCATAACTCATAGGGCTGTGAAGATTAAATCAGAAAACACAATATAGCTTTTTGTGTTGTGCCCTGGCATGGAGATAGTGACCAATAAATAGTAGCTATTAATATGGCATGAATGTGAAGGCAAGCCACAGTGGTGTTAATCAATACTAGCCTTCCCTTCCATAGGTCATTATAAGCTGATAAATTCCACTGTTGACATTTGAATTAAGTTGTGCTATCTCTGGGAATCCTGATCACAAAGAAAATACCTTAAAGAGAAAGCACTTTAAACCATGATCAATCTCAATTTTTAAGTCTTAATTAATAATTAAACTATTTATTGTGCAAGCTGGAAAGTAAGCTGGTAACTTGCAAAAAAAAAATCCTTAAATTATTAGTACAACAGCTGCCTTCATTTAATTAGGGTATATTATATATTTGATGTCTTTTATTGTTAATCCTTGTGACTACCCTGTGGGGATGGTGTTATTATCATTCTATTTATGATGCTTAGGAAGAGATTAAGCAACATGTCTGAAGCCACCTGAGGGTAAGTAATGAGGAAAGGATTCAAATAGAGGCCTAACTTCAATGGCCATATTTTCCCCATTGTGCCTTGCTATTCTTTGGCCTGGAAGTCCCACTACTGGGAAAATGTCCTAAAGTAAGTAATTTTAGAAAGAAAAGAAGGTTAGTTGTTAAAACTAAAGTTCAAAAGCATTTATAGCTTATACTTATCACATAGCTCTATGACCCCAAATTGGACAGTGAAGTAGCCAGCTGCCACACATTAACATAATAGAATAAATTTTAAAAGACCAATACATGAATCATGTCAATGGAGAACATCTAAAACTATATTTAGTAGAAAGGACAGAATGCAAAATAGTACTGCGATGGCTATACACATACTTCTCAAGGCTAAGGAAAATTGATATCTGTATACCAATAGGGAATAGAAATTGTCAGAGTTATGCAAATGATTAGTGTATGAAGGCTCTGTTGTATTTTAAATATAGTATTCAATTTAAAAAAAGTAAGGCAGTGTATTGAACCAAGTTTTTGAAAAGAGAGAGAATTTTTTAAAAGCTATCTAGATTTAAATTGTAAAACTAGCGTCTTGAAGACACTGAAACAATAAGTGATGACTGTCTGATGACTGGGAAGGATTTGTTTATTATAGCATTTTCTCATCTGAAGTTTTAGGACTAGTGATAGAGGGGCTCCAAATCTGTGCTGTATTTCACAAAGCATGATGGAAATTCATTACTTTTAAAGCATGTTTGATAACTTTGACAATAGTTGTTGTTCTTTGTTTAGTGGCTAAGTTGTGTCTGACCCTGCAACCCCATGGACTGCAGCACGCCAGGCTTCCCCATCCTTCACTGTCTCCCAGAGTTTGCTCAAACTCATGTCCATTGGGTCAGTGTTGCCATTCAACCATCTCATTCTCTATTGTCCCCTTCTCTTCCTGTCCTCAATCCTTCCCAGCATCAGAGTATTTTCTAATGAGTCAGCTCTTTACACCTCAGCTGGCCAAAGTATTGGAGCTTCAGCTTCAGCCTCAGTCCTTCCAATGAACATTCAGGGTTGATTTCCTTTAGGATTGACTGGTTTGATCTGTCCAAGGGACTCTCAAGAGTCTTCTCCAATACCACAGCTTCAAAACATCAATTTGTCAGCACTCAGCCTTCTTTATGGTTCAACTCTCACATCTGTACATGACTACTGGAAAAACAGTAGCTTTGGTTTTGCTGACCTTTGTCAGCAAAAGGGTAGTTAAATTTGGCTCTGTTATCAGAAACACCTGAATTTGAATCCCAGCTTTGTTACCCACTTGTTAATTGATGCTGGGCAAACAAATCTCTTCTGTTTGTCTGTGCTGCTGCTGCTGCTAAGTCGCTTCAGTCGTGTCCGACTCTGTGCGACCCCATAGACGGCAGCCCACCAGGCTCCCCCATCCCTGGGATTCTCCAGGCAAGAACACTGCAGTGGGTTGCCATTTCCTTCTCCAATGCATGAAGGTGAAAAGTGAAGTGAAGTAGCTCAGTCGTGTCCAACCCTCAGCGACCCCGTGGACTGCAGCCTTCCAGGCTCCTCCGTCCATGGGATTTTCCAGGCAAGAGTGCTGGAGTAGGGTGCCATTGCCTTCTCCCTGTTTGTCTGTAAACTGGTATTAATAATAATGATGCCCACTGGGCTTCCCAGGTGGTGCAGTGGTAAAGAATCTGCCTGCCGATGCAGGAGGTATAGGAGACACAGTTTTGATCCCTGGGTCAGAAAGATCCCCTGGAGGAGGAAATGGCAACCAACTCCAGTATTCTTGCCTGAAAATTTTCATGGACAGAGGAGCCTGGCGGGCTACAGTCCATAGGGTCACAAAGGGTCGGGCATGACTTAGCGCACACACACAGTGGGTTACGGCCTGGCACGTGGTAAGGTATCTGTAAACATTAGTTATCATTAAACTATAGTTTCTTTGCTTTGATCTGGAGCTATATCTACTCAGCACTAATTTTATCATCTCAAGCAAATCAAAAATCTCCATTAATGATTATATAGCGTTTGATTGCCAAAATATGGGAAAATGGTTGAACTGTGAGTAAATGAAATGTGAGTCTGGTCAATAAAATCTTTCAAAATATGGCTGGGATGGGGGAGGAGAGGAGAAAGAGCAGGTGTCCTTGGTGATAAACTTTGAGGATGAATACACAAGATGGACACATTTGACAGGAAGAGGGGAATAGGAGCCCTGAGCAGAGCACAGAGGTGGGAAGGCATAGCTGCCACAAGCTTTCCCAGAGTCAGAGAGAGATGGTCAAGTTTTGTTAAGACCTGACCCGTCCTGAAGACAGATTGCTGTTCTCCTCTGCTCTCGGTGTCAAGCTCCTATTGAACCCAAACCAGGACTTGCAGAGATGAAGATGCGTTTGTGCAATATGGGTACCAGCTGGGACTCCCCATCCCGGGGACGTCTGAGTAACCTTGCCCAGAAGCTGAATTCCACAGCCTGTGACATCACAAGGCTTCTGCATTTCTCTCTGCCTCAGATCACTTCCTCCACTTGTTGCTTTGTGCTGCTCCAAGTCAAAGCAGACACAAAGCCCAGTGCTTCCACCAAGTTCCACAAACAAAACCCAGACACTGATTCTTTCATGAACTAAGTACAATGCCACTGATGACGGACGGGGGCAGGTAATCCAGGTCCCGGGCACATCCCAGACACATAGCCTCTGCTGCCTCCCAGTTTTCTTTCCTCCATTTTTCTGGTCTCTTTCCGTCTCTTCCTTCTGTCTTGCACAAAAATTCCTCCCCGTCTCACATGGGAGAGACAAACCAACCCCAGCCCAAGCACTTATCATTGTATTTTGCCAACAAAGATACTTTACCCATGTTAGGAGGAATTCTGGTCAAAATATGTTCTCATTCACATTATAGATATGCATATTAGGTCAGTACAACATTTGTGACTCATTTTATGCAAAGGAGTGCTTATAAATAATACAGAATTATAAAAAATATTAAAATACTTACAAATCGTGGCCTATCAGTGGAATTTTGACGTATCAGAACCACAGTTGTGGTAAAGAGTTGGGACTAACAGTAGGGGTAAGGGGAGCTGTTGGGTTATACCCCCTAGGCCTACAAGCCCTGGACTTGCCCAGCCCCAAGCAGAAGAAGGAGCTGGGAGTCAGCGACAGAGACACCAATTGTTTACTAGATGGAGGATATTACACATCTGAAGCAAGAGTGTTCTGGAGTGACATCCCACGGTGAATGGGAGACGGCAGGCAGGACATGGCAGCAGTCCTTGCTACTAAGGGGACAAAGAGGTTACCAGCTATAGGGGGGATTGATGTCTCATTGGTTACCAGGGAAACCAGGGGAGGGATACATCCCTTACCACCACTTTGATAAGCTACCATAGATCTAAAGATTAGAACAATCACTAGCTGGGGCTGGGGGAAAGTGTGTAGGCATTTACTGATTAGGCTCTATGATGAAGAGGGAAAGTCAGTCATGGGAAGAGGGTGTAGGTGAAGCAGTAAGGGTAATTCCTACAGGGGGAAGTACAGAGAGCAAGAGAACAGCCATCTTGGGTGGCCTGAGGATACAGGAGGCAAGGAGCCATTGAAAAATCCTAGTAGGAGATTTATGCCATTAGACTTAATGTCTTTCAGAAAGGTCACCCTAGATGAAATGACAGGAGGGAGGCAAAAGTGGATTCAAGGAAACCACAAGCAGAAGCCGAGAAGCTCTAAGATAGGGCATGGTTGGTGGCAGTGGAATGAAGGGACGGATTCAGGAGGTAGAGCTTAGAGAAGTGAGTGGTAGATGGATGTGGGAAGTTGACAGAAGGGAAGGATCAAGAATGAGGGTGACCAGCTTGTCCTGGTCAGCCTAGAATTTTACCAGTGTTTATTAAAATAATTTTATTGGAGTACAGTTGATTTACAATGTTGTGTTAGTTTCAGGTGAACAGTAAAGTGAATTAATTTTACATGTACATATACCCACCCTTTTAAAGATTCTTTTCCCATATAGATCATTCCAAGGTATTGAGTAGAGTTCCCTCTCTATACGGTAGATCCTTATTATCTATTTTAGATATGTGTGCATGCTGAGTTGCTTCAGTCATGTCACACTTTTTGCAATCCTATGGACTGTAGCCTGCCAGGCTTCTCTGTCCGTTGGATTCTCCAGGCAAGAATATTAGAGTGGGTTTCCATGCCCTCCTCCAGGGGATCTTGCTGACCCAGGGATCGAACCTGCATCTCTTACATCTCCTGTGTTGGCAGGTGGGTTCTTTACCACTAGCGCCACCTGAGAAACCCATTTTATATATACTAGTGGTATACAGGCTTTCCCAGTGGCTCAGCAGTAACAAATCCACCTGCAATGCAGGAGGTGCAGGAGAGATAGGTTCAGTCCCTGGGTTGGGAAGATTCCCTGGAGCACATGGCAACCCATCTAGTATTCTTGCCTGGAGAATCCCATGGGCAGAGGAGACTGGTGGGCTACAGTCCACAGGGTCATAAAGACATGACTGAAGCGAACTTGGCAAGCACCACACTGTGTATATGTCAGTCTCAATATCCAGATTTATCCCTCCCCCTTCTTTCCCAATAACCATAACTTTGTTTTCTATGTCTGTGACTCTATTTCTGGTTTGCAAAGATGTTCATTTGTACCATTTTTTTAAGACTCCATATATAAGATAAATCATATGATATGTGTCTTTTTCTGTCTTAAACATCACTCAGTGTGATAATCTCTAGGTCCATCCATATTTCTGCAAACGGCATTAGTTCATTCTGTTTTATGGCTGAGTAATATTCCATTGTATTTACATACCACATCTTCTTTATCCACTCCTCTGTCAATGGACATTTAGGATGCCCTCATGTCTTGGCTGTTTTAAATAGTGCTGCGATGAACAATAGGGTGTATGTATCTTTTCAAATTATGGTTATGTCTGGATATATGCCCAAGAGTGGTATTGATGGATCATGTGGTAGCGGGAAAATGAAGATCATGGCATCTGGTCCCATCACTTCATGGGAAATAGATGGGGAAACAGTGGAAACAGTGTCAGACTTTATTTTTTGGGGCTCCAAAATCACTGCAGATGGTGACTGCAGCCATGAAATTAAAAGACGCTTACTCCTTGGAAGGAAAGTTATGACCAACCTAGATGGCATATTGAAAAGCAGAGACATTACTTTGCTAACAAAGGTCCATCTAGTCAAGGCTATGGTTTTTCCCGTGGTCATGTATGGATGTGAGTGTTGGACAGTGAACAAAGCTGAGCGCCGAAGAGTTGATGCTTTTGAGCTGTGGTGTTGGAGAAGACTCTTGAGGGTCCCTTGGACTGCAAGGAGATCCAACCAGTCCATTCTGAAGGAGATCAGCCCTGGGATTTCTTTGGAAGGAATGATGCTAAAGCTGAAACTCCACTACTTTGGCCACCTCATGGGAAGAGTTGACTCTTTGGAAAAGACTCTGATGCTGGGAGGGATTGGGGGCAGGAGGAGAAGGGGACGACAGAGGATGAGATGGCTGGATGGCATCACTGACTCGATGAACGTGAGTCTAAGTGAACTCTGGGAGTTGGTGATGGACAGGGAGGCCTGGCGTGCTGCCATTCATGGGGTCACAAACACAAAGAGTCAGACATGACTGAGCGACTGAACTGGACTGATGGTAGTGGGATTCCACCAGTTTTAAAACTGAAAGTCCTATGTCTTGGCACTCCCTAAGTCCCAAGGAAATTGGAATGGCCAATCACCTTTTAGGTGTATTGCTTGAGAGAGTGGCGTTTGGCAGGCATTTGCTGAGAGGAGGGATATAGGAAGAGTCAGTCAGTGGGTGATAATGGGAGAGGAAGTGGTGGTGGTGGTGTCTGGTGATAACAGAATATTGAATATCCTGTATTTGAGATGCCTGTGGGATATCCAAATTAAGATAACAGTCCGGTGGTCAGATAAGAAGCCAAGATAGGAAATAAAGGTTTGATAACAAAAAACCCCCACAACAACTGAGATCTAACCAAAAAAAAAAAAAAAAAAAACATTTTAAATACTCTTCATTTTTTGCCTCATTTGATCTTCACAGTAACCCAATGAAAGGGGAATTATTATTGCCATTTTGTTGTTGTTGTTTTTCAGTCCCCGTGGTCTTTTCCAATGAACTGGCTCTTTGCATCAGGTAAGCCAAGTATTGGAGCTTCAGCTTCAGCATTAGTCTTTCCAATGAATATTCAGAGTTGATTTCATTTAGGATTGACTAATTTGATCTCCTTGCTGTCCAAGGGACTCTCAAGAGTCTTCTCCAACACCACAATTTGAAAGTATCAATTCTTTGGTGCTCAGCCTTTTTTATGGTCCAACTCTCACATATGTACACGACTACTGGAAAAACTGTAACTTTGACTATGTGAACCTTTGTCAGCAAAGTGATATCTCTGTTACGCTGTCTCTAATATGCTGTCTAGGTTTGTCATAGCTTTCCTTCCAAAGAGCAAGGATCTTTTAATTTCATGGCAGCCATCATCATTGCAGTCCGCAGTGATTTTGGAGCCCAAGAAAATAAAGTCTTTCACTGCTTCCACTTTTTCCCCTTCTATTTGCCATGAAGTGATGGGACTGGATGCCATGATCTTAGTTTTTTGAATGTTAAGTTTCAAGCCATCATTTTTCACTGTTTCACCCTCATCAAGAGGCTCTTTAGTTCCTCTTCACTTTCTGCCATTAGGGTGGTATCACCTGGATATCTGAGGTTGTGGATATTTCTCCCAGCAATCTTTTTCCAGCTGTGATTCATCCAACCTGGCATTTCTCATGATGTACTCTGTACATAGGGCTTCCCAGTTGGCACTAGTGGTACAGAATTTGCCTGCCAATGCAGGAGATGTAAGAGATACAGATTTGATCCCTGGGTTGGGAAGATCCCCTGGAGGAGGACATGGCAACCTACTCCAGTATTCTTGCCTAGAGAATCCCATGGACAGAGGAGCCTGGTGGGCTATGGTCCATAGGGTCGCAAAGAGTTGGACATGACTGAAGCAACTTAGCATGCACGTGTGCAAACACACACACACACACACCCTGCATATGTTAAATAAAAAAGGTAACAATATACCTTTCCCAATTTGGTACCAGTCTGTTGTTCCATGTCCAATTCTAACTATTGCTTCTTGACTGGCACACAGGTTTCAGGAGACAGGTAAGGTGGTCTGGTATTCCCATCTCTTTAAGAATTTTCCACAGTTTGTTGTGATATACACAGTGGCTTTAACATAGTCAATGAAGTAGATATTTTTCTGAGACTGCTTTTCTTTCTCCATGATCCAACAATTGTTGGAAATTTGATCTCTGGTTCCTCTGCCTCTTCAAAAGCCAGCCTGTGTATATGAAGTTCTTGGTTCATATATTGCTAAAGCCTAACTTGAAGGATTTTGAGCATTACCTTGCTAGCATGTGAAACGAGCCCAATTTTACCACATCTGAACATTCTTTGGCATAACCCTTCTTTGGGATTGGAATGAAAACTGACCTTTTCCTATACTGTGGCCACTGCTGAATCTTCCAAATTTGCTGCCATATTGAGTATAGCACTACTTTGTCTTTTACAGTTTTAAATAGCTCAAGTGGAATTCCATCACCTCCACTAACTTTGTTTGCTATAATGCTTCCTAAGGCCCACTTGACTTCACATCCCATGATGTCTACTTCTAGGCAAGTGACCACACCATTGTGGTTATCCAGATCGTTAAGACCTTTCTTGTGTATTTTTAATCAAGGGTACATTTGTTGGTTTGTTTGTTTGCAGGTGGTGGTGGGGTGGAATGGGAGGAACTTGAGCAAGTTCATTGGCTTATTTGAGGCAGAGGTGAGACAGTAAGGTTGAATATTAGAGAGAAGGCAGTGTACTCTAAGAGGCTGGGCCCCAGGGAGCAGGAGCTGATGAGCGAACAAGGAAAAGGGCTAAAGAAAGAGGAAGTATCTGGGTGTAGATATAAATTTCCTTGCAGATGGAGACAGTTTGGGGGTCCAAACATTGATACCTCTGTTTTCCTAAGAGGTCTTCAGAGTTTGTGTGTGTGTTAGACAAAGGTCCCAAATATTTTTGGCACCAGGGACCAATTTCATGGATGACAGTTTTTCCATGGACCAGGGATGGGAGTGCAAATGGTTTGGGGATGATTCAAGTGCGTTGTATTTATTGTACACTTTATTTCTAATCTAATGCAGCTGCTGATCTGACAGAAGGTAGCAGTACATGGCCTAGAGATTGGGGTCCCCTGTGTTAGGGGGTGGGCAATGATGGGAAGGGGAGGGAGAGACAACTACAAATTAGCAAGAAGCTGTCGAAGTCTTGGTCAGCTGAGGTGGATGCCGTGAACCAGCTGGCCTGTGCTGTTTTCTCCAGAAGCACTTAGGGTGCAGGGTACAGGAACCAGGAAGACCAACTGAGGCCATTGAGTCAAGACTGGAAGATTGGTGGGGAGGTAGAGGAGAGTCTCTTTCATGCCAAACAGCCATGGGCTGTACTTGGGTAGTAAGGAAGGAACAGCAAGGGGGTGACTAGATGAGGAGATAGTGGGGAAATCAAAGGCAAAGAAATTATGGTTCGGCCCATGTTTTCCTCTGTGCCGGAAAGGCTTGCAGTGGCAGTACCATCATGCTGCCCGGCCTTGGATAAGTAAGTTCACCTTTCTGGACCTCAGTTTCCCCATCTGTAAGACTACATAACCGCTATGGTATTCTCCAGCTCTAACTGTACGATTGTGCAAACCAGCATATTGCAGCCTCTTGGGGCCCTGGCTGAGCTATTTTTGTACTGGGGGTGTAGAATCAGTGTGTATCATTTCTTCTGAAAAGGAATGAGCCCTGAGGAGGCACGTGAGATGTGAGATTTCAGTTCATCAAGGCTGGGTGACAAGTAATGGCCCAGATTTCACATTCAGGTCACTTTGCTTCAGGGGTCTCAGTAAATATTAACCAGTGTACTGGATGACCTTGAACAAGCTACTGAAACAATCCACCACTTGGTTAACTCAACCTCCAAGGAGAAGCAAGTAACTACGTGTTCATGGTGGCCATAAAAAAGTGTGACTCAGAATGGTTGGGAGGACAAAGGTACAAATGGAAACAGTTACTCTTAGAAAGGCCTTGAGCTGGGTTCTCAGGAAGCAGAGCCTGAGAGAGGGATTCCTGTTGAAGGGATTTACTGGGAGAATGCTCTCAGGAGAAGGAACTGACACCACTGACATAAGACAGAGGAGGAAAGTGAGGCTGGTTTCCTCCAGAGCCTGGCTTCAGTTGGCTCTCACAGGGAAGCTCTAGAACCCAAACTGTACTGCAGGGTTAGTCTCACCTCAGAGTAAGGGAGTGGGCCTTCCATACCCAAATACCCATCAGTTATTGGCTGAAGTCTGGTGGACAGGTAGGGTGGAGGAGAGAGTTGCGTAGCCTCTCTGGTGAGGTTGCTCTTGTTTGGTCCAGGGCACGTCCATTCAGAAGAGGACAGTAGAATTTTGTCAGCAATATTCACATTCACTGGGTAGGCAAAGGGGCACCGATGGGATCCCACTATAGCTACCCTAGAAATGATAAACAGAAAATGTATCTTCAGGTTTGTGGAGGATGGAAAATGGCATATTTGTAGTTAAGGATAAAAAAAAAGAGGAAGTGGTAGCCCTAGCATTTATGCAGAATTAGAAGACTTAAAGATTGCATACATCAGCTTTACATAAACATTACTTACATTCTAGTGACAAAGCAGTAGCACTACCCTCATCCCTTCCACACGTATTTATTAAACTTCACAATGCCAGCAAAGAATCAATAACCTTAATATATAAAGAACTTCCACAACTCAATAGAATGAAGCCTTTTTTTTTGTTTTGTTTTGTTTTTGCAGGAGACATGGGTTTGATCCCTGGTCTGGGAAGTATCCCTGGAGAAGGAAATGGCAAATATTCCTGCCTAGAGAACCACAGAGACAGATGGGCCCAGTGTGCTACAGTCCATGGGGTCACAAAGAGTCGGACACAACTTAGCAACTGAACAACAACAACAAGAGGATATTAATCAACAGTCTACTAAGGGGGAAACAAAAATAGCTAGAAGGTGTTTTTAAAAATATCATTCAGCCTTGCTGATAATCAAAGAATCAGAAAGGAAAGGAATATATAGATTTTTATCTATCAAATTAGAAAGATTTAAAAATGAGAGCACAAAAAGCTACCAAGGAAAGGAAAGATGGGTGTTCTTACTCAGCTGGCAGGAGTGTAGATTAGTTCTTCTTAGAAAATAATTTTATAGTCTGTTTCATGAGATTTAAAAGTGTTTACATCTTTTGATTTGTACTTCTACTCCTAAGAATCATCCTAAGGAAATCATCCAAAGTCTTCACTGTTATCATAGAACAGAACAGAGAAACTGCTATGTGCTAGGCATTGTGCTAAGTGCATTACTATGTATTATTTTATTTAATCTATACAACTGACTTATTAGGTGGGTACTTTCATTAAGCCCCTTTTTGCAAGAGGAAACAGAGGCTTAAGGAAGTTAAGTAAAGGTCATTTACTGTGAAAACGTGGAGAAGTTGGGATTATCTGACTCTAGGGTATAGACCTTTACTCTATGGACTAACTAATGCACTGGTCCAAGAAGAAGGTAAAAAGTCAGTCTTTTTACAACAAAATTAAATCAGCTGTGGAAGTGATTAAAGAAACCTCAGCTAAAATTGGAGTAAGGATAGGCTTGCAGCGGGAACTACCCACTCCCCACCCACACGCATGTCAGTTACCCTAAACAGGAAGAGATTTCTGCCTACATCTCTGACAGGCAGGTGTTCTCTACAATTCACCAGGAAGAAGAAAACTCTCTGTGAGAGGACAGCCCAGTCAATCAGAGACTGTAGCAGTTCAACCAATGAACGATTGTTCATGGTTTGGGAGTCCATGCTTTGGACTCCCAGCTTTCACCAGTGAACTTTTTGGTTATTACAGCCCTTCCAAACTACCCCCTTACCCTATAAAAGCAAATTCCTTTTCTTTGTTCTCTGGACTTGCCTATGGTCCTCCCTCCTTGGTTCTCATATCTGGAATTGCAGTTCCTTTGACCATTCCCAAATAAACTCACTTTTGCTTTAAATAACTGGCTATTATATTGTTAAAGTTGGCAGGGGCAAAATGTTCCTTGAACCATTGATCAGAGAACCTTAGCAGAATTTGAATTTCTAATAAGTCAGATTTAATTAGGTTTCCTGGGGCCATCACCTAGTCCTTTGAAAAGTTTTGTGATGAGTTTTATATAGAAGAGTTCTAGGCTTCTGTGTGCAAAATGGTGAAGTCAGCTAATGAGTTTGGCATCTTTGGGGGCTGAGGTAGCAGTGAACTGACAGTTTTATAACAACCTGCTACTGAAGAATCAATTGTAGAAACTTGTTTACTTATCTCTCTCTCCTCCAAACTGTGAGCTCTGTAATAACAGAGATTATGTCTGTTTCACTCATTGAAATAACCTTAGAAGTTGCAAATGGATTATGGGCAGACCTCCAACAGTGTCTGCCAAGCTCTTGTGTGCATATAGGAAGACATGTCACAACAGCGATCATTGCAGCAGCATTGTTGGTATTTGTAAAATATTTGGAAGGACATCTGGGTTGTTTCTAGCTTTGACTGTTTCAAATAAATCAGCTATAAACATTTGTGTACAGGTTTTTACATGAACATAAGTTTTCATTTTTCTGGAATAAATGTCCAGGAAGGATATTTCTGGTTTGTATGGTAGTTACATATTAATTTCTAAAGAAACAGACAACTGTTTTCTGGAGTTGTGTATTATTTTACATCTGACCAACGATGTGTGAATGATCCAGTTTGAAACTGGATCATTTGGCCTCACCATTTTATTTCAGACATTTGAATAGATGTATAGCGATACTCACTATGGTTTTAATTTGCATCTCCCTAATGGTTAATAATGACAAACAACTTTTTATATGCTTATTTACCATCTGTATTTACCTCTTCACTCAATATGCCAGCAAACTTGGAAAACTCAGCAGTAGCCACAAGACTGGAAAAGGTCAGTTTTCATTCCAATCCCAAAGAAAAGCAATGCCAGAGAATGCTCAAACTACCACACAATTGCACTCATCAAGCCAGGCTTCAGCAATATGTGAACCGTGAACTTCCAGATGTTCAGCCTGGTTTTAGAAAAGGCAGAGGAACCAGAGATCAAATTGCCAATATCTGTTGGATCATCAAAAAAGCCAGAGAGTTCCAAAAACACATCTATTTTTGCTTTACTAACCATGCTAAAGCCTTTGACTGTATTGATCACAACAAACTTTAGAAAATTCTTCAAGAGATGGGAATACCAAACCACTTGACCTGCCTCTTGAGAAATCTGTATGCAGGTCAGGAAGCAACAGTTAGAACTGGACATGGAACAACAGACTGGTTCCAAATAGGAAAAGGAGTACGTCAAAGCTGTATATTGTCACCCTGCTTCTTTAACTTCTATGCAGAGTACATCATGAGAAGCACTGGGCTGGAAGAAGCACAAGGTGGAATCAAGATTGCCAGGAGAAATATCAATAACCTCAGATATGCAGATGACACCACCCTTATGGCAGAAAGTGAAAGAGGAGCTAAAAAGCCTCTTGATGAAAGTGAAAGAGGAGAGTGAAAAAGTTGGCTTAAAGCTCAACATTCAGAAAATGAAGATCACTTCATGGGAAATAGATGGGGAAACAGTGGAAACAGTGTCAGACTTTATTTTTGGGGGCTCCAAAATCACTGCAGATGGTGATTGCAGTCATGAAATTAAAAGACGTTTACTCTTTGGAAGGAAAGTTATGACCAACCTAGATAGCATATTGAAAAGCAGAGACATTACTTTGCCAACAAAGGTCTGTCTAGTCAAGGCTATGGTTTTTCCTCTGGTCATGTATGGATGTGAGAGTTGGACTGTGAAGAAAGCTGAGCGCCGAAGAGTTGATGCTTTTGACTGTGGTGTTGGAGAAGACTCTTGAGAGTCCCTTGCACTGCAAGGAGATCCAATCAGTCTATTCTAAAGGAGATCAGCCCTGGGTATTCATTGGAAGGACTGATTCTAAAGCTGAAACTCCAGTCCTTTGGCCACTTCATGGGAAGAGTTGACTCTTTGGAAAAGACTCTGATGCTGGGAGGGATTGGGGGCAGGAGGAGAAGGGGACGACAGAGGATGAGATGGCTGGATGGCATCAGCAACTCGATGGACATGAGTTTGAGTGAACTCCAGGAGTTGGTGATGGATAGGGAGGCCTGGTGTGCTGCAATTCATGGGGCCGCAAACAGTCAGACTCAACTGAGCGACTGAACCGACCGAACTGAGCGACTGAACTGAACTGACCCTCTTCAATGAAATATCTCTACATATTTCTTTGCCTCTTTCTAATTGGATTGTTTTATATTTTAACTATTGAATTTTGAGCAATGTTTATATATGCTACCCTTTGTCAGATATGTGCTAACACTTTCTTAGTCTGTGTTTTGTCTGCTCATCCTCTTCATAGAGTATTGCATGGAGCAAAATTTTAAAATATTGATTAAGCATGTTTTATATATTTTTTCTTTTCTAGATCTTCAAGATTTTCTTCTGTGCTTTCATCCCCAAGTTTTGTAGCTTTACATTTCACATTAAAGTCTGTAATCCATTTTGAGTTAATTTTTTTGTATAAGGTATGAGATTTGGGACAAGTTTCATTCCCCACCCTCCCTTCTTTGGATGTTCAATTACTTCAGCACCATTTGCTGAAAAAGCTTTTTTTCCTCCACTGGATGACTTTTGCATTTGGGTGTGTCTGTGTGGGTCTATTTCTGGGTTCTCTATTCTGTCCAATTGATCTATGTGTCTTTCCTTCTGCCTATAATGTTCCAACATGATTATTGTAACTATAGAGTAAGTCCTTAAAGCAGAGATCCAATTCCTCTCATATTATAATTCTGTTTCAAAAAGTGTCTTACCTATTCTAGTTCCTCTGACTTTCCATATAAACTTTAGAATACGCGTCTCTATATCTCTAAAAATCTTGCTGGAATCCATTTAGATAAGAATCACATTAAAATGTCAAATGAAACTAAAACCTGACATCTTTACTAAGTCTTTCAATCCATGAATTCCGTACGTCTCTCATTTATCTCTTTGATTTCTTTCATCATTTTATAATTTTTAGCCTACCAGTTTTATACATGGTTTCTGGATTTCATTTTTTTGAGTGATTGTAAAAGTTATTTTAATTTGTTAGTTACAGAAATACAATTGATTTTGAATAGCCATCTTATATCATATGACCTTTCTGAACTCACTTATCAGTTCTAGGGGTTAAAAATTATTTTGTAGATTTGTTGGCAATTTCTACATAGAAAATGTAGAAGATGTCATCTGTGAATAGGACGTTTTCCTTTTTTTATCTATATGCATTTTATTTTTCTTGCCTTATTTTTCTGGCTAAAGCTTCCAGTATGATGTTGAATAAGAGTGGTAAGAGGGTACATCTTTGTCTTCATTCTCATCTTAGGGAGAGAGCATTCAATCTTTCACCAGTAAGTAAAATATTAGTTGTAGGTCTTTTATAGATGCTCTTTATCAAGTTAGGTTTCCCTCTATTCCTAGTTTTCTGAGAGTTTTTTTTATTATCATGAATGAGTGTTGACGTTCATCATAAGATTTTTAAAATCAGTTGTTGATATAATCATGCAATTCTTCATCTTTAGCCTGTTAACATGGTAGATATTTGATTACTAAACTGGCCTTCTGGTCCCATCACTTCATGGCAAATGGATCGGGAAACAATGGAAGCAGTGACAGATTATTTTGGGGGGCTCCAAAATCACTGCAGATGGTGACTGCAGCCATGAAATTAAAAGACGTTTGCTCCTTGGAAGAAAAGTTATGACCACCCTACACAGCATATTAAAAAGCAGAGACATTACTTTGCCAACAAAGGTCTGTCTAGTCAAATCTATGGTTTTTCCAGTAGTCATGTATGGATGTGAGATTTGGACTATAAAGAAAGCTGAGTGCTGAATAACTGTTGTTTTTGAACTGTGGTGTTGGAGAAGACTCTTGCGAGTCCCTTGGACAGCATGGAGATCAAACCAGTCCATCCTAAAGGAGATCAGTCCTGAATATTCATTGGAAGGACTGATGCTGAAGCTCAAACTCCAATACTTTGGCCATCTGATGCACAGAACTGACTCATTGGAAAAGACCCTGATTCTGGGAAAGACCGAAGGCAGGGGGAGAAGCGGATGACAGAGGATGAGATGGTTCAATGGCATCACCAACTCAGTGGACATGAGTTTGAGTAAACTCTGGGAGTTGGTGATGGACAGGGAGGCCTGGTGTGCTGCAGTCCATGGGGTCGCAAAGAGTTGAACATGACTGAGTGACTGGACTGAACTGAACTGAAACTGGCCTTGTATCCCTGGAATAAATCTTACTTGGTCATGGTATATAATTCTAATTCTAATTATATACCATGGTATATAATTCTAATTCTAATTATATACCATGGTATATAATTCTTTTAATGTGTTATCAAATTCTGTTTGCTAATAGTTTAGCAATTTTTGCATCTATATTTATGAGGAATTTTGGTGTGTGAGGGTTTTTTTTTTTTGTATTGTTTTCATTAGGTTTTGGTATCAGGGTGATATTAACTTTATAAAATAGACTGAGAGATATTCTATTCTCTTCTATTTTCTGGAAGAGTTTTTTGTAGAACTAGTGCTAATTCTTATTTAAACACTTGGTAGAATTGTCCAATGGAAACATATGGGCCTGGATGTTTGCTTTTGGATAGTTGAAATGAATTAAATTTCATTAATAGACAGAATTATGGAGACAATAAAAAGATTGGTGATTGTCAGGGGTAGGAAGAGAGGGCTGAAGAGGTGGTACACAGAGGATGTTTAGGGCAGGGAAACTTCTGTATAATACTATAATGGTGGCTACCCATCACTCTACAGTTGTCAAAACTTGTAGAATGTATGACACAAAGTGAACTCTGATGTGAATTATGGAATCTGGGTGATAATGATGTGTCAGCATAGGTTGCATTATTTATAACAAACGTACAACTCAAGTGGGGGATGTCTTAGGTGGCAAGGAATGGGGTTGGCTATGGTTGTGTGGGGTGTATGTGAGAGCTCTGTGCTTTCTGCTCAGTTTTGCTATAAGCTTAAAAGTGCTCTAGAAAATAAACTAAAAATATCCCGAGTCTGTGCAGTTGCAAAATGGGTAGTTTTACACCATTTTCTCCATCATTAGTGTTCAGCTGGTAACTCACTTGGTGCTGTATCGGGCTGCCCTAATGTAGGCACCTCAGAGCTTCATTTTGTGAGTGACTGGCCTCCACTGTGCCTAAGTCTGAGGCTGCTCTGGACTCACTGCAGCGTGATCTGCTATCCCGTTACCTCCCTCTTCCCCATGGCTTGGTGGTAGGTCTGGAACCTTGGAACTAGACAGCCTTGAGTGGCAGCTTGTCTAAGCCTCCTTCTCTTCACCCATATAAAAGGGGATGCCACATATTTAGGACACAAGGTCTTCTGGGCACTGCCTGGCACAAGGGTTAACGTTTTCCACTTGCTTTCTCCTCTCCCAATGGAGTGGCTTAGGGTGGCCGGCTCTGGAAGGGCAGCCCTTTCAAAGCAAGATGAAAGGAGACCAGTGAGGGAAAGAGGATGAAGAGAGATGACCTCTGGCGACCTGCACACAGTAGCCAGGCCAGCCAGAGCCCTTTCCCACGGCCGATGCACGTCTCAAGATGTGTTGTGTTCCTGGGTTCCCTTGAGGGCGGGGGTGGGAACAGGGAGCGCACGGGGTGACTGGGGAAGGATGTTGTTTTCCAACTGACAAGAGTGACTCCGTTTCCGATTCTCACAGGCGACCTGAATGCCCATCACATCGGGTAGGGAGAGCTGCCCAGATCTGACACTAACCCCTTGTCGAAGCGGCTGGCAGGCCCCTGGGGTGAGGGGATGCCTGTGGGCCAGTGGAGGCTGAATGAATTTAGAGCCCGTGAATGAGGCGGTGTTGGCAGCCCTTGAGACAAACTCCCTCTTTGTTCCTGAGTTGTACCTCCCAGACAAGGGCAGTGCCAGCTTTCTTCACTCCATCCTGTCCACATTCTCTGGCCCAACTCAGCTGTGCGGAGAGGCACAGAGTCTCCCATGCTTTAAACCCTAAAAAGAATAATCAGTTAATTTGTGTCTCGGAGACCCACAAGCAGCCAGCAGCCTGCACGGCTGGGGTCATAGAGCTGAGAGGTGCCCAAGACAGCAGTTTTCAAACATTTTTGACTGTAGCCTTTAGAGAGAAATAAATTTTGCATCATGACCCAGTCACACACACTGACACGGTCATGTACACTCTCACGCATAATTTAAACATTAAAAAAGGAAACAGTATCAGAGTTCAGTGAAGATAAATATCGTTTGGCGAAACTTGCTTTTCTATGTCATTGAAAGGAAAGGTATTTTCATTTAAACACACGTTGGGTGTGTGTGTGTGTGTTGGATCATAATATAAATTGTCTTTCTGGCTATGGATTGTGGTAAAAAAAAAAAGAAAAAAGAAAAAAAAAGGTTGAGAAACACTTGTCTGGATCGTTGTTTCCCCAACTATATATTAAATCACCAGTCTGGAGAGGGATGAAATATGTGTACTTATTAAAAACCCTGAAAATTTCTGTAGTGAAGACATTGCCGGTTGCCTTGTAAGATTATATCAAAAAAATTTCTCCTGCTAAAAATGTTTGGAAACTGCAAGTTTAGTTCAACTTGCTCACATTATGATTGGAGAAACTGAGGCCCAAAGATGGGAAGGGACTGCCCCAAGGTCACCCAGTGAAGTCATGTTACATCTGGGACTCAGTGTTGCTGAGTTCTTAACTGTGACCTTCTGAGCTCACCTCCAGGGTCAGATAAATATTCTGGTTCTGAAGACTAGGGTGGGGCATCAGGTCAGCCTGGATGTATCCCTTGTCCCTTGCTCTTTGCTGCCCTTTTTGAGAATGGTTTGACTACTCTGTATTTCAGTTTCCTCATCTGTAAGATAGTAAATAAGAATACTACCTTAAAAGAGTAGCATGACATATATGGGCTTCCCAGGTGGTGCTAGTGATAAAGAACCCACCTGCCAATGCAGGAGACATGCTGCTGCTAAGTCGCTTCAGTCGTGTCCAACTCTGCGCGACCCCATAGACGGCAGCCCACCAGGCTCCCCCGTCCCTGGGATTCTCCAGGCAAGAACACTGGAGTGGGTTGCCATTTCCTTCTCCAATGCAGGAAAGTGAAAAGTGCAAGTGAAGTTGCTCAGTAGTGTCTGACTCTTCACGACCCCATGGACTGCAGCCCACCAGGCTCCACCGTCCATGGGATTTCCCAGGCAGGAGTACTGGAGTGGGGTGCCATTGCCTTCTCTGGCAAGAGACGTAAGAGACATAAAGTTTGATCCCTGTGTCAGGAAGATCCCCTGGAGGAGGGCATGGCAACCCACTCCAGTATTCTTGCCTAGAGAATCCCAGGCAAGAGGAGCCTGGTGGGCTACAGTCCCAAGGGTTGTAAAGATTCAGACATAACTGGAGTGACTTAGCATGCATGCACACAAAAGATAATACATGACACTTCTTTGAAAAGTCAGATATTTTATAATAAATATAAGGAACTTACTTCTTTTCTCTAAGCCTCAGAAGTGAGTTTCTCTACATAGTTCCACTAACCCTATTTTGTTTCAACTTAATGAAAAATTTTTTCTGTTGTCCAGCTCTGAGAAATGTCACTCATTTGCTATATTTAAAAAGAGTAAAAATGTTTAGGAATTCTTCTCTTGTCCAACTAAAACTCTCTTCTTGTTTCCCCAGAAGTAGCTTCTCTTAGACTGTATTCCTACCAGCAAAGAATAGCTACTCCTTATCCACAGAGGTTGAAAGTAAAGTTGTTTTGCATCTAACAGTATCTGAATATCGTACTGCTCGTCAAGTTGAAGGGCCAGGCTGAAATGGTATGTGATTGCTGTACCTCTGGAGCCTGTCATCTTCTGCCACCTTGCTCCTTGTCCCTGCAAACTCACTTCCAGGGACTTCCTTGCCTTTTGGTTTCTGGTTGAGTTTGGCTGGCAGGAGCTCAGAGGGTGGAGGACAGTGGGCCGGGGTATTTATTCTTTTGGCTCTCTCCCTTTACCGAGGGAGTCCTTCCCACCCAGCCTGCCTTGTCTCTGGGTCTCATAGCCACTCGCTTGTCTGGCTTTGGCCTGCAGGTAAATGTCTGTCCGCTATTCCTTGAGGTTTCTTCACACCCTGATTGTAACTGTTGTAATTTCTTTTATTTTTTCAATTGGAGAATAATTGCTTTACAATGTTGTATTGGTTTCTGCTGTACAACAACACAAATCAGTCATAATTATATGTATATGTACATATATACATATATATATTCCTCCTCCCCCCCATCAGAGCCTTCCTCCCCTCTCCCATCCCATCCCTCTCAGTTCAGTTCAGTTGCTCAGTTGTGTCCAAACTTTTGTGACCCCATGGACTGCAGCATGCCAGGCTTCCCTGTCCATCACCAACAGCCAGAGTCTGCTCAAACTCATGTCCATCGAGTCGGTGATGCCATCCAACCATCTCATCCTCTGTTATCCCCTTCTCCTCCTACATTCAATTTTTCCCAGCATCAGGGTCTTTTCCAATGAGTCAGTGCTTTGCATCAGATGGCCAAAGTATTGGAGCTTCAGCTTAACATCAGTCCCTTCAATTAATATTCAGGACTGATTTTTTTGAGGATTGACTGCTTTGATCTCCTTGCAGTGCAAGGGACTCTCAAGAGTCTTCTCCAACATCACAGGTCAAAAGCATCAATTCTTCAGCGCTCAGCTTGCTTTATAGTCCAACCCTCACATCCATATATGACTACTGGAAAAACCATAGCTTTGACTAGATGGACCTTTGTTGGCAAAGTAATGTCTCTGCTTTTTATATGCTGACTAGGTTGGTCATAACTTTTCTTCCAAGGAGCAAGCATCTTTTAATTTCATGGCTGCAGTCATCATCTGCAGTGGTTTTGGAGCACCCCAAAATAGTCTGCCACTGTTTCCATTGTTTCCCCATCTATTTGCCATGAAATGATGGGACTGCATGCCATGATCTTAGTTTTCTGAATGTTGAGCTTTATGCCAACTTTTTCATTCTGCTCTTTCACTTTCATCAGGAGGCTCTTTAGTTCCTCTTCATTTTCTGCCATAAGGGTGGTGTCATCTGCATATCTGAGGTTATTGATATTTCTCCCAGCAGTCATGATTCCTGCTTGTGCTTCACCCAGCCTGGCATCTCGCATGATGTACTCTGCATACAAGTTAAATAAGCAGGGTGACAGTATACAGCCTTGATATACTCCTTTCCCAGTTTGAACCAGACTGTTGTTCCATGTCCAGTTCTAACTGTTGCTTCTTGACTTGCACACAGATTTCTCAGAAGGCAGGTAAGGTGCTTTGGTATTCCCATCTCTTGAAGAATTTTTCACAGTTTGTTGTGATCCACACAGTCAAAAGCTTTGGTATAGTCAGTAAAGCAGAAGCAAATGTTTTTCTGGAATTTTCTTGCTTTTTTGATGATCCAACAGATGTTGGCAACTTGATCTCTGGTTTCTCTGCCTTTTCTAAGTTCAGCTTGAACATCTGGAAGTTCACGGTTCAGTTTGAAGCCTGGCCTGGAGAATTTTAAGCATTACTTTGCTATTGTGTGAGATGAGTGCAATTGTGTGGTAGTTTGAGCATTCTTTGGCATTGCCTTTCTTTGGGATTAGAATGAAAACTGACCTTTTCCAGTCCTGTGGCCACTGCTGAGTTTTCCAAATTTGTTGGCATATTGAGTGCAGCACTTTCACAGCATCATCTTTTAAGATTTGAAATAGCTCAACTGGAATTCCATCACCTCCACTAGCTTTGTTTGTAGTGATGCTTCCTAAGGCTCACTTGATTTCAAATTCCAGGATATCTGGCTCTAGGTGAGTGGTAACACCATTGTGGTTATCTGGGTCATGAAGATCTTTTTTGTATATTTCTTCTGTGTATTCTTGCCACCTTTTCTTAATACCTCTTCCTACCCCTCTAGGTCATCACAGAGCACCATGCTGGGATGCCTGTGTTATATAGCAGCTCTCCACTAGTTATCTATTTTATACACGATAGTGTATATCATGCTACTTTCTCAATTTGTCCTACCCTCTTCTTTCCCCTCTGTGTCCTTTAGTCTGTTCTCTGTGTCTCCATTTTTTCCCTGTAAATAGCTTCATCAATACTATTTTCCTAGATTCTCTATATATGTGTTAATATACAGTATTTGTTTTTTTTTCTTTCTGATTTACTTCACTCTCTATAACAAGCTCTAGGTTTATCCACCTCACTACAGCTGACTCAAATTTGTTCTATTTTAGGGCTGAGTAATAACCGCACAGTTGCACTCATCTCACACAATAGTAAAGTAATGCTCAAAATTCTCCAAGCCAGGCTTCAGCAATACGTGAACCGTGAACTTCCAGATATTCAAGCTGGTTTTAGAAAAGGCAGAGGAGCCAGAGATCAAATTGCCGACATCCTCTGGATCATCGGAAAAGCAAGAGAGTTCCAGAAAAATATCTATTTCTGCTTTATTGACTATGCCAAAGCCTTTGACTGTGCGGATCGCAATAAACTGTGGAAAATTCTGAAAGAAATGGGAATATCAGACCACCTGACCTGCCTCTTCAGAAACATATATGCAGGTCAGGAAGCAACAATTAGAACTGGACATGGAACAACAGACTGGTTCCAAATAGGAAAAGTAGTACGTCAAGGCTGTATATTGTCACCACGCTTATTTAACTTATATGCAGAGTACATCATGAGAAACGCTGGACTGGAAGAAGCACAAGCTGGAATCAAAACTGCCATAAGAAATATCAGTAACCTCAGATATGCAGATGACACCACCCTTATGGCAGAAAGTGAAGAGGAACAAAAGAGCCTCTTGATGAAAGTGAAAGAGGAGGGTGAAAAAGTTCGCTTAAAACTCAACATTCAGAAAACTAAAATCATGGCATCTGGGCCCATCATTTCATGGCAAATAGATGGGGATACAGTGGAAACAATGACAGACTTTATTTTTGGGGGCTCCAAAATCACTGCAGATGGTGACTGCAGCCATGAAATTAAAAGATGCTTGCTCCTTGGAAGGAAAGTTATGACCAACCTAGAGAGCATATAAAAAGCAGAGACATTACTTTGCCAACAAAGGTCCATCTAGTCAAAGCTACGGTTTTCCCAGTAATCATATATGGATGCGAGAGTTGGACTATAAAGAAAGGTGAGCGCCGAAGAATTGATGCTTTTGACCTGTGGTGTTGGAGAAGACTCTTGAGAGTCCTTTGGACTGCAAAGAGATCCAACCAGTCCATCCTAAAGGAAATCAGTCCTGAATATTCATTGGAAGGACAGATCCTGAAGCTGAAACTCCAATACTTTGGCCATCTGATGCGAAGAAATGACTCATTTGAAAAGACCCTGACGCTCGGAAAGATTGAAGGCGGGAGGAGAAGGGGATGACAGAGAATGAGATGGTTGGATGGCATCACTGACTCAATGGATATGAGTTTGAGCAGGCTCTGGGTGTTGGTGATGCACAGGGAAGCCTGACATGCTGCAGTCCATGGGGTTGCCGAGTCGGACATGACTGAGCCTCTGAACTGAATGGAACTGAACTGAACTGCACCACTGCCCTCTTGTGGACAGCAGCGTAGCTGTGACGGTGGCTGAAGTTTCACTTCACGGCCCCGTCACCTGCTGTCAGGACTGAATGGGGCCTCAAGATGTGGTTTAATCAATAGGAAAGGCTGCCCTTGACCACTCTCAGAAGACAGTCATCTCCTTTCTCTAACCACCTTTAGTAAGGACCTACTCCTGGTTCTGGTACGTTCTTATTTCAGGAGTTTGTTAATTTGTTTAGGATTAGCTCTCCATGATGAGGGGATGGGGTGAATGAACTGCTTTGCAGAATAACCATGATTTCAAATAAGGCAGAGCATTTAGGAAACAACCCCAGTGACCACAAATTAGCCCCTGGGAGGCACAGCCAGAGAACAGAGTGGCCTAGTCCCGGGCACGAAGGAGCAAAATTTCTGGGTCCAGTTGCATTGTTGAGAATGCCCCATGCACCTTCCTCCCAGACATCCCCAAACCTCTCCTAGAGTGTCCCCTCCAGGAGAGCCCCTCCTCTGGCTTCAGCCTCCCCCTTTTTTAATTTAGGTGTCTGTGCTGGGTCTTATTTGCAGCACGTGGGATCTTCGGTGCCATGTGCAAGATCTTTAATGGCAGCATGCAGGGTAGGATCTAATTCCCCCTCCAAGGACTGAACCTGGTCCCCTGCATTGAGAGCGCAGAGTCTTAACCACCAGACCATCGGGGAAGTCCCTCAGCTTCCTCTTGCCCCCATCTTCTGAGCACCTTCCTGCCTCTGATTTCCGCCTCCACTTCTGCTCCTCTATCCCTTTTGCACAATGTGCTTTCCTTGACCCTTTCACAGTAACAGTGGTAGCAGTTTAATAGCGTTTTTCATCAAACAATTTATGTGATATATTGCTCATTAATTATTAGTATATTTTATCGTATTGTTTTTAGGGATGATATAAGAGGAAGAGTGGGGCTTCCTAGACGGCTCAGTGGTAAAGAATCTGCCTGCCAACGCAGGAGGCACCACTTCCCTCCCTGGGTCAGGAAGATTCCTGGAGGTGGGAATGGCAGCCCACTCCAGTATTCTTTTTTTGACTTATCTATTTATATCTTTAAAAAATATTTATTTCTTTTTAATTGGTTGATGACTATTTTACAATATCGGTTTGATTTCTGACATACATCAACATAAATTAACCATAGGTGTTCATATGTCCCCTCTTTCTTTGCCCACTCCAGTATTCTTGCTTGGAAAAATCCATGGACAGAGGAGCCTGGCGGGCTACTGTCCAGGAGGTCACAAGAGTTGGATAAGACTGAGCACACATGCATGATAAGATAAAGAGTATGTGTGTTAATTATGAGTGTATTTTATTTTTAAAATTGAAGTATAGTTGATTTACAATATTAATTTCAGGTATACAGCATAGTGATTCAGTATTTTTACAGATTATATTTCTTTGCCACTGAAAATCAGGGTCAGTGGAGTCTCTCCTTGATTGATTGTCCCAATAAACAGCTTTTCAGGGAGAAAAAACCATTCAGTTCAGTTCAATCGCTCAGTCGCGTCCGACTCTTTGCGACCCCATGAATTGCAGCATGCCAGGCCTCCCTGTCCATCACCAACTCCAGGAGTTTTCTCAGACTCATGTCCATCGAGTCAGTGATGCCATCCAGCCATCTCATCCTCTGTCGTCCTCTTCTCCTCCTGCCCCCAATCTCTCCCAGCATCAGAGTCTTTTCCAATGAGTCAACTCTTCGCATGAGGTGGCCAAAGCACTGGAGTTTCAGCTTTAGCATCATTCCTTCCGAAGAAATCCAAGGGTTGATCTCCTTCAGAATGGACTGGTTGGATCTCCTTGCAGTCCAAGGGGCTCTCAAGAGTCTTCTCCAACACCACAGTTCAAAAGCATCAATTCTTTGGTGCTCAGCCTTCTTCACAGTCCAACTCTCACATCCATACATGACTACTGGGAAAACCATAGCCTTGACTAGATGGACCTTAGTCGGCAAAGTAATGTCTCTGCTTTTGAATATGCTGTCTAGGTTGGTTATAACTTTTCTTCCAAGGAGTAAGTGTCTTTTAATTTCATGGCTGCAGTCACCATCTGCAGTGATTTTGGAGCCCCCCAAAATAAAGTCTGACACTGTTTTTTGGGGCCCCCCAAAATAAAGCTGAAACTCCAGTACTCTGGCTACCTCATGCGAAGAGTTGACTCATTGGAAAAGACTTTGATGCTGGGAGGGATTGGGGGCAGGAGGAGAAGGGGACGACAGGATGAGATGGCTGGATGGCACCACTGTTTCCCCATCTATTTCCCATGAAGTGATGGGACCGGATGCCATGATCTTCGTTTTCTGAATGTTGAGCTTTAAATCAACTTTTTCACTCTCCTCTTTCACTTTCATCAAGAGGCTTTTTAGTTCCTCTTCACTTTCTGCCATAAGGGTGGTGTCATCTGCATATCTGAGGTTATTGATATTTCTCTTGGCAATCTTGATTCCAGCTTGTGTTTCTTCCAGCCCAGCGTTTCTCATGATGTACTCTGCATAGAAGTTAAATAAGCAGGGTGACAATATACAGCCTTGACATACTCCCTTTCCTATCTGGAACCAGTCTGTTGTTCCATGTCCAGTTCTAACTCTTGCTTCCTGGCCTGCATACAGATTTCTCAAGAGGCAGGTCAGGTGGTCTGGTATTCCCGTCTCTTTCAGGATTTTCCACAGTTTATTGTGATCCACATAGTCAAAGGCTTTGGCATAGTCAATAAAGCAGAAATAGATGTTTTTCTGGAACTCTCTTGCTTTTTCGATGACCCAGCGGATGTTGGCAATTTGATCTCTGGTTTCTCTGCTTTTTTTAATCCCAGCTTGAACATCAGAAAGTTCACAGTTCACGTATTGCTGAAGCCTGGCTTGGAGAATTTTGAGTATTACTTTACTAGCCTGTGAGAAAAAAACTTTGTTACAAGATAATGGTTATAATTCACTGTGCTATCCGATATTTCCTTTTGCTTACATATTGTATACATAGTAGTTTGTATCTCTTAATCCCATACCCATATTTTTTTCTTCTCCCCTCATCAGTGTATTTCATATTAAACAACTTTTTATGATTTTTGGATAAGGGATATATAGGAAAAAAGGCTAAATGTGTTCCCAAAAAGCAGATATAATTTTTACCACTTAAATTTACACTAAGCAATTTTTTGTGCCATATTTGGAAAACTTTGAACAATGATTTTGCGTCGTTCAGCATCCCTCTCATTCCTGCACTGCTATTATCTGGGTTTAATATGAGTCCATTCACTCATTCAATGGTGGTTTTCCTTGAGCACCTACTTTGTGGCAGACATGGTTCTAGACTCTGGGGAGACAGCAAGGAAAGAAACCGTCTCTTTTATCATAAAGCTCAGATTCTTGAAATACATACTCAGAAAATTTTGAATATAGAATATGCAATTATCAACCGTCTCTACGTATATAATTTGATGGACTGGATCTTATTTCATCTGCCTCAACAGGTCCTTCTCGTGTTTTGGAAGTAGGAACAAGTCCCCAGCCTCCTTCTATTTCACCATCTCCAACATGTGATTTTTGGGACAGTTTTTGGGAGAACATGGCTATTTATTAGCAACGCCTGATGACTGAGTTTAATTAACCGTCACAATCCAGTAACCTTTCTAGTAGCTGACATCACAATACCAAGAGGAAGAAAGGAATGCTGCCTTCCAAGGCTGAACTAGTGGTCACAGGGCCGCTGGCCCTTGTGCAAGGTGTGAGAGGAAGTCACACACTGCATATACTGCATCGGGGCGGTTTAGCATGGTGTCCACAGCATGGCTCTGAGAACTCATGGACCTGGGTCCACATTCTGCTTTTGCCATGTGTATATGGCTTTGGGCAGATGACTTAACCTATTGGAAGCTCATTCTCTGCCAGTTCCCACTCCTACCTGCTGCGGAATGAGGAAAGCGATACCTCAGAAGCTGGGAGTGATCAGTCAGTGAGATTTTATACGTGTATGAGTGTAGATACAAGGCCTGGTATAGTGAGTGCCTGGCAGAAGGCTCAATGAATGGTAGCTGTTATTGCTAAGTATAATTGAGTGCTATTACTTCTCTCCTACTAGCTTTATTGAGGTATGATTGACAAATAAAAATTGAATACATTTAAAGTAAAGAGCATAATGTTTTGGTATATGTATACATTGTGAAACAATCACTACAATCAAGCTGACTAAGTATCCATCCCCTCACATAGTCGCCATTGTGTGTGTGTGTATGTGTGTGTGTGGTGAGACCACTTGAAATACATACTCAGAAAATTTTGAATATAGAATATGCAATTATCAACTGTCTCTACCAGCTGTTTCCTCTAGTCACTATACTGTACATTTGGTCTCCAGAATTCATTCATCTTATAACTGAAAGCTTGTACCGTTTGACCAGCATCTCTCCATTTTCCCCAGCCTCCAGTCCCTGGTAACCAACACCTACTCTGTTACTATGATTTTGACTGTTCTAGATAACACATATTAAATGATACCATGCGGTATTTGTTAGTGTTTCTTAATTTTTACATATAATGGGAACTTGATTAATTCTACTGTAATTAGAAAGCATGTACCATACAGTTTGACAAATGCTGAGACAAAGGAAATATAGGTTGATACAGTTACATTTAGCAGGGACACCTGGCAGTCTAGGCAGACTTCCTGGAGGAGAAGTAAGTTATAAGCGTAACAATGAAGAACAAATAGGATACAGCTGGTGGAGAAGGTGTCTATGTATGCATGTGTGTATGTGTTAGAAGAGTGGTGGCTGAAGGACCTTAGTTTTACAGAGGAGACTTGTCAGTGGACAGGACAGATGCCAGTGTAACTGAGTAAATGTTATGAGTGGGGAGAGCTTGGTTCGTTAGGAGCCTGGCAAAGTATAATGGTTCTGCATCATGAAGTTATGGATGTGTAAAGCTAAAAGGTGTGCTGAATGCTTAAGCTCATTCCTATCAGACCTGGATTTGAGTCTTCTTTTGCTGCCTAACAATTTTGTTGTTTAGATGTCAGGTCGTGTCCAATTCTTTTGCGACCCTATAGACTGTAGCCCGCCAGGCTCCTCTGTCCATGGGATTTCACAGGCAAGAATACTGGAGTGGGTTGCCATTTCCTTCTTGAGAGGATCTTGCCAGTTCAGGGATCAAATCCACATCTCCTGCATTACAGGCAAATTCTTTACCACTGAGCCACCAGGGAAGCCCACTTAAAATTTTTACCTTGGGCTGGATACTAGGTTTCTTTCAGTATCAGTTTTCTCATCCTTACAATAGAGACAAAAATCCCTGCCTGGCAGGATCAACATGAAGCTATCTGAAGTACATCAGATACAATCAAGCAATTAATAAAAGGCAGGTGTCAGGGTTCTGCTAGTGGGAGTGGCTTCAATCCCCGGGTGTGAGTTCTTATAATGTCACATTGAGCCTCTGGCCCACCGAGAGACTCTGAGGTCATTCTACCACCGCAAAACACCCAGGAGGCAGCAGGTGGAGAGGACAAGAATAGCCAGGAGCCCTGACAGGAGGCGCCTGTAAGTGTGGTATATGCTGTGGCTGAGGCAGAGTCCAGCAAGCTGGTGTATGCTGCAGGGTGCATGTGCAGAGCTCCAGGAGGGATGGTTTGGACCTTCTCAGCTCTGCACAGACCAGTCCATCCTAAAGAAAATCAGTCCTGAATATTCATTGGAAGGACTGATGCTGAAGCTGAAACTCTAATACTTTGGCCACCTGATGTGAAGAACTGACCCATTGAAAAAGACCCTGATGCTGGGAAAGATTGAAGGCGGGAGGAGAAGGGGATGACAGAGAATGAGATGGATGGCATCACTGACGCGATGGACATGAGTTTGAGTAGGCTCTGGGAGCGGGTGATAGACAGGGGAGCTTGGCATGCTGCAGTCCATGGGGTCGCAAAGAGTCGGACACAACTGAGCAACTGAACTGAACTGAGCTCTGCACAGGCTCGTGTAGTGAGCTTGGCCCTCCTGAGTCTCAATTTCCTTACATGAAAAATGCAGGAGGAGTTTGCATGGCAAATTTGATCCTCCCCACCAGCAATGGAGAACTAGTTTGAGTGGAATTGAGAAACTTTGTCTAGATTCAGTGGGAAAAAGAGTTAAGATCAATCAGTAGTGTCTTCTCTGAGTGACAGGGGACTGGTAGCACGTGGGCCATTTACTTTTTACCCTGGGAACTTGCTAGGAACCTCTAACATCATTGTGTGTTTATTTTGTACCAGGTGCCATACTAAATGCTTCTTGTGAATTGTATCATTTCATTCTCTTAACAACACTTTTAAGGCAGGCACTCTTTTTGTCCTCATTTTGCACAGGAGAAATCTGGCACAGAGAGGTTAAATAATTTGCCCTAAGTCATACAGATGTTAGTTGTGACCAGTGTCTCTTCCAACTCTCATCATCTAATGAGACGGACAGTTCTTTGAGAAGAGGAGCTTTATCATATTTATTTTTGAATCTCTAGACTATAATGCTCGGAGAAGGCAATGGCATCCCACTCCAGTACTCTTGCCTGGAAAATCCCATGGGCGGAGGAACCTGGTAGGTTGCAGTCCATGGGGTTGCTAAGAGTTGGACACGACTGAATGATTTCACTTTCACTTTTCCCTTTCATGCATTGGAGAAGGAAATGGCAACCCACTCCAGTGTTCTTGCCTGGAGAATCCCAGCGACGGGGGAGCCTGGTGGGCTGCCGTCTATGGGGTCTCACAGAGTCAGACACGACTGAAGCGACTTAGCAGCAGCAGCAGCAGACTATGATGCTGGGAAAGATTGAGGGCAGGAGGAAAAGGAGAATGAAATGGTTGCATGGCATCACCGACTCAATGGACATGAGATTGAGCAAACTCTGGGATGTGGTAAAGGATAGGGGAGCCTGGAGTGCTACAGTCCATGGAGTTGCAAAGAGTTGGACATGACTTAGCAACTAAACAATAGGGCCTAAGGGCTTTCAGACCATGTTTATTTCTATGCTGAACTCCGTGGCTCTAACAGAACATGCGATCCCTTGGGACCTCTGAAAAACTTCTCACACCTGGGCCTAGCTTCAGAGCACTTGCCTCTGAATCTCTGAGACTGGGGCCTGGATACCTGTGCCTCATGACTGTGGCTAAACATTCTGATTCTTTTTTAACCAAATGGTAGCCCTCCTTCCCTCTTTCTGCTTCATGGCGCTGGGGGGTGCTGTTGGATAGTCTAAGAAGTAATATTTCCCTCAACCCAGGAAAGGCATTTCTTTTTGTTTTCAAATTTATTTTGTGTATCTCTTCTCAAGAACTTGGAGAAGTTGCAAGATGGACATGAACTAGCCTTTCTGTGGCTCTTCTTAATGTTAACATTGATGTTTAACTGAGTAGATGTATAAGATGACAAGTTGTAGCTTTGTTTTTTTTCAGATTTCCTCTAGGAGCAGGAGTCTGTGTTTAGTAAGAGGAGGTTTGCAAGGAATCATGTGAGATGAGATGGTCTGAATAATAGGCCCCCAGAGGTGTCCACTACCTAATCCTCAGAACCTGTGACTGTTACCGTATGTGGCAAAGAGAACATTGCAGATGTAATTAAATTAATGACCTTGAGATACGGAGGTTATCCTGGTGGACCCAATGTACTCACACGTGTCCTTAAAAGCTGGAAGGGATGCAGAAGGTTAGATCAGGGAAGGGGATGTGAGGATGGAAGCAGAGCCAGAGTCAGAGAGGGATTTGAAGATGTTTTGTTGCTGGCACTGAAAATAGAAAAAGGGGATTAGTAATGGGATGAATGTAGCCTATAGAACTGGAAAAGGGCTTTCCCCTAGAACTTCTGAAAAGAACACAGTTTTGTTGACACTTTCATTTTGGCCTAGCAAAATCCATTTTGGACTTCTGACCTCCAGATCTGTAAGATAATAAAATCATGTTATCACTTTAACTACTACATTTATGGTTATTTGTAATAGCAGCAACAGGAAACTAATACATGAAGACTCCTAGAAATATTCCCTATGGTAGACATTACTACTTGGCTACCCAGTGGCCCTTCCTCCCTTGCCTTCTTCCCAGGTACTCTTTTTTCCCAGCCTCCTTTGTTCTCTGGTGATCATATGACCCAATGAATCATAAGGAAGTCAGCAGGGGAAAGTGTCTCCTTTCTTGATAAAGGAAACTAGGTATTCAGTGACAGCTCTTCCATTGTCTCAGCTACACTTGTGATTTTTCACTTTGGAAACATATTGTGAAAATGTGATGTCTAGAGCTTCAGCAGCTATCTTGGAACCCTGAGGTGAAGGTCCATATATTACATCCTCAACCATCCTTAGGATTTGAAATCATTGTTAGGTCATCCAGTGCATTCTAACTGTTATACTTTACCTTCTAAAATATGCCCCTAAGTTTTCAGGAGTCACACAATTTCCTCCAGAGAGTCATATAAAATCAGTAAGTATTTACTGACTACACCAGACTCCAAGGCGAACATTTGGACAAAGAGAGGAGTTCACAATGTATTAATAAGATCTAGAAACCCAACTTTATAGTGCTTCTGTGAGACTCAAATGAGACAAGAAATAAACCTAAAGTAATTAGCATGGTGCTTAACAATGCTGGGCTTCCCTGGTAGCTCAGACAGTAAATACTCTGCCTGCAATGCAGGACACTCAGGTTTGATCCCTGGGTTGGGATGGTCACCTGGAAAAGGGAAAGGCTACACCCACTCCAGTATTCTTGCCTGGAGAATTCCATGGACAGAGGAATTCTGGTAGGCTACAGTCCACGGGGTCACAAGAGTTGGACATGACTGAGTGACTTTCACTAACAAATGTTAGTATGCTAAGATTATTAGAGGACTTCCTGTTGAGGAAGCTGTTTTATGTGGTTTTTGTTTTGAGTTTCATCTTCAAAGAGATCTTGAAAATAAGGAAAATAAAGCTGTTACACTCTGTTTACAGATGAGGAAATGGAGACTCAGATTTTGTGATGCTTTCTCAGTGGCACTGAAAGTATGGGCAGGTGCTCGCTAGGTCCCAGGTTTCCTAATCTCTGTTTTCGTGCTTCTATCCTTCATGGGTTGTACAATGTCAAAACCGATAAAAATCATCTAACTCAGGGATGGTAAATGGATTGTATTTACTTCATGTGCCCAGTCTGATCTACTTGTACAGATTGCTTGAATCAATGTACTGCATCCTGCTCATGGGGAATGAGTGCTGTGATTGATTAGCAATGTCTGCCTGGGCTTTTGGGTGGATGAGTGAGGGTGATATGTACTTGCTCTATCTCATCTAGTCCAACTTTCTCATTTAACCAATGAAGAAATAACTTTCAGTGAAGGGAATTGACTTATTTAAGGTTACACAATGAACTAGGGGCAGAGCTTTGATTAATGATTGTTTTGTTTTTTTTTTTTTTCACTTCAGTTCAACTTCCTAGACCCCGCTCAGTCTCCAGGGAATACTTATATGCTGTTCGTCAGAATGTAAATTGATGTAGTCACTATTGAAAACAGAATGGAAGGTTCTCAAAAATATAAAGTAGAACTACCATATGACCCAGCAATTCCAATATATCTGAAATACAAAAAGCAAAAATACTAATTTGAAAAAGATAT
The DNA here is from genome assembly GCF_014754425.2 of Oryx dammah. Lineage (NCBI taxonomy): Eukaryota > Metazoa > Chordata > Mammalia > Artiodactyla > Bovidae > Oryx > Oryx dammah. Next base: position 88,978,088 of record NW_024070212.1, on the reverse strand, counting down.
TAAATACATGCACCCCAATGGACGGAGGAGCCTGGTAGGCTGCAGTCCATGAGGTCGCTAAGAGTCGGACACGACTGAGCAACTATCACTTTCACTTTTCACTTTCATGCATTGGAGAAGGAAATGGCAACCCACTCCAGTGTTCTTGCCTGCAGAATCCCAGGGACGGGGGAGCCTGGTGGGCTGCCATCTATGGGGTCACACAGAGTCGGACACGACTGAAGCGACTTAGCAGCAGCAGCAGCAGCAGCAGCAGCAGCAATGTTCATAGCAGCATTGTTTATAATAGCTAAGACATGGAAGCAACCTAAGTGTCCATCAACAGATAAATGGATAAAGACGATGTCACATACACCCACACCCACACCCCGCCCCCCAGCACACACACTGGAATGCTACTCGGCCATGAAAAAAGAGAAAATTTTTCATTGCACCAACATGGATGGACTTGGAGGATATTATGTGAAATAAGTCAGACATAGACAAATACTTGTATATGGAATTTAAAAAATATAACAAACTAGTGACTATGACAAGAAAGATGCAGACTCACAGATAAAATAGAGAATAAATTAGTGTTTACCAGTGGAGAGAGGGGGGGTGGGGAGGGGCAGAATAGGAGTAGGAGAGATTAAGAGGTACAAACCACTGTATAAAACATAGATAAACTACAAGGATGTATTGTACAGCACAGGCAATATAGCCCATATTTTATAATAATATATATGGAGTATAAGCTTTAAAAATTGTGAGTCACTATGTTGTATACCTGAAACTTATGCAATATTATACATCAACTATACCTCAATAAAATTTTTTAAAAAACCCATCATTTTCCTTACCTCAGCAGGATTTCCACTGTTTAAGTGGAAATCGTTGAGGCAGCCTAGAACATTAAAGACCACAGGTTCTGATCTCAGCTATGATGCTGTGTGGCAATAAACACACATCAGCTAATCTTTTTGTGCTTACAGATAAATTTACTTCCCCTGGACATCTTCCTCTATCTCAAAGAAACTGGACAGTTTAAGCCTTGTGAACTAGATGTTGCCTAAGACATGTCAGCTAAAGGGGTTAAAATGAAGGGAACTGTGGCATGGGCTATGTGGAGACCTTGACAGGCAGCTTGAGTAGGTCACTTGGGTTCTCAGTGTGTTTTCAAGCTGTAAGCTGGAGAGGAAAGAAGAATGACTAGATTTGTACTTTACGAGAAATAAAACAGAAGCAATCCTTTACCTCCCAGGTTACAGAACTCCAGCTTGATATTTGACATATGACCAGGTGCTGGAAAGAATCCCATATCCACGGGCCTTTGTGGGTGAGCCTGGGTTGCTCTCAGGTTTTCAAGTAATCAGAAGCTCTAGGCCCTTCCGGTTTGGAGGGAGATCAGTGACCCAGGCTGTTGCCAAGGACTCTGGCTGGCTTGTTCATTTAACTGACGCTCCTTGGGCCCTGGGATGTATGCATGGTTTGTAAACTGCAAAAGCACCTTGCAAATGAGAAGTAGCATTTCAACAACATAAATTATTTCTACACTTTTCAGAGAAGGACTTTGGGGTCAGAGGGCATCTGTGGAAATTCCGCTTGTTGGTGACAGTGAACTAGAGTGGCCTGCATATTTGAGGGCTTCCCTGGTGGCTCAGATAGTATATTTGAATCTGTTCCCTGGGTCTGTGGCTCAGCTGGTAAGAATCTGCCTGCAATGCAGGAGACCCCAGTTTGATTCATGTGTCGGGAAAGATCCCCTGGAGAAGGGATAGGCTACCCATTCCAGTATTCTTGGGCTTCCCTTGTGGCTCAAATGGTAAAGAATCCACCTGCAGGGCAGGAGACTTGGGTTCTATCCCTGGGTTGGGAAGATCCCCTGGAGAAGGGAAAGGCTACCCACTCCAGTATTCTGGCCTGAAGAATTCCATGGACTGTATAGTCCATGTGGTCGCAAAGAGTCGGACACGACTGACCAACTTTCACTTTCACTGGGTCTTCCAGCAGAAACACCATACACTGAAATGGCAGAACCAGATCATAAAAAGTTAGTCTTTCTTGCTTAGTAAGTCAATAGTTTCATGTTTTAAATACTCCGTGGTATTTCAAAGTTTGTGAAGTCCTTTCCCACATGTCATTCTGTTGATTTTCTGCCTGTGGCAGATATCCCTGTTTTACAGGAGAGGAAACAGAAGTTCAGAGATGCTGGGTGACAGGTGAGAGATCAGGTGGTGAATCACTGGAAAGTCTGGGACTTGACCTGGGGTCTTTTGGGGCTCAATCCAGCAGTATTTCCTCTCTCTTGGCGGCAGCCTTTGCAGGGTGAGTGTGGTTACTTGGAGTCTTGAGGAAGGAGTGGACGTTAAAGGCAGGGGAGGGGCTCCTGTGGTTGGAGCAGCTGGAAGTGTTGGGCTTGGGGTGGGTCTGCACTGGCGGAGGACTGAGCAGGTAGGATTCTGGGGGGTGAAGGACACAGCACAACCAGGAGATTGGTTTGTTATCACCTGCATTTGCTTGACTTCTGAAGTTGGATTAGGCAATGTGTTGCAGGCTTTACCTGCATAATTGCACTTTATCTATAGCAAAAGCTATTACTTTTAGGAGGTGGAACCTGAGTCAGGAAGCCTGGACCCCTGACCCAAAGTCACATAGCTTGGGAAGGGACAGGGCCCAGGTTAGCGCTCTGAAATATCAGCTCTGAAGCTTATGCTGCTGATGACGATATGATGCCAGACTGTGTGAGCCTATGAAGTACAGCATTGGGAAGTAAACTTGAAAATGTAGGCTGGGGCCAGCTGGGCAGGCTCTGAGATGCCAGACTAAGGAGCTCTGGGCACTGTTTTGTGGGCAGTTGGAGCCACTCATTGGGAAAGGAGAGCAGAAGTCCACCCCTCCTTCTTGAGTCAAACGGAAATTTTACTTTAAGTCAAGAGGGTGCAGGCCTGATGCCATTTCCATGGGTTCTCATGCTGCTTCACTCCCATTCCTGCTATAGCCATCCAATGTCTTCTAAAAATGCGATAAAAGTCACAAAGAACCCCTTAAATTCTGAATCTGTTCTTTCCAAAAGCTTGGTGAGGGTCCTGCGAGGATGTGAAAGGCCAGTCTGGCCTGGCCAACTCCTGTCTGTCTCTCTCTGGCCAGCAGCTCTGCACAGCAGTTCCCCAGGGAGCATACTCTTTGGCATCCTTGACTTAACTTCTAGTGCCCTAAATAAACCTTGTGGATTTAAATGCTCCCATGGGGCCTTTCTGGAGCAGAGAGTATTCCTGAAACAAAAACTCCAATGACGTTGATGCACGTCCGTTTCATCAGTCTTGCTGACAAGGGACTGAATTCCTAATGGCCCATTCAGTCAGTCATTGCTGATGCCACAGGGGCCTGGCCTGGACCCCTTGCTGGCCTCACAGGTCAGAGCGGAGGTGGCTGTGAGGGATGTGAGGGCTTCCCGGGACTTCTGTCTAGGGATTGACGTCATGTGATGGGCTGTGATGGGAAGGAAGGGCCTGGTCCAGACATGCCCAGTGTGTTCTTCACAGGAGATGTGGTTTCACATCTGTGGCCTTTCCACCCCCGTCAGATATAATTGAGCACATCTGTCTATTGCTTTATATTTAATACTTTATAAGGATCGTATACAGATATGAGCTCATTGAGTTTTCACACCCCAGGAAACACAAACTACCCAAAATTTATGGGTCAAAGCCCCGAGACTTAGGGGATATCTGTTGGACTAGTTTCAGGGTTCTGTCCTTCTTCTCCTTACAAAATGCATAATCGGGTGAAACTGGCATTTAAAGATTACCAAGGCAGGCATGATTTCGTAGGGAGGCAAGGGCGGGGGCTGGGGGGTCAGTCTTAGGAGCAACTCACAATATGCTGCTTAGCAGAGGCGCTATGTGCTGGTTATCTGTCTTTTGTCCTTGCAGATCCATTCTCTTCTGTACTCTGCACCTTGGAAAGCTGACTCTAACAGCCTGCTTCTATGGGTTCATTGCCTTCTGGCTTGGGGTCAGCCAATAGTTGGCACTGGCAGGGGATGGGATGGGGGTGGGAGGAGAGTGACTGGCAGGGGGTCATCCCAGCCCAGGGGGCCACGAGTTAGCTAAGTTGTAGGCAGCCTGGCTGCTGATAACCCCGGGGCACTAAACCCCCCTTGATGGTTTGCTTCAATTCTGCTCATTTCTTACAGAAGAGCCCCTTTGTTCACTGCCCACCCCTTCTACAGATTTAGCGTACTCCCTGAATCTGCTGGGAACCCCCTACAGCTCACTACACAGGTAGTGAACTTGAAAGGGTTGTTTGTCACATACCTGCATTAAAGAGGGTATTGAGTATAAATGTCTGCTATTGATCTGCAGGTTGGACAAGGACAGGCTGTGACTTTTCAGGCACTAATTGGCAGGTGTGACTTACCTCCCTTGTTGGTCTCATTCTTCTCTGGTTTCTGCCCAGCCAGGAATTTTCCACCTAGTTAAGCTTCCAGATAATGAAATGTCCACTTTGAATCAGAGAAGGCAATGGCACCCCACACCAGTACTCTTGCCTGGAGAATCCCAGGGATGGGGGAGCCTGGTGGGCTGCCATCTATGGGGTCGCACAGAAGTCGGACATGACTGCAGCGACTTAGCAGCAGCAGCAGCAGCTACTTTGAATGCTGTGAATCTGAGAGAGTGGCTCAGGTCAAGTTAGGAGTTGATTCTGGTGCCTGTTTCGTGCCTCGTGCTCAGTGAGGGCTGTGGTGGTGCCAGCGATTCTGAGATGGGATCCCAACAGACTGTTCCTGCCACAACAAAACCCCTGGTTGGCGAGAAGTTTTAACTCGGATTGCTCCATCACTGTACAAGTGATGATGTTTGTGAATACCTTTGTAAAGCGGATGTGATAATTATCACAGCAAACCGTGGCCAAAACAGAGAAAGGAGAAAACTCATGAAAAATCCTGGGTCTGTTGCAGCTCTGCTCTGATTTCCAGATCAGAGTTGGAATTGTCTCTATCTCTTTAAAGGTGTGTGCGTGTATGCTAAGTTGCTTCACCCATGTCCACCTCTGTGATCCCATAGACTGTAGCCCACCAGGCTTCTCTGTCCATGGGATTCTCCAGGCAAGAATACTGGAGTGGGTTGCCATTTCTTTCTTAAGAGGATCCTCCTGATCCAGGGATCAAACCCATGTCTCTTAGATCTCCTGCACTGGCAGGTAAAGAAAATACCACTAGTGCCACCTGGGAAGCCCCTTCTTTAAAGGTGCACACAGTTAATCCCACAGCTCTAGGCTCTGATCAGAATCTGTCATCTGTATCTGGCAGACTGCTAAAAAAGACCCCCATGGATTATTTCTCCTGTGGCATATCCTTTTGCAGTGTGACTTTGCCTCCTCCTCCCAACGAGGAATTTGGGTTAATTTCTTTACCTTCTGGAATCTAGGTTGGACTTCTGACTTGCTTTGGCAAGGAGATGTAGCAGAATTGACATCCTGAGATTTAAGGAGCCTTTTCAGAAGGCTTTTGTTTTTGCTCAGAGAAAAACATGTTTGCAATGTAAAGAAGCCTAGAGTAGCCACTTGGAGAGAGAGGCCACAAGGAGTAAAACACGACACTCTACAGAGCAAAGAGGAGGGTCCCCACTGAGCCCTGCCAGAATTCCCCATCCTTACAACTGGGAGCAAAGAAAATGATTGCTATTGGATGCCAACAGGATGTGGTGTTGATTATCATTTGGGTGGGTTTTTGTGCAGCAATAGAAAAATGGTACACTACCATGTCTGGGTTTACTTGACACAGAGGGTGATGGGCTTGGAACCCATGAATTCACAAATATTGAATGAATAACTTTTTCAATAAATACTTTATGTGTTGTCATCTGTTGGAAAGAGTCCAGTCACGGATCTGGGTTTGAATCCTGACCTTGTGAGTGATCTTTCTGACCATGACTTTCCATTTGAGAAAACAAATGTGGGACACTCTGAGATTATAGGAGATGATGAATGTACAGCATGTGGGCATGGAGAGCACCAACAAATATGACCATTAATTCTCCTTTATGACTATAAAGAGGGCAAGCTCTTTGCTTTCAGTATGCTTACAGGTTAGTGAAGAAGTATGGTTAATTTGAGGGATGAATATGATAAATTCCAAACCGTACAACAGAGTCCAGGTGAGGGAGGGAGGGATTCCTTCCAGGGAGTGGCTTCCTACAAGAGATGGCATTTGAACCAGAGCTTTCAAAAGAAAATAGATTTTAGCAAGCCAGCAACCTAGGTGACCGGAAGTCTCCTTAATGACAGCAATTCTTGTCACTTGGGGTTTTATGTATTGTTAGATTTTATTCCTTGTTTATCTTTGCAGCTTTTCCCTCTTAAAGTATGATACACTCATGGATCAGCACCAGGGCAGTGCATGTGGGAAGTGGGAAGTGGAATGCAGAGTGCTTCCATATGCAGGGGCCAGGATCTGTCTCTTCTTTTCTCCAAAGCCTCCAGCCCCAAATACCTTTGCTCTGAGTGTAAACAGGGAAACACCATCTTGGATTCCAGAGCCACTGAGTAGGGCTGGATTCTAGCCAGATGAACCTGGCATTTTATTTTCCTAGATCCTCCCAGATCAGCAGCCAGTGTTGGATTTTATACAATCTGGCTGAGGGTGGCAGTGGCTGTGGGCCTCGACCACAAAATCTTCAGCCCTTCTTGAATTAGGTAGATAAGATTGCAATCTCAGCTGTATTATAGTTTCAGCATTGGCTATGTAACTTCACTTCTTTGTGTCCAGTTTCCTCCTCTTAAGGTGGAGATGATTGGAACATCTTTTATAGGCTGTTGTGAGGATTAGATGCGGTGACATATGGGGGACTTTGAACTCTGTGCCTGGCAGACTGTTGCCCCTAACAAATGCTCTTTCTTTTTGCCATCTCCTCTTGCTATCACAGATTGGTTTTCCTTTAAGTAACTTCCCACTCCCCTTACTTTTCTCAGTAGTGCCTTAGTTCTGCCTCACTGTTAGCTGCTTCTGTTGGTGGGAAGAGGCCAGCAACATAGCAGGTTTGAAGAAGGATTTGAGTTCTAATCTTTTTTAGCTTTTTATTTTGTATTGGAGTATAGCCAATTAACAATGTTGTGATAGTTTCGGGTGAACAGCAAAGGGACTCAACCATACATATACTTGGCTGAGTGTACGCATATCCATTCTCCCGCATTTGAGTTCAAATTTTGATGCTATTATTCACTGTCTTGGTGACCTCGGGAAACTTACTTATGCTTACTGAACTTTCATTTTCTTTCTTGCAAAATGGGCATCCAAATATCTACTTTATACAATCCTTCTGAGATTAAATGACTTAATGAGTGAAACATGCTCAATAATAATAATAATGTTCCAATTTGTAGTTTTGCCATTCACTCTGGCTTCTGTACACTGTTCACAGGCAATAACCAAAAGGACTGAATTTAATGACACTTTTAGAATTGTGTTTTCTGGTGACTCATTTGAAAAATGGAGCCAAGTATTGAGTGAATATTCTGTTGGCCTATCCTTGAGGTCTGGTTGTCCTACCTAACTGGGGTCAGCTTCTCTGGAGCAGATTCTGCAATGGTGTGGCCCAGGGAGGAGGTGGAATTGCCACCTCTCCATGCCAGATTCTGCACCAGGCTACAGGAAAAATAAGACAGAGCCTGACTCTGAATAGCTCAGGGTTTAGCAGAAAGGACCAAAATATAAGGGTCTGACTTCACAGTTTGGTTTGTATATATAGTCCTCCCCAGGGTCCTGGAATGCAGTCTTCTCTCTAACTTCCTCCTGTTCTTACTAAAAGAAGCTGGTTCATTCTCCTCTAGGAACCCTGTTACAGTCCCTAGATACTTGCTACTGTGTGTATGGGGAGGCCCAAACCTGCTGTCTCCCAGCTCATCACAAGGAGTTAGACTGCTGTCTAAGCCAGGAGGCTCCCACCTTCTACAGGAGATGACCTGGTTCAGGATGGTCTGGTGCCTACTAGGCTCCTGGAGAGGGGAAATTGTGTAGCAGCTGCAGTAAAGGGAGTCTGAAGAGGCCTTTTTCTCTATTTTTCTTGTTGCTTCTGATGGGTTTCTTTAAGGGTGGATGATTTTCCTTACTAATTTTGAACTTGGGAGCTGACCAAATGGAGAAACTCTTGCCTGGTAAACATTCCTAGGTGTGGCAGAAAATACTTGTACCCATTAATATTCATGTTCTTTTCTTCCTCCTGGGCATGGAGCTCAGCTGCACTCCCAGACTCCCTTGAAGCTACATGCAGCCATGTGACTGGGCTCTAGCCAATGGAATGTGGGTGAAAATGATGGCAGCACTTCAAGATCTGGCCCATGTGTGATCCTTGTTCTCATACTTCACCTACCTACTGTGTGGAGAGAACTCTAAGGACCTATGTGAAAGGAGTCTGCGTTCCTAACACATAGAGCAAGCTTCCCATTCCCACCAACCTGCCCTGGGCTATGGCATAAGACAGAGATAAACTTGTAATGTGTTCGACTATTGATTTAGGCACTGAAGTGATTTTCTCTAAAGTGACTTGCTGCCCCTGTTTCTAGATAACAGAAACTGACCTCATTTGAGGTGGCCCTTTTCAATGGAGCCAGTTATACAGGTGACCAGGAAAATCCAATAGAGTGCGATGAAATGGTAACAGGCACTAGCAGGACAAGCAGAGTAAGCTCCTTTCTCTGGGAGCTCAGAGAAGGCTCTTAACTCAGGCTTGGAGCCTCATTCAAGAAGGGATCTGAAGAGCCACTCAGAGTGAAAGGTGGGGGATGGGAGGAAGAGGAAGAAGAGGTAAGCAGGCACTAAGGAATCTGGGGCAAAGTGAGTGGGAAGGGTTTGGAGCCTCCGGCCAAGGCCAAGTTAGGATCTCTAGCTGAAGGAGAAATAAGGAGTCCTAGGGCTGCCGTCTCTGGGGTTGCACAGAGTCGGACATGACTGAAGTGACTTAGCAGCAGCAGCAGCAGGGCAAAGCTTTAAGATCTTGAGTTCTGTAAGAGCTGGTTTGGTTGGCTTGGGTTTAGGATTCAAGCTTGGGGAGGGGCATACGCAGTTCAACAGGAGATGAAGCAAACAGAGCCACGCAGTCTCTGAATCATTGTCAGCTGGGTGGACCTACCGTAGCATCTTCAGGGAAGCCCCTATATGCATCTGAGGTATTCTAGGTGGGGAGTAATGAGAGATGATGGGTTTACAATCTATTTAAGAGATAGAGCTGGACTTGGTGACTGCTGGAAAGAGAGGAGTTGAAGCTAATATCCAGCTTTTCAGTTCAGGGGTTTTGGAGGGATGGTTCTGCCGTTCGCTCACAGGGGATTTAAGATGAGCAGTACTGCAGGGTAGGTAGGAAAATGAGTCTGGGCTGATGAATCTTGGATTTGAAGGGCGTTCAATACCTGGCTCCATTTTCCACATGGATCACCAGAGAACACAACTCTAGAAGTGTCCTTAAGTTCAGTCCCTTTGGTTATTGCCTGTGAAGCGTGTACATAAGCCCAAATGATTGGCCAAAACACAAATTGGAACATGATGGGGGACTACATATTCCTGGAGGAAGGGGAGAGATATTGAGTAAGCCCCAGATTGAGTATGTGTCACTCATTAAGTCATTCAATCTCAAAAGAATTGTGTAAAGCAGATCTGTGGATGCCCATTTTGCAAGAAAGAAAACAGAAGCTCAGTAAGCATACTTAATTTTCCTGAGGTCACTGAGACAGTGAACAGAGGTTTGACGGGCCCCCTGGGGCATCCCATAAGAGAAGGCGTAGGCCGGTGGCCATTTGAGTCTGGATCTCATGAGTGTGGCTAGAGCTGGAGAGGAGTAAATGAGAGGAGAAACGGGGCAAGACTGAATTCTGGGGAGCACAGATAATTATAGGATAGAGGGACAAAGCAGGGCCCATGTAGCTCCTTTGGGTTACCCCAGCCCCCAGCAACAAGCCTCCCTTCCTGTTTAGGGTACAGCCATACAATGCCTGGATGATTTCTTTAGCTTCAGCTTTAGTTCCCTTAGACTAGCTGTTGGCTGAGGCCCAAACATGCTCCCTTTCTGAGACCACCTAAGCTGGGATAACTCCACCAAGGCAAGTCCAGTTCTGCATTGGGACCCTGCTCTCCTAAGGCTCCCTATCTAAGGTTTGGTTTTCCAGCTCCCTTGCTTCAGCCTCAGCTGTGGAACTGGAGTTTGTGGTAAAGCTTCTGGCTGTAGAATTCATTATGGGCCCCCACTCTCCTCCTCAGGCAGCCCACTGACAATCTGACTCAGGCGTGAGTTCACACTTGGGGAATTTTAATAAATGTTGAGCATCCCAGCCAACCCAGATTTCTCTGTTTCTGTGCCAATGGCTTCTCTAAGGTGATCCCTTCCCATTTGTCATCTTCTGTGCCAGACTTCCTCTGGCCTTTTAATTAAAGCCCCTCCCCAAAGAAGAAAGCATCTGGAAGGTGTGGTGAACGCTCCTTTAAGCTAATTGACCAATGTGTCTGAACATTCATGTGGTTTTGTTTAAAGAGTCTGACCTAGGTCAGAAACATTTGTTTTCTGTAGAGTTCAATTTTTTTTTTTCTTGAAATTTCCATGGAACGTTTTTTTTTTTTTTTTCAGATTGATCTGAGCCAGATATTCTCCTAACTTGCTTAAATTGTCACAGATGATCTTCTGGCAACAAAATATCATCGACCTATCTGATTTGGTGTTAGAGGCTGCAGAATGATCAGGTTCCATAAAAACCACCCAAAGGACTTCCCCTGCCCTTATGAAAGCATTACCTGGACATTGCCCTTCATGCCAGAAGCTACTATGATCCTAGTTGGATCATTTGACCACTGCGCTACCCTATCTGTGCTTTTCCTGGAGTGACCTGGTGGGCTTACTAGGAGATGAATCCTCCAGCCACCCTGGACTCCTCTTTCTTTCTCAAATTCCACATTCAATCAGCTACAGGCCTGGGTGATTTGGCCAGTATATATTTATTAAGAGTGGACTCTATGACAGGGATTATGTTTCAACACTGGGAGAACAGTGGCAAACCAGGTGGAAGCAGTGTCCACAGTCCTAGAGATTTCACTTCACAAGGAAAGTGCTGAAACAAGCAATTACAATCAAGAGGGGCAAGTCTTAGGTTAGGGCTACACCACTGTAATCTTTCATTCAGCTTAGGATAAATAAAGTCATCAATGCAAAGTTAGCTTTAAATTGCAAAGGTCTTACGCAAACATTGGTCATTCATTAATCTTACCAATGAGTTCTTAGAATCTACTCTCAAAGGACGTGAAGAGAAAGGAGGAAAGGTTACAAGCTTTGGGTTAGTGAGAGCCACACACAAGGAGGTGAAAGGTGAAAGCCAATAATCAGAAAAAGTAGGGCAGGATAATCAGCTCCAGGACTGAAGAAAGTCCATTTTCTCTAACTGCAGAGTCACTTGTCTCTGTGGTAAAAGGGAATTTCGGAACCATGAAGTGGGAAGGAGGCCCCTGAGGTCACTTAACCCATTGCCTTTTCTCCCCATTCTCTACTTCCCACCCAGGAGGACACTGTTGAGGAAACTGGGTCTGCAGATGAGAAGGTACCAGCTGGGGTCCCACAGTGAACCCATGACAGGCATGGGCTGGAACCAGGGCCTCCTGACTCCTGCTCCAGCTCCAGGCACATATTGAGGGCAGGAGGAGAAGGGGGCAACAGAGGATGCATTACCGACTCAATGGACATGAGTTTGAGCAAATTCCAGGAGACAGTGAAGGACAGAGGAGGCTGGTGTGCTGCAGTCCATGGGGTTGCAAAGGGTCGGTCACGACTTAGCTACTGAACAACAAATACTTTCCTTTCTGACCAAAGACATCCCATTTTACCTTTGGGTATCACAAACACAATTACAAACTGCTTGGCAGCCTGGAGATGAGCTCTCCAAGACACGATACAGGCTGGGCCCTGGCCTGGTACCTGCTTTGAGGGGTGCTGCCCGTGGTTATAAAAGACTCATCACAACATCTGGTGGTGGTCATGGTGGAGGAAGGGAGGGGCCTCCAGCAGGCTCTGCAGCAGCACCTGGAGCTGAGGTTTGTACTGGATGGACCAGGGACACCCTGAGCTTGCTAGCCTGGGGCCCCCATTCATCCTAATCCCATGGGAGCTGGTCAGTGTTGAGTCTTCTCCAACTGGCTCCACCCCAGGACCACTGATTCTTTCTGACCTGGGTGCCGGTCCAGTTGCCTGGATTCAGCTGTCTCAACTCGGTGGGTATGGAAGAAGTCTTGAAGCCTGGAGCCAGCTGGGGTCGCCTGTGTGCCTTAGGATGACAGCAAGACCTAATGTTGACTGAAAGTTTACAACCTACGCAGAACTGTAAAATTCTGCACGTGGGGTAGTCTATCCAATCCTTCCACAGTCCTGGTAGAAAGGCATTGCTTTGAACACCTTTATCATACAGATGAAGAAACTGAGGCACTGAGGGTACCTCCCACAGACAAGAAATAGCTGCACCAGGGTTCAAACCCAAGCAGGATTATCAGGAAGCATTTAACAGGAGGCTTCCTGTGTGCTGTTTTGGATCTGTCAGGAATCCTCTGTTCCTTATTAATTTCTGAATATTCAGGAATTAAGAGGAAAGGCAGGCCTCTCCCGGTGCTGAGGGATCCAGGCATTTCCTTCATTAGTTTTTCAATACGGTGATAAATACTCTCTTCCTTCTTGTGAACCATACGATAAAAGTGATTGTTTACAATTCTCTCTCTCTTTAATATGGATCACCTATGTTTTGTAAATCTGGAATTTTAATCTTTATCTTTGCTGAGAGTAACTACAGTATATATGCCCACACCATGTTGATTAAAACACCTTTGTTCCATCAGAGCTTTGGTCCCTGGGTCTTTCTTTCTCTCTCTCTCTCTCTCTCTATATATATATATATATATATATAGATAGATATTTCTGGCTGATTTCCTGGAACACAAAAGCCGGCTGCGTAATCCAGGAAATAGTAGCCTCTTTCCTTCTTTCACTTCCTCATCGTCGACTCCGGACCACCAGGTTCCGGGCCATTAAAGGACCTCAACACAGGATGATTCCAGGGGCCACGTACTGAACTATTAGGTATGCTGGGAATTGCAGCCCTCTCCCAGCTGGGTCCCATACGTGTGGGCTTTTGCCTCAGATTTCCTGATCTGTATCTCAAATCCTTGATGAGCTTAAAACCTTCTGTATTAGTCAGGACTTAGTTGCAGGTGTCAGAAACTCAAATAGATTTAAGCACACAAGGAACTGGGTTGGTTTTCTTTACTGAAAAGTCCAGGGGTTGTGCTGAATTAAAGAAGGACTTAAACTAGATGCCCTAAGGGTCAGTTCAGGACTTCCCTTCTTTTTCTCTGTCTGCTCTATGTGCCTTTGTATTCGCTGCATTCTCAGGCAGGCGCCTCCCCCAGTGGGGAAAGATGGTCACCAGCAGCTCCTGGTTGGTACTTCTCTTCCTAGTTTTAGGAGCAGATTCCTGCCCTAGTTTGAAGAGAAACCCTTGTCTGACTCTTATTTGTACTAACTCTGATCATGTGCCCACCCTGAACCAATCACCAGGACCATTCCCTCCTGTGTTTTTTCCGTTGGCAGAACTCCATTCCCAAGTCATGATGAAGGTAGTGGTAGCAGCCCTCTTTGAACCACTTGGACTGGGAGAGTTGAAGGTGGAGGAGAGGTGCCACCAGTGTCTGCCCCTCTCTTCTGGGTTGCGACAGAGTGTACAATCCAGAAGGTCAAGGAATAGTCAGTACATCAGTCAGGAAGTAGACACCTCAAATTATGATGTGTTGAGAAGTTAATGAGGGCACTCTTTGTGACGGAATGGTGGGTAAGGAAATCACAAATGATGTTGCAGAACCTTGGAGTTAATAGCAGAGAAGTTGTAGTTTTTTTTTTTTTTTTTTAAACCATTGCTAATCCTGAAGTAGTGAGGGGCAGGGTGGTACCTGACCCAAGGAAGAGAGGGCTGTATGGAAGGGCCCCCTTTAGCAGCTGGCCTGCAGGAGAGGGATTTAGCCAGCCTGTAGTGACCAGAAAGAGAGGTTGCTTGGGGAATAAATATCCTGACCTCTCTTTTCTGTTCCTTTAATCTCTGGGTCATATTTCCCACTGTTCCCATGAGAACAAGGACACCTGGTGATGTATTTCACGTAAGTCAGTCAGCAGGGACAGAGAGGCAAATACAGAAAGGTGGTGAGTGGTGGAAGGGGCCGGGCCTCAGCTGACATGTTGACGTGAGACTTTGTTGTTTCTGCTTGAGGTTATTGGAGATGGAAGCATTTATTCAACATAGAGGAAAAGAGGCTAGCATCCTTTCCTGGTATTCTGTCAGTATAGACCACTGGCTATCCCAGACTGAGGAAAGACTGTTGGTGGGAGAAGAGGGGTGAACCCCCTGAGGTCCAAAACAAACTGAAACCTAAAAAGTAGGGTCCACATTAGTGAATAGATTCTGCCTTTTGGAGGAGGTGGGGTTGGAACTGAGGGGTTGGACATCCATATGCAGTTCTGAGTGGCCTTTTAAAAAATGCAAGCTGCCTAAGTTCAAGTTCTAACTGCAAGTTTGGGAGAGTTACTTAAACTGTGCCTTAGTTTCTTATCTGTAAAATGAGAATTATACTATTACCTGTCTGATGGGGTAGTGGTGCAGATTAGATAAAATGTTCCAAGCACTTAGGACAGTCTAGTGCACAGTAAGGGCTCATTACTTGTTAGCTGTTATTGTTGTCATTGGCAAGAGCACTGAAGAGAGTCTCCAGACCTATACACCAGTCACGTTCTACTATGACTTGCTTTGTGCCTTTGGGCAAGTCACGTTTCCTCTCAAGCTTTTCTTTTCTCTAAAGTTAAGGGGTGAGATGCAAAGGTTCTGAAGATGTATTCTGGCTACAAAATTCTAAATTCTGCTAGACCCAAATCTATCACAGATTTTGCAAAGGCGCCCAAAGGGGAAATGTGTTTACAGGGCCCCTCTGACTCCTGCTAAACAGAGCTCAGGTTTCTGCCCTCAGCATCAGTAGGAGAGATACCCAATAACAGGGACTCATATGGGGCTCCTCCCTGCAGGGGTCTCGGGCCTCATTCTAATCTCTTTTTGATGGCCTCTCTGCAGCAGATCTCCTGGGTGCTGACAGGGAGAGGGGCCAGCCCTTTGCTGCTGGTGCTTGGGGCAAATCACCACTTGTGAAGGTCTCCCCTGAGGCCTGAAGCCCACCTTGGGGAGGGCCCTGAGCTGGCTGGGGGAGGTGTGGGACCACTAGGAGGCTGTTACATTGTCCTTGGCTGGGTAGGATAGCCCAAGGCCATTTCATGCTCTGAAATTCCATCCTGGGGTTTTCAACTGGCAGTTTGATGTCAAATGGCTTGGACTCAGGAAATTTGCCTTCCGATTCTCTTTTCCTGCTTCCTCATTGTGTTTCTTCTACTCCTTTCTCTCGATGAAATGTAAGCCCCTTAGCCTGGCTGTGGGCATCGGCTCTGCTGTCTCCCAGCTCTCCTTCCTGCCTCTGCAGCCCCTGCTCTCTGATTTCCCGATATTCTGGGGGACTCAGTCCCTCAATTAAGTCAAGTGTTTCACACCTCAGGGGCTTGATCCATGCTGTTCCCATGCCCAGAACACCTCTCATCCCTTTTCTCGGTAGGTAACCTGATGTGAAGAACTGACTCATTGGAAAAGACGCTGATGCAGGGAAACATCGAAGGCGGGAGGAGAAGGGGATGACAGAGGATGAGATGGCTGGATGGCATCACTGACTCAATGGACATGAGTTTGAGTAAACTCTGGGAGTTGGTGATGGACAGGGAGGCCTGGCGTGCTGCAGTTCATGGGGTCGCAAAGAGTGGGACACGACTGAGTGACTGAACTGGATTCTTATTCATTCTTTGGATCTCATTTACTCCTCAGAGCCTCCACTGACACCACTGACACTAGTGGTTACCAATTTGGAGAATGTTCTCGATGTTGATTTTCCCAACAGGACAGGAAGGTCAGGGCTATTTCTGCCCAATTCATGTTGGCCTCCCTGCGCCTGGGACAGAGGCCGGTGCTCAGTCACTTCAGTTCAGTTCAGTTCAGTCACTCCGTTTGTCGTTGAGTTCATGTCCGACTCTTTGCGACCCCATGAGCTGCAGCATGCCAGGCCTCCCTGTCCATCACCAACTCTCAGAGTTCACCCAAACTCATGTCCGTTGAGTCAGTGATGCCATCCAACCATCTCATCCTCTGTCGTCCCCTTCTCCTCCTGCCCTCAATCTTTCCCAGCATTAGGGTCTTTTCCAATGAGTCAGCTCTTTGCATCAGGTGGTCAAAGTATTGGAGTTTCAGCTTCAACATCAGTCCTTTCAATGAACACCCAGGACTGATCTCCTTTAGGATGGACTGGTTGGATCTCCTTGCAGTCCAAGGGACTCTTTATAGTCCAACTCTCACATCCATACATGACTACTGGACTATTTGTAACTAATTCGTCCTTCTCCATTTGTTGCATTTTTTGGTCTTTTATTTCTTCCCATCTGCTTTCTAACATGCAAATCTAGGACTTCCCTGGTGGTCCAGTGTCTAAGACACTGCACTCACAATGCAGGGGGCCTAGGTTAAATCCTTGGTCAGGGAACTAGATCCCATTGGCTGCAACGAAGATCAAAAGTACCTGTTTTTCGGAACAAAGGCCTTTGCGGCCAAATAAATAAATAAATAAAATAGACACAAAAAAAGTCAAATGCAAACCTGATGATGTCAGTCATCTACTAAAGATTGTCTGACTTTCCCAACTTCTTGGATAAAGGTTTGATTGACAGGGCTCACCAGAAGAGCTCCTTGCCTTCTTCCCAACCCTGTCCCCATGAGCACTTTCTTCCATTCCCCCCCTGGTCCACCCACATCGTTTCTCAAGTGGTCTTTCCCATATAGGCTCCTGCAGAGAGTGCTCATTCTTCCTGGACTACCCTCCCTGAATGTTTCCTCCAGTTTTTTAGTTCATAGCCCAAGGGCTTCCCAGGTGGCACTTGTGGTAAAGAACCTACCTGCCAATGCAGGAGACATAAGAGACGTGGGTTCAATCCCTGCATTGGGAAGATCCCCTGGAGGAGGGCACGGCAACTCACTCCAGTATTCTTGTCTGAAGAATCCCATGGACAGAGGAGCCTTGCAGGCTGCAGTCCATAGGGTTGCATAGAGTTGGACACGACTGAAGCGACTTAGTAGTAGTAGTTGTAGAGAGTACCTGGTCTAAGCACTCTAATCTCACAGACAGGGAGCTAAGACTCAGCGAGCAGGGGCTTGCCCAAGGTTGCAGAGCCTCTTGGTGCTGATCAGGACCCTTACCTAAGTCTCTAAACTGTCAGTGGTCATTGTACCCATCAGTGAGTACACCAGTCACCTGCAGATTCTGACTCAGCAGGTCCAGTAGGTCTGAGGTTCTGTGTTACTAATGAACTCCCAGGTGGAGTGAGGCTGCTGGCCTGACTCCCCTTGAGAGCACAGCTGCTGAGGACCACAGACGTCTGAGAGCAGGAGGCCTCTGAGAGCCACAGCAGGTCGGTGCCGAGATTTGGTGTCGAAAACCCGGCGCCTGTTCCCCTTCCTGCCATACGTAATCCAGGTGCTGTCAGCAGGCAGCAGGAACACCTGGTTTTGGGGTCACAAATTCACTTAGGCACCCGGCTGCTCCTGACAAGTCTCCAGTCTAAATCAGTCACCTGCCGGAACTGGTGTGTGTGTGTGTGTGTGTGTGTGTGTGTGTGTGCGTGTGCGTGTGTGTGCGTGTGCGTGTGTGCGTGTGCGTGTGTGCGTGTGCGTGTGCGTGCGTGCTGCAGTCAGGTCCAGGTCTGAGACCAGTTCAGTTCAGTTCAGTTCAGTCACTCAGTTGTGTACGACTCTTTGCGACCCCATGAACTGCAGCATGCCAGGCCTCCCTGTCCATCACCAACTCCCAGAGTCTACCCAAACCCATGTCCATTGAGTAGGTGATGCCATCCAGCCATCTCATCCTCTGTCGTCCCCTTCTCCTCCTGCCCCCAATCCCTCCCAGCATCAGGGTCTTTTCCAATGAGTCAGCTCTTCACATCAGGTGGCTAAAGTATTGGAGTTTCAGCTTCAGCATCAGTCCTTCCAACTAACACCCAGGACTGATTTCCTTTAGGATGGACTGGTTGGATCTCCTTGCAGTGCAAGGGGCTCTCGAGAGTTTTCTCATGCGAGGCTCGTGGGCACTGCTTCCCTTCTCTGAGCCTCAGTTTCCTTGCCTATGAAACAGCAGGATGTCTGCTTGCTGACTCACAGGTCGTTGTTGTGTGGCTGGAACGACATCAGTGCGTGTCAGGTCCTCAGCTGGCATGTAGCAAATAAGTGAGTGTCCGTTTTTCTCATTTTCATTTTTACGGGACCCCAGCCTTCTAGAGTCGAGAAGGCAATGGCACCCCACTCCAGTACTCTTGCCTGGAAAATCCCATGGACGGAGAAGCCTGGTAGGTTGCAGTCCATGTGGTCGCTGAGGGTCGGACACGACTGAGCGACTTCACTTTCACTTTTCCCTTTCATGCATTGGAGAAGGAAATGGCAACCCACTCCAGTGTTCTTGCCTGGAGAATCTCAGGGATGGGGGAGCCTGGTGGGCTGCTGTCTATGGGGTCGCACAGAGTCGGACACGACTGAAGTGACTTAGCAATAGCAGCAGCCTTCTAGAGGAGGGGTCCCAAGCCTCCAGGATCTAATGCCTGATGTTCTGAGGTGGAGCTGATGTAATTGTAATAGAAATAAAGTGCACAATAAATGTAATACGTTGGAATCATCCTGAGACCATCCCCTACCCCCTGCTTACCGTGGTCTGTGGAAAAATTGTCTTCCGTGAAAATGGTCCTTGGTGCCGAAAAAGTTGGGGACCGCTGTTCTAGAGAGTTTCTTGGTGATGAGGGAGGGGAAAGTGGAGGATTGGTCAGTCTCCTGTACACAGGGAGGCAGGCTGGGGAAGTTGTGGGAGGGGTCCTATACACTTTGTCTGAGTGTCATCCTGGCCGCTGTCTTTTCTCTTACCCCCCCACCTTTGACCAATCCGTCACTGATTCCTCTTCTTCTTAACTTCTGAGTATCTTCCAGATCTGCTCATATCTCTTAGTCTCCAATGCCTAAATAAATGGACTGTGCTTGGTGATTGATCAGTAAATTTCTTAATTTTCCCAAGCTGCCTGCAAGATTTACAAGAAAGAAGTCTTATTACATCCACTTAACAGATGAAAAATCTAGGCGCATGGTGGTCAAGTGACTTCTCTAGCTGGTCAGTGTCTAAGTCAGGATGAATTCAAGGTCTGTTGGACAATGGAGACTGTGCTTTAGCTCCCACACTTTGGTCCTAGTAGTCTCAGCTGTAAAATGAAAGACTTAGCTAAGTGATCTTTACATTTTTATACATCCATCACTCGATCTTGCCTATGCCAGATGCCTTCTTTGTCCAGTCCTTGAGCCCCTTCCCTTCCCTCCCAGCTCCATGTTCCAATGCCTCTAGAGTCACTGGTTAGGGGAAAGGCCTGGCCTGGCCAGAGTCTTTCTAGGCAAGCACATCTTTGGATCAAAAGTAGCACATTCATCCTGATGCCCTGAATTTCCTCTAGAGAAATTGTAGATGAGAAAACTCTCATCATGGAATACTGCTAGGCTCCCTGAAATTGTTTCCACACCTCCCCGCTCCCATCTCCATCATCACTGGTTCAAACCACCATCATCACTTGGGTTTCATCACAAGCTTCTTGAATTGGCATCTTCGCTTTTCAAATTCCTACTCCATTCTGTAACTAGACTATACTTTATAAATGCAAATCAGATTGCTATTCCCCTTCCTAGAACCCAGTAAAGGCTCTTTTTCCCTTGGAACAAAGTCCAGAACCCTTGCCTGGACCTATGAAGGCCTCTGTGGTCTGCTCTTTCCTTCCCTCTCTTCTCCAGACACTTCACATCCACTCTCCTGTTGCTCTAGCCATACTGGATTTTTCCACAGCAGGCCTGTGCCTGAATGTTCATCCCTGAGGCTCCTCTGGGAGGTCTCTGACTCCACATGGCTGGCCTGGATCCTCTGCTCTTTCTTTCCCTAAAACCCTGTGTCTCTCCTGCTATAATGGGCCCATGCTCTTATAACCGGCACATTGAACAAATAGAGCTTGGTGAGATACAGGCATGGGACCGATTTATTTCCTTCTTCATTGCCTTCAGATGTGTTTGATAAAACACATCTATTTAGATGTTTTTAGAGCAGATCTGAGCATTTTCTGGCCAGTTAGTTCTTTAAAACTTTAATCTCATGTCCAATTTCAAATTTATTTTCTTCCTGGTTCAGGCCAGGGTTTGGCCCGATGGACCTGGATGAGGGAGGGGTTGTATGTTTGTCTGCCTTTTCACCCCTCCTCCTCTCCCCACTTTTCTGCTTCTGGATCTTTCAGGGGTACAGATGCCATAGGGTAGAATAGGCCAGCAGCAGCCATTGTGTGCTAGGTATGATATTTTAAAGGAATGAATGAAGGGCATGGGCTTTGGAGTTAATCTCAGATTTGGTTTAGCTTTAGTAGATTAGTTATTCCTTAGGACCGTGGGTGAATCTCTTTCCTTCATTAAAGCCTCTTGCTGTTCCGTAAATGTTAATTCTTCTTCTTTATCTGTGATTGGGTGGGGGGTAATAATGCAGGTCCCATAGGGCTGTGCTCACAACTGCATGCGATAACATGGGCGTAAAGTCTTAACAACTATTATTTCATTTCCTTAGGATTCCCAAAGGCCATGCATGCATGTTCAGTTGGGTCTGACTCTGCGACCCCACAGACTGTAGATCACTAGGCTCCTCTATTCAAGGAATTTTCCAGGCAAGAATTCTGGAGTGATTTGCCATTTTCTACTCCAGGGAATCTTCCTGACCCAGGAATTGAACCTGAGTTTCCTGTGTCTCTGCATTGGCAGGAGGATTCTTTACCACCGAGCCACCAGGGAAACCCTTAGGATTCTGATAGGATCTCTTCTATGTCTCTGACTTTACAAGGTGACCTCACAGTTTCTAAAAGACAGAGATCAAGAGGGCTTTTTGTCCCCATTGTGCTAGACTCTGTCCTGAGCACGAGAGGCACACACATTGGATAGATTCCATCCCTGACCTTAGGGAGCTCAGAGAATTGCTAAGGACAGAGACATCCAGTTTAAATTTTGGATAGAAGTGTAATATGTATTATCCTAGGATAGGAAAGACACAGAAGCAATTTTTCTTTTGCCTGAATTTGATGCCAAAGATACCATAGCGTTTAGAACTTGATGGAAGTGTCATAGGACCAAGCTACCTTTATAGTGCATGAATGGGAAAACAGAGGTCCAGAGAAGAGAAGCAGTGTCTGAGACCACTTTGCTATTTGTTGGGAGGGACAGGAGGGCAGCACACAGCTCAGAGTCCCCACTCCTTTGGCTAATTCTTGCTCCTCCTTCCATTAAATGACATGGCCTTAGAAGAGCTTTTCTCATTGCTCTCCCCCACCGCCAATACACACACACACACACACACACACACAGATGTGAAGCCTCTCTTATCAACTCACTCTTCAGACTTCCTGTTTTGTAATATGCATCACATCTGTAATCGCTTATTTAATGGCTTTTTCTCACATCAGATTGCAACCTCTGTGAGGGCAGAAGCCCACTCCCTCTTGTTCACTGCTCTGTCTACAGCACAGAAGGGGCCCCAAAGTGAGGAGCAAGGGTGAAGGAAGTGATGCCATTCAGAATCCCCTCTGTGCCTGGCACTGAACAGGGTGACCATCCCAGACGACCTCATTGGATCTTCTAGTACCCGAGTGCCTGGCGGGGCTGCAGCAGGAGACAGAGTCAGGAAACAGGGTTTTAGACTTAATTTTATTTTTTCTTAGAAGCCAGGAAGCAGTGTTGTGAATGGACAATGGGAGAGATGACACTGAGAGGTACCCAGAGCCTTCCCAGGGAAGCTAGTAATTCATAGTTCCATGGGCATCCTGTCATCAAAACCAGTGTGGTAAGGGTATGGCCTGGATGTTGAGGGCAGGGACTCAAGAAAAGACACATCTCCTGGACTCCACCCACTGGTTGGTCGGCTGCATGGCCAGGCTCTTTGAGCCAGTCTAGGGGGCAGTGACCATCACGAGTGGCCGCTAGCTGCTTTCTGCTGGACATTCATGTATTGTTCAGTATACACCCAATCCTACTGGGGACTGGGCTGCGACTTATTCCTTTCCTCTTAGCTCTGTGATCTTGGGTAAGTACTTTCAGCTCTCTGGGCTTCAAATACCTCCCCTGTAAAATGGGGATAAAAGAGTACTCAGCTAACAGGTATTCTGTGAAAATTAAGGGTGTCAAAACAGGCAAAGTGCTTTTGTTATTGTTGTCAGAGCTCTGGCTTATAATCAGGAGATCTGAGGCTGTGACTGTGTTTTTCACTATTCATGTCATTGGGGGTGATGACAACGATAGCATTAAGTGATGTCTCCTCTCTGAATTTCGTGCCTCCATTTGTAAGACAGGGAACACAGTGCTTGCTTTAAAGGCTAGTCAAGACATGGGAGTCTGAAGGCCTATCTCAACTGCCTGCATCCACAAGGAAGGGAAAGAAAGTCACCCAATCTGCTGATGCTAGGTGAGCGTGGGAAAGCTTTTCCTCAGGCTGCCGTTTAAAGGGCCTCCTGCGGCCCCCTTTATCTGACACCTTGACCCCTCTTCCTGACCCCTTCCCTGCTCCTGCTCCCACCAGGGCCTGACTGCCAAGGAACCCAGATTAGAGAGGAACTGTGTTCAGGAAGTGCTTTAACAGGCCAAAGTGGAAACATATCTAAGGGCTGGCCAAACCGGATGTTGTCCAGGTCGTGAGGAACAATCTGCTTTTGGGGGGCTGGATGGGGATGGGGTAGGAGAAAGGGCACACGGTGAAGATTCTGTGAAGCAATGTTTCTCACAGCACTGACTCTGAGGGAGAAGGAAGAGCCGGTCAATTCTTCAGCAAACATTCTTTCTAGAACCACAGTCTCCTGCCAGCCTGCAGAGCTTACAAATCTGCTGAGATTGCTTCTGACCTGATCCTTCCTTCTGTGAGTGTGTACATGTATGTGTGCACAGAGGTGTGGAGGTTGCTGCTGGCTTCCTCCCACCTGGGACTGGGAGGGCTTTGGGGTGTACAGGTCAGAATTTACCAAGAAGGCATAAAAACGGCAGCTAATATACTTGCTGTCTCTGCAGCACTTCTGTGCAGCGGGCACTGCACTGGATGGCTTGCATGCAATCTTTTTTTGGCTGTGCTATGAGGCATGTGAGATCTTAGTTCCCAGACCAGGGATCAAACCTGTGCCCCCTGCAGGAAGTATATAATCTTAACCTCTGGATCACCGGGGAAGTCCCCTGCATTTTTCTTCTTAATGAGATAGGCCTGTTGTTGTAGTGTTGTGTTAGTTGCTCAGTCGTGTCTGACTCTTTGTGACCCCATAGACTGTAGCCCACCAGGCTCCTCTGTCCATGGAATTCTCCAGGCAAGACTCCTGGAATGGGTTGCCATATTCCTACACAATTTAAAGATGAGGAAACTGCATCTCAGAGAGGCTAAGTTCCTTCCCAAGGCCATAGAGCTAGGAATGAGCCAAGGAGGACACAGCTCTGGGCATCTGGGTGTGAGACTGAATGGAGAGGGTCCCCTGGACAGGAAAGCTGACTCCATTCTTCTGACAGCTCAGCTTCTCTGCTTAGGCTTAGGCTCCTGGCATCCTCTCTTCTCAGCCAGAAGGTGGAAGATGGCTAGAGCGATAGTTATTTCTTGTCTCAGGTGTTTATAGGCTCCTGCCAACCCCTAGACAAGGGGTTGACCACTGTTACTCCAACTGCCCAGGAACAACTCCACTGGGTCTGGCTTTGGGTCCAGCAGCTCTTTCTCACACACTTCCTCCTACATGCCTTATTTCAATCATGATAACAGCAGCTTCTGCTTAGTCAGCTGCTGCTACGTGCCAGATGCTGTGCTATGGGATTTTCATTTCTTCTTTAATCCTCACCACTCCTATGAAGTAGGACAGGATATCTCCATGTTACAGATGAGAAAACTCAGATGTCAAGGGTTTAAATAACGAACCACATGGCTGGTAGGCTGCAGAGGCAAGTGGTACTGCTAGGTTTGTCCAAGTTCACAGTCTGTCCTCTGAATCGCCTGCTTCCCTGGCACAGCCCTTATCCCAGGGTATGACACTTTTCAAGTGCAGGAGTGAGTCCTCACTAGAATGTGAGTAGAGCCCTTGGTGTGGGGAGACATTGGGTCCAGAGCCCCAGAATACTGGTTTGAACCACAAGGTTGACATTCTCCAGCTATGTGACCTTGGCACTTCATTTTACTAAAGCTTGGTTTTCTCACTGTTAAAATAGGGATAACCATGCCTGGTGTAATTATGTGGTTATGGTTACATGATTCATGGTGCTATCAGAGTACCCAGCACATGTGTGATTACTGCTTGATACATAGATGAGATCAAGCTGAGCCTTCCTGAGAGCCTGGCTCTGTTGGCATCCTGGGCGCCTCCTACTCACCTGTAATACTAGGTTAAAGAGCAGCAATTTCTACTTTCATGTTCTTCCACTGGCAAGAACTGCTTGCTGTCTGGGATATCTGCCTGGTACAGCAAAGAGGGCAAGAGCCCAAAATGTTCTTCCCTGACAAAAACTCAGCTCTATCAGTTTGCACGTGATACTCTCATGCTTCCCTCTTCCTTTTCCTCTTCTTAAAATAAACCTTGTGCATCAGAATCACTCAGCATCCCATAAAGGGACACAGGCCTCCTCTGAGAACCCCTGGAGTCTTAGGAATTCAAAGTCTTCCTCAGTCTCTAGGGAGAAGGGCTCTTTTGAATTTCTTAAGCTATTAATACAATTGAAGAAGTGTGTCCCCTCCCTCTCTACTCTTCCCCCAGTCTTGATAATTTCCTATGACCATGAGTACTGAAACATCAGACAGCTAGAAACCCATGCTCCCAGCCTGGCTTGAGTTTTCTTGCTCCACCCTCCCCACCACCCCACCTTCAGCCCGCCTCTAGGGCATAGAGCAGGGGCCGAGGAGACCCCCTTAGCTAGAGACCACAGGGTGGATGTGAAAGGTAAGCTGGGAAAAGCACAGTCGGGGAGCAACTGGGCTTCAGTCTTAATCTTAAAACTTCACTTTCTGATCTTATAGTCTTGGGGTCATCACTAAATTTCTCTGGGCCCACCTGTTTGTTACTGGGGATGTGCGTGCACATGTGCATGCGTTCTCAGTTGTGTCTGACTTTTTGCGACCCTATGGACTATAAGACACCAGGCTCCTCTGTCCATGGGATTCTCAAGGCAAGAATACTGGAGTGGGTTGCTGTGCCCTCCTCCAGGGGATCTTCCGGACCCAGAGATCGAACTTGCATCTCTTAGGTCTCCTATATTGGCAGGCAGGTTCTTTACCACTAGTGCCAGCTGGGAAGCCCCAGTCACTAGGGATACTGGTACCTAATTTGCAAATGGGGGTTTAATGACGTATTGTCTGTAAATGATCCAGCCCACTGTGCGCACTTAACCATGACTGCTGTCATTAGACACTTGTTGTCATGGATGGATCCAGTTGAGCCCAGGCGAAACTTAAAGCATGCCCTGGCCATTTGAGGGCATGCCTGACCACAGCCTCCCAGCGTGTGCTCGTGGGGCACTGGAGCCACTGGGGAGGATATTGTTCACAAGTCCCTGGAGTCAGAGGAGAAGGGAGGATGAAAATGTGAGGGAGGGAGGGGTTGATGAAACCTCACTGCTGGTGCTGTTGCCAAGGTTTAGGTCCCAGGCTTCTGAACAGAGGGGTCCAAGGCAAAGGCTTAGGATGTGGTTCTTACAAAACGCTTTGTGAGATTGGGTTCCGAGCAAAGCTGTTTTGGGGCCCAGCTGGCAAAATGAGATACAGTTTGAGGAGAGGGCTCTCTTCCCAGTGAATGTGGGTTGATTCAAGGTCTGTCCCGAGGACAGAAAGGTGCAGCTCTGGGGATCCTGGGAAGGAAAAGCCATTCTCACTGGTAGCAGTGGTGGCAGGGAGGAGCCCCTAGAAGCTTCCTAGCCACAGGTGCCTTTGAGGGTAGCGCAGAGCCCAGGGCTTGTGCGATGTCTCAGAAAACCCCAGGGGAGGCTTTGAGGGAGGCAGATTCTTCATCAGCAGGTGAGGGCTCTGAGCCAGTAACATCTGAATTGTTAATGGGACCTCCTTTGCCCTCCAGCTTGCTGAGGTTCTCAGGGGGTGTAACAGTATCAGCCTTGATTCCTGAAACTATTGGAGGTGGGGGAGGCACCCAGTCAGCTTCAGTGGACTGAACTGCTGGGAGGTGTTCTGGCTGAACCCTGCCGGCAGGCTAGGCTGGGGAGAGAGGGAGGGGGCAGGGCTCTCTAGGAGGCTGAGCAAGAGCTCTGAGCTCCTGCTTGTGGGCTTGGATTTAGGGAACGTGTTGGTCCAAAGGCAAAGATGAGGCAGGGTTGCAGGGGCCTGTCAGACTGTGGAATAGTGGCTAATATTTGGCGAGAAACATCATAGTATGGCTGGAAGCACTGCAGCCTAATGGTGAAGTGCAGGAATGGAGCCTATCAGGGTTCCAGTCACAGCTCTACCATGTTCCAAATCTGTAACCCTAGGCAAACTGCTTCGGAGAAGGCAATGGCAACCCACTCCAGTATTCTTGCCTGGAGAATCCCAGGGACGGGGGAGCCTGGTGGGCTGCCATCTATGGGGTCACACAGAGTTGGACACGACTGAAGCAACTTAGCAGCAGCAGCAGCAGCAGCAGCAGGCAAACTGCTTAGCCTGGTGGGGCACTTAGAACCATGTTGAGCAGGCAGAGTGAAAGTGTTGGCTTTACTTCCTGTCGATTATTGTTCATGCTGGTGGTTACACATTCAAGGTAGGTAGAGTCTGATCCTCTAGCTGGGCCTTCAGTGGGTCTGCCTATGAGAGGATGGAGGCAAAAGAGGCCTCAGAAACAGGCTCCAGATCACATGATCTGGTCTTCTAAAAGCTCGTAACAAACAACCACAGTGCTATGCTATGCTTAGTCACTCAATCATGTCCAACTCTTTGTGACCCCATGGACTGTAGCCCACTAGGCTCCTCTGTCCATGGGGATTTTCCAGGCAAGAATACTGGAGTGGGTTGCCATCCCCTCCTCCAAGGGGGTCTTCCCAAGCCAGGGTTTGAACTCGGGTCTCACTCATTGCAGGTGGATACTTTACTGTCTGAGCCTCCAGAGAAGCTCAAGAATACTGGAGTGGGTAGCTTATTCCTTCTCCAGGGGATCTTCCTGACCCAGGAATCGAACTGGGGTCTCCTGCATTTCAGGTGGATTCACTACCAGCTGAACTACTGGAGAAGCCCAACAACCACAGTTCAGTTCAGTTCAGTTCAGTCACTCAGTCATGTCTGACTCTGCGTTGGGGCACGCCAGGCCTCCCGGTCCATCACCAACTCCCGGAGTTTACTGAAACTCACCCACTGAGTTGGTGATGCCATCCAACCATCTTATCCTCTGTCATCCCCTTCTCCTCCTGCCTTCAATCTTTTCCCAGCATCAGGGTCTTTTCAAATGAGTCAGCTCTTTGCATGAGGTGGCCAAAGTATTGGGGTTTCAGCTTTAGAATCAGTCCTTCCAATGAATATTCAGGATTGATGTCCTTTAGGATGGACTGATTGGATCTCCTTGCAATCCAAGGGACTCTCAAGAGTCTTCTCCAATACCACAGTTCAAAAGCATCAATTCTTTGGCACTCAGCTTTCGTTATAGTCCAACTGTCACATCCATATATGACTACTGGAAAAACCATAGCCTTGACTAGGCGGACCCTTGTTGCCAAAGTAAAGTCTCTGCTTTTGAATATGCTATCTAGGTTGGTCATAACTTTCCTTTCAAGGAGTAGTTCAGTTCAGTCGCTCAGTCGTGTCCGACTCTTTGCAACCCCGTGAATCGCAGCACGCCAGGCCTCCCTGTCCATCACCAACTCCTGGAGTTCACTCAGATTCACGTCCATCGAGTCCGTGATGCCATCCAGCCATCTCATCCTCTGTCATACCCTTCTCCTCCTGCCCCCAATCCCTCCCAGCAACAAAGTCTTTTCCAATGAGTCCACTCTTCGCATGAGGTGACCAAAGTACTGGAGTTTCAGGTTTATCATCATTTCTTCCAAAGAAATCCCAGGGTTGATCTCCTTCAGAATGGACTGGTTGGATCTCCTTGCAGTCCAAAAGACTCTCCGTCTTTTAATTTCATGGCTGCAATCACCATCTGCAGTGATTTTGGAGCCCCCCCAAAATAAAATGTGACACTGTTTCCACTGTTTCCCCTTTTTTTGCCATGAAGTGATGGAAATGGATGTCACGATCTTTGTTTTCTGAATGTTGAGCTTTAAGCCAACATTTTCACTCTCCTCTTTCACTTTCATCAAGAGGCATTTTAGCTCCTCTTCACTTTCTGCCATAAGGGTGGTGTCATCTGCATATCTGAGGTTATTGATTTCTCCCGGCAATCTTGATTCCAGCTTGTGCTTCTTCCAGCTCAGTGTTTCTCATGATGTACTCTGCATATAAGTTAAATAAGCAGGGTGACAATATACAGCTTTGACGTACTCCTTTTCCTATTTGGAACCAGTCTGTTGTCCCATGTTCAGTGCTGTTGCTTCCTGACCTGCATACAGGTTTCTCAAGAGGCAGGTCAGGTGGTCTGGTATTCCCATCTCTTTCAGAATTTTCTACAGTTTATTGTGATCCACACAGTCAAAGGCTTTGGCATAGTCAATAAAGCAGAAATAGATGTTTTTCTGGAACTCTCTTGCTTTTTTGATGATCCAACAGATGTTGGCAATTTGATCTCTGGTTCCTCTGCCTTTTCTAAAACCAGCTTGAACATCTGGAAGTTCACACTTCACGTATTGTTGAGGCCTGGCTTGGAGAATTGTGAGCATTACTTTGTTACTGTGTGAGATGAGTGCAATTGTGTGGTGCTTTGAGCATTCTTTGGCATTGCGTTTCTTTGGGATTGGAATGAAAACTGACCTTTTCCAGTCCTGTGGCCACTGCTGAGTTTTCCAAATTTGCTGGCAAACTGAGTGCAGCACTTTCACAGCATCATCTTTCAGAATTTGAAATAGCTCAACTGGAATTTCATCACCTCCACTAGCTTCGTTTGTAGTGATGCTTCCTAAGGCCCAATTGTCTTCACATTCCAGGATCTGGCTCTAGGTGAGTGATCACACCACCGTGCTTATCTTGGTTGTGAAGATCTTTTTTGTACAGTTCTTTTGTGTATTCTTGCCAGCTCTTCTTAATATCTTCTGCTTCTGGTAGGTCCATACCATTTCTGTCCTTTATTGAGCCCATCTTTGCATGAAATATTCACTTGGTATCTCTAATTTTCTTAAAGAGATCTCTAGTCTTTTCCATTCTATTGTTTTCCTCTATTTCTTTGCACTGATCACTGAGGAAGGCTTTCTTATCTCTCCTTGCTATTCTTTGGAACTCTGCATTCAGATGCTTATATCTTTCCTTTTCTCCTTTGCTTTTCACTTCTCTTCTTTTCACAGCTATTTGTAAGTCCTCCTCAGACAGCCATTTTGCTTTTTTGCATTTCTTTTTCTTGGGGATGGTCTTGATCCCTGTCTCTTGTACAATGTCACGAACCTCCATCCATAGTTCATCAGGCACTCTATCAGATCTAGTCCCTTAAATCTATTTCTCACTTCCACTGTATAATCATAAGGGATTTGATTTAGGTCACATCTGAATGGTCTAGTGGTTTTCCCCACTTTCTTCAATTGAAGTCTGAATTTGGCAATAAGGAGTTCATGATCTGAGCCACAGTCAGCTCCCAGTCTCTTTTTTGCTGACTGTATAGAGCTTCTCTATCTTTGGCTGCTACCAATATAACTAATCTGATTTGGTATTTACCATCTGGTGATGTCCATGTGTAGAGTCTTCTCTTGTGTTGTTGGAAGAGGGTGTTTGCTATGACCAGCGTGTTCTCTTTGCAAAACGCTATTAGCCTTTGCCCTGCTTCATTCTGTACTCCAAGGCCAAATTTGCCTATTACTCCAGGTGTTTCTTGACTTCCTACTTTTGCATCCCAGTCCCCTATAATGAAAAGGGCATCTTTTTTGGGTGTTAGTTCTAGAAGGTCTTGTAGGTCTTCATAGAACTGTTTAGCTTCAGCTTCTTCAGCATTAATGGTGGGGGCATAGACTTGGATTACTGTGATATTGAATGGCTTGCCTTGGAAACGAACAGAGATCATTGTGTTGTTTTTGAGATTGCATCCAAATACTGCATTTCAGACTTTTTTATTGACTATGATGGCTACTCTATTTCTTCTAAGGGATTCCTACCTGCAGTAGTAGATATAATGGTCATCTGAGTTAAATTCACCCACTGCAGTCCATTTTAGTTTGCTGATTCCTAAAATGTCAATGTTCACTCTTGCCATCTCCTGTTTGATCAGATCACTTCCAATTTGCCTTGATTCATGGACCAAACATTCCAGGTTCCTATGCAATATTGCTCTTTACAGCATCGGACCTTGCTTTCTATCACGAGTCACATCCACAACTGGGTGTGGTTTTTGCTTTGGCTCCGTCTCTTCATTCTTTCTGGTATTATTTCTCCACTGATCTCCAGTAGCATATTGGGCACGTACCGACCTGGGGAGTTCATCTTTCAGTGCCCTATCTTTTTGCCTTTTCATACTATTCATGAGGTTCTCAAGGCAAGAATACTGAAGTGGTTTGC
This sequence comes from Oryx dammah, assembly GCF_014754425.2. Lineage (NCBI taxonomy): Eukaryota > Metazoa > Chordata > Mammalia > Artiodactyla > Bovidae > Oryx > Oryx dammah. The sequence goes on along the minus strand of NW_024070212.1, from coordinate 88,947,304 downwards.
CATTCCCTTCTCCAGTGGACCACATTTTTTCAGAACTCTCCACCATGATCCATCCATCTTGGGTGGCCCTACATGGCATGGCTCATAGTTTCATTGAGTTAGACAAGGTTGTGGTCCATGTGATTAGATTGTTTAGTTTTCTGTGATTGTGGTTTTCAGTCTGTCTGCCGTCTGATGGAGAAGGATAAGAGGCTTATGGAAGCTTCCTGATAGAATAGACTGGCTCAGGGGGACACTAGGCCTTGTTCTGATGGGTGGGACCATGCTAAGTAAGCAATAAAAATATTTCTGAGAAAGGAGTATGTATATGTATATTTTAGACATTCCAACAGCATAAAAAGTTACAAAGGAAACCACATTTGTATGTGACCTCAGGGTGTACTCTGGTCCTTCTTAGGGTGATCGTTTCCTGAAATGATTGTGCAAATACACTTAATGTGTGTGTATACAGAACACATAGTATTATGACTCTAAATAAATTCTGTTTACTGAGATCTTATGATTCACCAAGCACAACGTTAGTACCTTCCCACGTGTTGTTTCATTTAGTCCTGGAAGAACCTCGTGTGGTTATCACACACATGCAGTATTGTTACTTTGACTGTTCTGTGGATAAGGAAAAGGAGGCTTGGTGAGTACACTTGCCCACAGCCACAGAACTGTAGACCAGACCAGTGGGGGCTCAGTCAAGTACGACTGACTCGAAGGGGACGCATGTCCTAGTATTTCACTGCTTGTCAGGAAAATTCTGTGAATTTTCTGTTTTGACTTCAGAAGGTCTAAACAGGCACTGAGGGCTAGAGTTCATTCTACTGGGACAGAGCTGATTCCGTGCAGCTTCAGCCGTGTCTCCATTGTCCATCTGTTACTTGTCCCCTGAAGTTGTGCTGTCCCCACGGAACATGACTGGGGCTTGCTATTAGGGCCAACTGACCTAAGCTTAGATTGTGTGTGTGTACACACACGTGCATGTATGTTTGCGTCCCTTTATATGTGCACGCCTGAATGTGTGACATTTGATTCAAAGAAATCTGAGAAGCAGCAACCTTTCAGGCTTGCCATTGTTAAAGACCAAAGGGGACAGTGGAATGACCCCTCATTCCTTTTTGGTTTCACTGGTTTTTTAAAAAATAATTTCATTCATTTATTTATTTTTGGCTGTGCTGGGTCTTCATTCCTGTATGGGCTTTTCTCTAGTTGTGGCGAGTGGGGGCTTCTTGTTGCAGTGGCTTCTCTTGTTTTAGAGTGAGAGCTCTAGGACGTGGGGCCTCCTCCAGCAGCTGCGACTCCTGGGTTCGAGCACAGGCTCAACAGTTGTGGTGCACAGGCTTAGTTGCTCTGCAGCAATGTGGGACCTTCCCAGATCAGGGGTTGAACTTGTGTCTCCTGCATTGGCAGGTAGATTCTTTACTACTGAGCCACCAGAGAAGCCCCTCATTATATTTTACAAAGAATGAAAGTAAGGCCTGTCCCAGAGAAGGGAGTCACCCTGGGTTTGGCAAAATTTTAAACAAAATAAAAATATTTACTTTGTTCTGCCATTGTGAAGACTGGAGATAATAGCACAGGTTTGTGTTTTTCCAACTGGGTAGTCATAACTTTGATCCCACAGTCATACATGTTGGGGCCTTTGGGGTACAGGCTGGTTATGATGTTCCAGTGTTACAGGTGGACAGTAAATTGCTAGATGCCACTGATTCTTTTTTAATTTAAAGAGAGTGTGAACACACTATGGAGGAAACACATCATAGTGGTAAAGGGTGCAGTCTCTGGAGTCAGACTGTCTGGATCCAAATTCTGGCTCTGACACTTGCTGGCTGTGCAATCTCAAGTAAACTAGTCAACCTCACTGTACCTAAGTTTTCTCACCTGCAGAATAGAGTAATAATAGTGCCAGCTTCATAGAAAAACACCAAAAAGGTAGAGAATTAATATATAGAGAAAGCTTAAAAGAGCATCTCTTTTAAGTGCTCAATAAATGTTAGATAATACCATTATGAGGAACAGAGTGTAAAAGTCATGTTCTTTTCAAATATAAACAGGAGACTTCAATGAAATTTTGCACTTTCTCTAATTGGCCTTAGGCTAAATTTTTACAACCATCTGGGCTCTCTTACTCATTCTATGCATTGAGGCACTTTTCTGGAAATTTTTGAGAGGTACTGTGTCTGTATAATGCCCAGAACTTGGTGCAAAATGCATTATAGTTGTCATCTTCAATCCTGTTAGTGTCATTCAGGGGTGTTACATCTGTCAAATTTGAGAGATGGTTTCCTTTAGCGAGCTGACGTCAGTGGGAAATACTTATATCTTTTGGATGACCAGGACTTTCCAGAAGGCCGTCAGTAGGGCCTAGGGAAAAAATGAGACCAAGTCCTTTTTGATAGTAGGGGGAGAGGGACTTCCCTGGCGGTTAGTGGTTAAGATTCTGCTTGGCAATACAAGAGATGCGAGTTTGATCCCTGGTCGGGGAACTAAGATCCCACTTGCAGCAGAGCAACTAAACCTGAGTACTGCAGCTACTGAACATGTGCACCACCGGGAAAGACCCCGCATGATGCAGCGAAGAACCCATGTGCTGCAAGTAAGACCTGACACAGCCACATAAACAAGAAAAGAAAGATTAGGAGGTTAAAAAACGAGGGCTAACCATTCTCCCTGCTTCTTTGCCAGGTAGCTATAAATGGCTTTTGGTGATTTCTAAAAATCAAATCTACTGTTAGAGGACAAAAACTTGCCATTTTGAAGGACCTTCTAAACATTTACTAGGTAATAAATCTATGGAAAAAATTTAGCCTCATTAAAACCTCCCAAACGTTGTAAAACTGATAAAACTCAGTGCTGACAATGGATGATCGGATGGGCATTGTCATTAGGTTGAGTTACACTTGATCCTATAAGGTGAAAATTGCATATAATCAATATTACTCTTGACCTGATTGTTAAGTGTGGCATACCTTATTTGTATTTTATGTGTTAATTGCTCAGTTGTGTCTGACGCTTTGCGACCCTGTGGACTGCAGCCCACCAGGCTCCTCTGTCCAAAGACTTCTCCAGGCAAGAATACTGGAGTGGGCTGCCATTTCCTTCTCCAAGGGTTGTATTTTATAGATCCCCATGTAATTTGAAAGTTTTTTAATTTTAAAAATGTCTACCACACGCAGAAATAGTGTACAGAAAATCTCTCTGGAGCCATCACTCAGTTTGACTCAGCATTTTGCCACATTTGGTTTATCTACCAACTAGCCTTTCCACTTTCTATTTTGCTACAATATTTTAAAGTGGGTCGTAGAAGTTAGTTGCTTGTTTACATTTAAAAAAGTTCTTTTAAACCTAGCTATAATGACATTAAAACAATAAAATTAACAGTGATTTATTGATACTATCTAATACCAGGTCTCCTTCATTTCCTAAGAAACATTTAGCAGTTTATTTGTTTGAACCAGATTTTCAACAAGGTCCACATGTTCACACAAATTCCTATGCATGATATAGAGTTGAGAAGCTCTAAGGCAAATTAGAGGAAGAAAGGAAAGGATAATTATCATAATAGCTAGTCATAATGGCTTTATGAAGGGGATGCTTTGAAAACTATTAATGTGTTTTTCTCTTTTGCTTTCTTCCATTCTTGGCCTTTGCTCTAGCTGACTTGAAGCATCCATCATCCTGGGGCTAGATCATGATTTATAACAGAAGGAATGCAAAAAGAAAGGGCAAGTTAATATTCTTCCTCTGACAAGTTAAATAGAATTATTCAGCAGGAAAATAACCTCACAAGCCAGGTGTTATCTTGAAAAAGGAATTCTAAATTCCTTTAATCTTCCCCCTTAGCTTTTCAACAATGCATTCTGATTTACCCAGCTTATGGAGTTCCCCAGAGTGTACCAAAAATACCTCTGTGCTCCATTAAGTCATCTCCAGGAAGCTGTAGTGAAAGATGGAGGGCATGAGGTGATGGTAGAGGGGCTATCTGACCTTTTGGGATGCCGTAAGATAGTGAAAAGGACACAGAAAGACAAAGGAGGAATGAGAAGGTAAGAGATCATTTTACATTTGATATTCTCCCATCTTTGGTTCAGCTAGTTGAGAGGTACGTTGGCTGAGTATAACCAAGGGCAGAGGGGTTCATACTGTTGTTCAGTTGTGAAGTCAAGTCCGACTCTTTGAGACCCCATGGACTGCAGCATGCCAGGCTTCCCACTGGAGCTTGCTTAAACTCATGTTCATTGAGTCAATGATGCTGTCTAACCACCTCATCCTCTGTCACCCCCTTCTCCTCCTGCCCTCAAATTTCCCCAACATTAGGGTCTTTTCCAATGAGTTGGATCTTTGCATCAGGTGGCCAAAGTATTGGAGCTTCAGCATCAGTCCTTCCTATGAATATTCAGCATTGATTTACTTTAGGATTGACTAGTTTGATCTCTTTGCTGTCCAAGGGACCCTCAAGAGTCTTCTCCAGCACCACAATTCAAAAGCATCAATTCTTTGGTGCTCAACCTTCTTTATGGTCCAACTCTTTCATCCATTCATGACTACTGGAAAAACCAGTAGAGACTACTGATACATTGTCTGTGGGCTGCGACCACATCCGTATGGCAGTGTACTGTGGCCAGGCGGGGATGGCCATCCAGAAAGTGGCAGGAATTTGGCAGCAAACATTGCCCAAGGGGGGTCTCCATGGTTGGGCAGTGTCAAGATGCTCTGGAAAAAGGGCTGTGCAGGGGAGTACCTGGGCCAGGCCAAGTTGGAGTCATTGCAGGTGGGAGCGTGTCTAGAATCCACAGAGGAGTCTAGATTGCCAGAGGGAGCTGGTAAAAGGCAAAGGCAGCCAGGCAGCCCCCTGGACTCTGACCAGCAGTGGAAAGCCTACTCTACAAGTTACTCTAGTATAGACACACACTTTTTCTGTGAATCTTAGCAGGTGGATTAGGGACTCCTACCCCACCTTGGCTAGAAGAGCCAGAGCAGCCAGAAAAATATGACTTTCCACCTTCCATAACATCACTAAAACCCCATCTCTTCCCCCTTACACCCAGATGTCATTTTGGAGAGGAGCCAGGAAGGGAGCCAGAAGACTGGTGTGTCTGAGAGCTTAAGCCTTCATTTCCCCTTCGAGAGTAAACATTCCTTGAAAGGATCATTTATGTTATTGTGTTATACTGAGGTTCAAACCTCATTAGACATGGAAGTAATCAGGTCATCCTTTTGAATGGTTTTTGGCTATTTCAAAAAATCAAATTTACTCTCAGAGGACAAAGAGTAGCCATTTTTGAAAGGCTTCTAAAAACGTTCTAATTGATAAACGTATGAAAAACATTAACCTCAATTATCTGCCCAAATGTAAACTAAAACAACTATCTCATGTTTTCTTCTTTGAAATTAGTAAACATTGGAAAAAGTACACCTACTAAGAGGAAAAAAGTTATACACAAAACAAAGGAGCCACATATTCTTAGTCAATCTGAGTTTTGATAGCAGTTAAATGTTCCACCCTGGTATAACAGGAACATGAATCAAGCACTTTTTCTGGGCTTGGTGCTGCTGTAAGAAATTTAGATGTGTTATTTCACCAAATTGTTGCATTAACCCAATGATGTACGTACTCTTACCACTCCATTTTGCAGATGAGGAAACTGAGCCACAGATAGGTTAATCACCTTGCTAAATTTGCACAGAAAATAGTAGACCTAGACCCAGGCTTTGGATTTGGGAAGTCAGATGTGAGAGTCATTTACTTTAACCTAAGATTTTGTTGCCCAGATTTGGCCTCTCAAATCCTTTTGCCCCTTGACAACTATCAGATCCTCAGCACTGACTGAGGTGGGAGGAGAATTTCAAAGCATTCCTCCTTGTCTTTGGTCTATTTTAGCACTGAGCCTCTACGACCTTAATGTGTATGGCTAAGTTTCTTTGTTTTCAGGAGTATTTCTGAAAACACCTAACATAGGCTTAGCCAAGGGTAGGTGCTTAATCAGTGTTGTTGACCAATTCCAAATCTTGCTTAATCAGCTCATTTGCATACACTGTTTTTTTTTGAAAATGACTAAAGAAGAGCTTGTCCACTTGCTTCCTGTCTGTCCTGCTGAGGCTTTCCCTGACCAGTGTCACTCTCATGCCCTGACTTATCTACCACTCCTTACAAGTGCTCTGGGATAGCTACCACTTTCTCAGCCTAGGCTCAAGAATAAAAACACATGGAGCAGACTGACCCAACCACATTCTGGCCAAACCTCACTGTCAGCAGGCTGAAGCAGAGCTTCCCAGCTCAGTTTAGTCTGAATCAGTTGAAGTGGAGTTGATCTGCAGATTTGTAATCATGGGAAGAAATGTTTGTTGTTGAAAGCTATTGAGTTTTGAAGTCTTTGTTAGGCAGCATTGTAGTCACAAGAGCTGACAAGCCCAGTGGGCTGTGTTCTAAGGTTCATGTTGTTGTTTCTCAGTTGCCCAGTCGTGTCCAACTCTTTGCGATCCCATGGCCTCCATGTCCCTCACTGTCTCCCGAAGTTTGCCCAAGTTCACGTCCATTGCCTCGGTGATGCCATATGCATCACTGATGCGTGTGTCCATCCGTAAAGTCCATATGCATGTTAATTATAGGAACAATGTGACCTCCTTGTGGCTGCTTCTGAGAAGGTAAGAGTCTAACTTTAGGAAAGTTATACAGACCTGTATAACTTTTCTACCTTAGGAAATAAACCAGAATATGTACAAAAGTCCATTACAGTGTTATTTCTAAAAGTGAAAATTGGAAACAATCTGAAGGAACAATATTAGAACCATGATCAGATACACTATGGCTTAGCCACATGATAGATAGACTATTAAACTGTGTTAGGATTAGAGTCAGGAACGAAACACTTAAATAGTGTTTTAAAACAAATTGAAACTGATCTCCGTAAATGAAGTCTGGAGCAAGGCAATCCAAAACTGTTTTGAAGAATCAATAGTCACAGTTGCCTTCTAGTTTTCTGCTCCATCTTCCTTAGAGCAAGACCACTGTTTTTATGGTTCAGGATGAGTGCCAGAGCCTTCACATCCATACTTCCAGCAACAGGATGGAAGAAGGAACAAACACATGTGTATACTCTCACTTTGAGGAGACATCTTAGACTTCCTCACAGGACCCTTTGTTTATATCTCAGTGGGAAAATTCTATCATAACAATGAGCCCAGTTAAAAATTTGGGTACTGTAACTATGGAAGAAAAGGAGAATAAATATTGGAAGGCATATTTGGTTATTAAAGTTATGAACATGAAGACCTTTGTGGAGTCCTGTCTTACAGTTTATTTTGGTATCTGATATCTAGTGACTGTATGATTCAGATTAAAAGATACTTGCATTTCTGGAGTTTGCTGGAGCAAAGGATGTGAGAGTGTTTCCTAAGGACAAAGTGTGGACCACGGGGGAGAGGGAGCTGGTGCTCATGCCTAACTAGAGTGAGGACCTGATTCAATAGAAAAAGGCAAGTAGTGAATTTCTGGGTTCCCAGGGGCTGCAGAAGCAGTAAGTGACAAGCTGGAGGAGAATGTATTGTTGTTAAGGGAGCTTCAGGTGTGGGGTCTCTGAGAAGCCATGAAGCTGTGTTTAAAGAATGAACTTGAAACGTTGCTGAGCTGAGAGAGTGTGATAAAGCTTTCTCAGGGCAGTATCAGCCCATTAAGAATGTCCTTTCTTTTCCTACTTGGCCTCCTTTTTTCTCTCCTCAACTCTGGAAGGGGGTGGGGGGTAGGAAAGAAGCAGTTAGCCAGAGGTGGAGGAAGCATGGCAGGGCACAGTGGAGGAGGAAGGACCATGGCTTTCCGCTTCTCCCCACCCCACTCAGGGGGCTTCTTGCTGGCAGCAGGCCTCTCACTACGGGGAGGGAGCAGTAACTGACTCTGAATCAAGTTTGGAGGTTTGGTTATTCCATGTTTTTTTTAATTGAAGTATAATTGCTTTAGATGTTGTGCTAGTTTCTGCTGTACAAATAAGTGAATCAGCTATATGTACAAATCAATGAATCAGCTATCAGTTCAGTTCAGTTCAGTTCAGTCGCTCAGTCATGTCCGACTCTTTGCGACCCCATGAATCGCAGCACGCCAGGCCTCCCTGTCCATCACCATCTCCTGGAGTTCATTCAAACTCACGTTCCTCAAGTCGGTGATGCCATCCAGTTATCTCATCCTCTGTCGTCCCCTTCTCCTCCTGCCTCCAATCCCTCCCAGCATCTGAGTCTTTTCCAATGAATCAACTCTTCACATGAGGTGGCCAAAGTACTGGAGTTTCAGCTTTAGCATCATTCCTTCCAAAGAACACCCAGGACTGATCTCCTTTACAATGGACTGGTTGGATCTCCTTGCAGCCCAAGGGACTCTCAAGAGTCTTCTCCAACACCATAGTTCAAAAGCATCCATACATGACCACTGGAAAAACCATAGCCTTGACTAGACAGACCTTTGTTGGCAAAGTGTACATGTAATTCCCTCTTTCTTGGACCTCCCTCCCACCTTCCCCCTCATCCCACTCCTCTAGGCCATCACAGAGCACTGAGCTTAGCTCACTGTCTATACAGCAGGTTCCCACTAGTTATTTATTTTACACATGGTAGTGTATGAAAGTGAAGTGAGAGTATTAGTTGCTCAGTTGTGTTTGACTCTTTGTGACCCTATGGACTGTAGCCCACCAGGCTCCTCTGTCCATGGAATTCTCCAGGCAAGAATACCCGAGTGGCTTGGCATTTTCTCCTCCAGGGGATCTTCCTGGTCCAGGGATCAAACCTGGGTCTCCTGCATTTCAAGAAGATTTTTTAACATCTGAGCCACCAGGGAAGTCCACGGTAGTGTATATATGAGACTAAATTTGTAATAAAAAACTCTAGAACATTAAAAAAACCCCAATATAACAGTGCACAGAAGATTCATGGAAACTGTCATAGTTTTCCTCCAGAGGACAGGGAGGCATTTTCCTCATTGAATAAATTTGAAGGGCTATAGGAGACAAAAATAGAGCTACTATATCCTTTAAGTCCTATTTATTCACTATACTGGTTACATACAGGATAATTCTTATGTAATAATATTAATTGAAAAGGCAATATACAGATTTATATATAATATACCAGAATGATGTGAAGAGAGAGAGAGACAGAGAAAGAGAGAAGTGGGCAGGCCAGGAAAAAGGAAACAGTCTTTGTCTTTGTCTTGGAAAGGTCTGTGTTAACCAACCTTTCTCTCTGGGCTTCCCAACCATCTTTCCTGACAGTGCTTAGTGGTCTGTTGGCTTCCATCATACTATTACTCATTTGTGATTATTGCTTTACATGTCTCTGATTAGAGTGTAAATAACTTGGGTCAAAAGTGATGTCTTTATGTGGCTTTCTCTCCCCAGGGCCTAGGACAGAGCCTGGAAAACAATTAGCACAGAAATAAGGTAATACTGATTCAAGAAAGGAAGGATGTTGTTAAAGCAAAGAAACGAAGGAAGGGAGCCAGGTCTAATGCTTTGTCTGAGGGCTCCAAACTGTGGCAGCCACTCTCCTTTCTCCTCCTAGAATGTTCGGCTTATCTTTCTCAAATGTCCAGCCTTGCGTTAGTGACCTGTGTGCTCATATTAGTTATTTGTGAGCTATCTGAAGGTTGGACCTATATGCTGATAACATTAATTTGTTATTTAGTTGCTAAGTTGGGTCAAACTCTTTGCAACCCCACAGACTATAGCCTGCCAGGCTCCTCTGTCCATGAGATTTCCAGTAGTTTGGAAATGGAAATCCAGAGAGATTAAGGAGCTTGCCTGGGGCTACACAGTCAGTCAACAGTGGGGTCAGGATTTGAACTTAGTTCTGAGTCCCACAGAGAGAGACAGGAGAGGTGGTGGAGTCTGGTGGTTAATCATGGGCTTAGGGGTCACACAGATTGTTTACCAGCTCATTCCTTAGCTTTTGGGTAGTACTGGGCACATTAAATTTCTCTAATCCTTGGTTTTATCATCTGCAAAAACAATGATCATAATAATATTTGTAAGGTTGTTGTGAGTTTTAACTAATTAATATGTGTCCAGTGCTTATCACAGTCCCTGTCCAAGCATAAGAGCTCATCACTGGTGGTTACTATTTTAGGATGAGGAAAGTGGCTTAGTAGATGCTCCCTTAGTATGGAGGGATAAATATGTTTTATGATGAGGTACAAAAGTGAATCACTTATAACTCCCCCAGGACCACCTCCCCTACCCCATGGCTAAGGAAGAGGTTGATGCAGCCTACTCAGCCTCCTATCCCCTCGGAGCCTCTCTTAGCATCTCTGTTTGAGCCCAAGAACAGAGAGACATGCCCTTTTTTTACCTGAGAGCATAATTTGGTGCTTAGAAAATATTTTTGACTTCAGCACTTTGGCCTTGGCTCACTTTGGGCTTAGCAGGAGAGGGAGGCCCTTGGGGGGGAGGTTGGGTGTGGGAGGGAACACAGAGAGGATCTGGGGGAGCACAAAGAGGGGTTGGGGGAGCACAGAGAAGGTCTAGGGGAACATAGAGAAGGTCTAGGGGAGCATAGAGAGGGCATGAGGGAGCACAGAGAAGCAGTCATGGGGAGTACTTGCTTACTGGGTCCAGAGAGAGAGAGAGGAGAATCAGGGTCATAGCCGGAGTTCAGTGTTTCTTCTCTGGGCCAGAAGTAGTCTTTGATATGTGTGTGTGTGTGTGTGTGTGTGTGTGTGTGTGTGTATGTGTGTGTGTGTGAGAGAGAGAGAGAGAGAGAGAGAAGGAATGTGAGCGGAAAGAGCAAGAGGGTCTGTGTCAGAGTTTGAATGTGTTGGGAGACAAGAAGCGATTGGATGTGGTGGGCCGCTAGTGTGAGTGTGAGTCGTGTTTGTGTGTGTGTGTGTGCTGCTGGGAAAGATGAGCAGCTGTGTAGTAGACTTGTCACCATCAGTAGGGGTGACCGTGCAATGCAGGATTCTTTCATCTCCCCTCTGTGGGTCTGGCTAGGGAGGTCATGGTCCCAGCTGCTGGGATTGGAATGGGCTGGAGGCGGAGGAGTCCTCTTTATATCTGGGCAGGAAGTCCTTTACGGGGAGATTGGGTAGTTACAGATGCCAGGAGATTGATGATGCAGCCTGACTGCACAGCCCCTTTTCCATCGTGAGGACAAGGAAGCGAACACAGATACAGTGTTTGCACAAGAGATACTGGGGGCCAGGGGATTACGGGATTAGGGAACCCAGTGGCCATGGGATTCCCAAGTTGGGAAAGCCCTGAGGGATAATCTCAAGAGGACCTTCTGCAAAGGGTCCTGCTCAATCACTGGTCGGTGCCTCAGTGGCCCTGCCCACTGGCAACCAGCTATCAGTGAGAGAACGTTAGTGGTCCTGTTCAGTCACTGGACAGCACAGCAGTGGGCCTCGCCCACCAGCAACTATTAAGAAAGGCTGGTTAGTGCGGGGGATCAGACAACAGCGGAGTAGTGGTCGTGAGGAGGAGAGTGAGGTGAGCGGTGGATCCCGGCCTTCTCCCTGAGGCCCTCCAGCTCAATCCCTGGGGGACTGTGCTCTGCAGGGCTCCAGAGCCCTCGCCAAGGCCACCCACTAGCCTGGACCCAAGCCTTGCGGCAGCAGTGACCCTCTCCCCCATCCTGGTCTCTGTGGCCTAATAGCAGTGACTGTCTGCCCGGGTCGCGGTCTGTGGGACTGGTCTCCCCTCTTTGGGCTGCCGGACGAACCTGAGGGCCAGTTGGGTTGGGTGTCTAGGTCCTTCAGCGGTGACAGCTGAGGAGAGTCTGGGAACCTGACCCGGAGGGAGCTGCCAACTGAGCTCAGTCCACTTTTAGCCAGGACCGGGACGTTGGAGGGTAAAAGTTGTACCTGGGGACCTCGCTCTTTCTTGTCAGGACAGAGAATAACATTCGAAGAAGACTATGACCTGACTTCAAGAACAAAGGATCTGAAACCAGGAAACTTGCAACAACTAAGTATGCCCGTCCCTTAGCTTTTGCTTTGAAAAGGTCTTTGATGAAAGCTTTCAGTAACTTTGGGGTTTTAGCCTGTAATAAACCTTTCTCTGTTCCAAACTCCAGTGTTTTAGAATTGTTTGGCCTTACTGTGTGGCTCAGGTACACAGACTGGTGAAGTTCAGTAACACATACACTTGACCTTTACCCAAGAGGGTTCTCAGAGACTTGGACTAGACTTGGAGAAAACCACACAGCTGGAAGAGATTGCATGGCTGTGAGTGGGAAGGATTGAGGTGGCCAGGAGGGCGGGCAATGGTGCAGGGCACACGTGTTGATGGCACCCGTCTGTTGGGATGGGGCAGGCGTGTTAAATGAGCTGGGAGAAGCAGAGCAGTATTTACCCACTGACCACTGGAGTTGTTGGGGATCAGCACCCAGCCCCCTCCAGTGTCTGGGAGAAATCAGAGAGATGTCTGTGGCAAGAAACCGAGGGCAAACTGGAAATTGAAGTGGGAGCCCAGTAGAGCAACTGGGCAGAGGAAGGTCCATCTCGAGCTTTACAAAAAGAATACTGGGCACCAAAATGCCCTCCAGAATAACCTGATGACTGAGGTTTGGGTGGTGGGTGCAGTGACTGATGACCCACTCCAGCTATCTTCTAAGTCAGGCTGGCTGGCCCTGAGACACTCATCAGACCCTGCAGCAGTCCTAACTCTACCTGAAATACTCTCTCTCATTTGAGCCCAGCTTGCTGATCCTGGATCCCTTCCTCTGTCTCAGAGTTCCTGACTTCCTACAGAGCTCTGCATTCCCTACACCTCTGCCAACCTGGACCTGGTATTTGTTCAGGCCTGTGGACCTCTTCCCCTATCCCCTGATATATTTTGGTTGGGATCTCGGTGAAGGTCCTTCACGTGGTGACATACGGGGGCCAGCCTTGCTCTGCTTGAGGGAAGGAAGCTCAGGGGAGGCTCAGTTGTAGATGTCTGGCCCTGTCCACCAGGCATACCCGCCCCCCCCACCAAAGAGAGATGCAGGGTTAGGGGAACTGTCCTTTACATGGTTTACTTGTGGGAGAGGCCCTGGGGCTGGGTCCAAGGGGCCATGCCCAGCCTGGTGCAGGAGCTGAAAGGGAAAGATGAGTTCAGTGCTAGCAAGGGCAGCTAGAGTGGTGGGGAGATGCCTGGGTGGGGGTCAGATGAAGGGGAGGGAGGGCCTGGGTGACAAGCAGGTCAAGGTTAGTATGCCAGAGGTTGAGAGAGCCAAGTGGGTCTGAGAGTGCAGAGCAGGGCAGCGGGGGACCCAGGACACAAATGCTGGTCCTCTTGTATTGCTCCACTGCAGTGGAAAGTGAAGGATGAGAGTCCTACTTGCTGGTCATCTGCGAACACATCTTCAACTAAGAGGAAACGGTAAGGTCTGCTGAGAGGCAGATGCCAAGGCAAGGCTAGATATTCAACAGATTTACTGGGGAAACGCTGGTGAAGGATAAAGGGGAGAAAGTGGCAGCAGGCAGGGCAAGCCTGTAGAAGAGATGAGGGTCTGCCCCTGGGAGAGCAGAGGTGAAAGTTAGGAGGGGTGGACAGGAAGGACTCAGACCCAAGCTCACTTCTGAGAAGGTTTTGGCCAGGCTGATATAGGGGCTCCTCCTCATTGGAGGAGCCGTGCTTGGGCTCACCCTGAGTTGGGGTGGGCAGGCACCTGCTCCTGTGATGCACTCAGCCACTGGCTGTGCCTGGCTGGGTGGGCAGGTGGCACTGCCCCTGCCACACTCAGTCACTGGCTGGGAGCTGCCCTGGGAAGCCTGGCCTCAGCCCACACGTGGTGGTGGATCCAGGGGGGCAGCAGTAAGAGAGGGGCTTCCAGATCTGGTGGTGTATTTCCATAGTCTCTAAATTGCCTCAAAGAGGCTGAGGGAGGCGGCTACAAATCACTTCCAGGGGCATGTTATCTCCATACTGCTTCTTCCAAATGCTCACTGGCATTTAAAGTTATTTAATCCAGTTCACCGGGCACAGGAATCTGTGGGAAGAGGGTCAGGGAATCAAGAAAAGAGTCTTGCAGTGCAGAAGCTTTTAATTTTAATTAGGTCTCATTTGTTTATTTTTGCTTTTATTTCTAATATTCTGGGAGGTGGGTCATAGAGGATCCTGCTGTGATTTATGTCAGAGAATGTTTTGCCTATGTTTTCCTCTAAGAGTTTTATAGTTTCTGGTCTTACGTTTAGATCTTTAATCCATTTTGACTTTACTTTTCTGTATGGTGTTAGAAAGTGTTCTAGTTTCATTCTTTTACAAGTGGTTGACCAAATTAAAAGCTTCTGCACAACAAAGGAACTATAAGCAAGGTGGAAAGACAGCCTACAAGAACGGGAGAAAATAATAGCAAATGAAGCAACTGACAAACAATTAATCTCAAAAATATACAAGCAACTCCTGCAGCTCAATTCCAGAAAAATAAATGACCCAATCAAAAAATGGGCCAAAGAACTAAACAGACATTTCTCCAAACAAGACATACAGACGGCTAACAAACACATGAAAAGATGCTCAACATCACAGAAATGCAAATCAAAACCACAATGAGGTACCATTTCACGCCAGTCAGAATGGATGCTATCCAAAATTCTACAAGCAATAAATGCTGGAGAGGGTGTGGAGAAAAGGGAACCCTCTTACACTGTTGGTGGGAATGCAAACTAGTACAGCCACTATGGAGAACAGTGTGGAGATTCCTTAAAAAACTGGAACTAGAACTGCCATATGACCCAACGATCCCACTGTTGGGCATACAAACCGAGGAAACCAGAATTGAAAGAGACATGTGTACCCCAATGTTCATCGCAACACTGTTTATAATAGCCAGGACATGGAAACAACCTAGATGTCCATCAGCAGATGAATGGATAAGAAAGCTGTGGTACATATACACAATGGAGTATTACTCAGCCATTAAAAAGAGTACATTTGAATCAGTTCTAATGAGGTGGATGAAACTGGAGCCTATTATACAGAGTGAAGTAAGCCAGAAAGAAAACACCAATACAGTATACTAACGCATACATATGGAACTTAGAAAGATGGTAACGAAAACCGTGTATGCAAGACAGCAAAAGAGACAAGATGTATAGAACAGTCTTTTGGACTCTGTGGGAGAGGGAGAGGGTGGGATGATTTGGGAGAATGGCATGGAAACATGTATAATATCATATAAGAAACAAATCGCCAGTCCAGGTTCGATATAGGATCCTTGGGGCTGGTGCACTGGGATGACCCAGAGGGATGGTACAGGGAGGGAGGTGGGAGGGGGGTTCAGGATGGGGAACATGTGTATGCCCGTGGCGGATTTATGTGGCAGAACCAATACAATATTGTAAAGTAATTAGCCTCCAGTTAAAATATATAAATAAAAAAATAAAAAATTTTCATATATATATAAAGAGTCTTGTAGTTGAAAAAGCACTGGTCTCCAAGAGTCGAGACCTGCATTCTCTGACTCTGTCACTAACTCATCTGCCACCAAAAGCAAGGCATCTCCCCTCTCTGGGATCACGTCTACATTTGTAGATAGGGGTAATAGCAATTTTCACCTCCTAGACATGCTGTGAGGATAAAAGAAAATGTGGATGTGAAAGTTGGCTTTTAGCTGAAGAGAGTTACACAGTTATGTGTGAAAGTGAAAGGGCTTCCCAGTGGCTCAGATGGTAAAGAAACTTCCTACAATGCAGGAGACCTAGGTTCCATCCCTGGGTTGGGAAAATCCTCTAGAGAAGGAAATGGCAACTGAGTCCAGTATTCTTGCCTGGAGAATTCCTTGGACAGAGAAGCCTGGCAGGCTACAGTCCATGGGGTCACAAAGAGTTGGACACAACTGAGCTATATAGTTATGTGTGGGTGGACAGCATTCTGCCTGTGGAATACGTATCTCTCTGAATAAACTCTCTATTTCTCAAAGAAAGAACTATACAGATGTGTGATGTTATATGAACTTTATTAGTAGGGGTAGGCAGAGGTTATTATGATGAGTAAGTAAGTTATTTAATGTGACATGCTTAGCCAGGCATAAAAGCTTAATAAAAATTAGCTGCTATGTTTTTTTCACCTGCAGTTTGGTCAAGACCAGTTCTATCCAGGGATAATTCTTGAACTCAGAGCTGCTGCTCAGGGCCCACTCTGTCCTGGCTGAGCGTCCACTTCCTGTGCCCATATTTGCTGGGACTGAGGAGGCTCTGTGGAGGGAGGCTGCAGCTTAAGATTTAATGCTGTCTCGGTTCCTCTGCCTCTGTGAGGTAGGCAGTGTTAGTATCTCTGTTTACAGAACAGCTCAGAGAGGCAAAGCATCTTGTACAAGGTCACGGAGCAGGCATTTGTAACAGCTTAGAGCTACCTGGGGCAGGAGCCATCAGACTGAACACCCCCTCTCAGGAGTATGAAAAATGGGTCAGGGATGTCAAGGGCCTGGCAGAGAAGTGGTACAGGCCAACTCAGCAAAGAGTTTGTTGTTATTGCTGTTGTTTATTTGCTCAGTTTTGTCTGACTCTTTGCGACCCCATGGACTGCAGCACACCAGATCCCCCTGTCCTTCACTATCTCCCAGAGTTTGCTCAGGTTCATGTCCATGGAATTGGTGATGCTATGTCTACAGTACTTACTGTTATTTCAGTCCAGGTCGGCTCTGGGTGTGGGGAGCTGCTCCTCAAAAGCTTCCCGATTTCCTTCATTTCCCGGCTGACCAGAGGTGCCACTCACGCATCAGTGCACGTGCCCTCTGTGTTAGAAGGCTGGCTTGCTCTGTTGGTGTGTTCCTGGCATGGCTGTCCAGCAATGCTGACTCTGGGGCCTCTCGCCTTCTGGCAGGGAGGTGCCAGGTGCTTGGGTTGTTGCCCATAAACCAATGGGCTGTATCCAAGGGGAGGGCATTTTTAATAGTTCTTTGGCATGTTTTCTGACCTCCAATATTTTTAAAGCAGATTTCTGTCTCCCCCCTGCATTCATTAGTCATTCAACAAACTTACTGAACACTTAAAACACCACCACAAACTCTCACAATATCTATTCATGGAACTGTGAAGAGTGTCAAGGAAACAAGACTAGAATAATCACTACTGAAAGTTGCTCCGGGCCAGGCACCAAGCAGGTCACGACACTTCCCATCTTTACTCAGACCTGTGAGGTGGGTGGTATTATTTCCTTGGTACAGACCAGAAAGCTGAGGAGTAGAGAAATAAAGTAATTTGCTTATGGACACACTGTTGGTACAAAATTCAGACTTTTTGGCTCCCAAACCCAGGCTCTTAACCACTACACTGATTGTCTTCTAAGGGCTCATGCTCCTTAAGAAACGGGTGTTTTGACATTTAGCTGTGCATTGAAAGTAATCTTTAGAATCATTTAGGTCTAGATTCAATTGCCCATCCACCGTTTACTAGTTGTGTGACTTAGTAGGAAAAAAAAGCTTCAGCTATTGAACTTTCTAGCTAGCACCTTTCTAAGCACTGTACATACAGCCACACCTTGGAGAGACTGCAGGTTGGGCTACTGACCACCTCTATAAAGTGAATAGCACGATAAAGCCAGTCATACAAATTGTTTGCTTCCTTGGTGCAAACAAAAGTTATATTTATACTATATTAATCACTGACTCGATGGACGGGAGTCTGAGTGAACTCTGGGAGTTGGTGATGGACAGGGAGGCCTGGCATGCTGTGATTCATGGGGTCACAAAGAGTCGGACACGACTGAGGGACTGAACTGAACTGAATAATTATTTTAACTTTATTTCCGTTTTGTAGAAGAAGGAATCGAAGTTCAGAGAGGTTAAGTGATTTCCTCTAAGCATATTAGTTAAGGTCCGGTCAGAAGATAGAAACCACACAGTAAGTTGGATAGAGAAGGTTTAATATAAAGAACTATAAATGAGTTACAGGGAATATTAACTTCTAAAGGCCAAGATAACACTAGAGAATAAGGGAATACAGGAAGTAAGGAGCAGTCTTTTCCTCTAAGGTGGAGGCAGGACACTTCTGAAATAATAAGAAATATAAATATTATATCAACTAATAATACTATATATATATATGTATATGAAATATAATATAGACATGAATCTGAGCAAACTCCAGGAGATAGTGAAGGACACGGTAGCCTGGTGTGTTGCAACAATAATATATATGTTTCTCTGCCCTGAATCCTGACATAGAGTTCCAAAAGCTCTATGATTTCCTGAGTGATGGAGGAGGCAGGAGGACCTTACACGGAGCTCTTAAATCCATTGGAATTTTCTGGGTGATAGGAGTGTCTTTTGTTTTAATGATGCAACTCTTGGAAGGCTCCTGCATGGTTACCTGAAATACCAAGGACTCTGAGGGAGAGGGAGAGGGTGGGATGATTTGGGAGAATGGCTTTGAAACATGTATACTATCATGTAAGAAACGAAGTGCCAGTCTATGATCGATACAGGATACAAGATGCTTGGGGCTGGTGCATGGGGATGATCCAGAGAGATGATATGGGGTGGGAGGTGGGAGGGGGATTCAGGACTGGGAGCTTGTATATGCCCATGGTGGAGTCATGTCAATGTATGGCAAAACCAATGCAGTATTGTAAACTAAAATAAAGTAAAAATGAAATTAAAAAAAAAAAAAGAAACTTGGAACTGTCAGAACCACCCTCCATCGTCTGGGGAGGGGAGAAGGGCTGGAGATTGAGTTAAAAATCGAGCATGCCTGTGTGATGAAGCCTCCATAAAGAAGTTCCTGAATTATGGGATTGGGAGAACATCTGGGTTGGTGAACATATGCACATGCCAAAAGGGTGGCACGTGGCGCCCCAGCTCTTTGGAGACAGAAGCGCCTACACTTGATCACTTCCAGACCTTACCCTATGCACCTCTTCATCCGGCTGTTCATCTGTACCCTTAATCGTATCCTTCATAATAAAGTGGTAAATGTAAGAAAGTGTCTCCCTGACTTCTGTGAGTCATTATAACACACAATTGAACCTGAGTAGGGGCTTGTTCAGTTCAGTTGCTCAGTTGTGTCTGACTCTTTGTGACCCCATGGACAGAACCCCAGGCTTTCCTGTCCATTACCAACTCCCGGAGTTTGCTCAAACTCATGTCCATTTAGTTGGTGGTGCCATCCAACCATCTCATCCTCTGTCATCCCCTTTTCCTCCTGCCTTCAATCTTTCCCAGTATCAGGGTCTTTTCTAATTAGTCAGTTCTTTGCATCAGGTAGCCAAAGTTTCAGAGCTTCAGCTTCAGCTTCAGCATCAGTTCTTCCAATGATTATTCAAGGTTGATTTCTTTTAGGATTGATTGGTTTGATCTCCTTGCAGTCCATGGGACTCTCAAGAGTCTTCTCCAATACCACAGTTCAAAAACATCAATTCTTTGGTGCTCAGCTTTCTTTATTGTCCAACTCTCACATCCATACATGACTACTGGAAAAACCATAGCTTTGACTAGATGGACCTTTGTTGGCAAATCAATGTCTCTGCTTTTTAATATGCTGTCTATGTTGGTTGTAGCTTTTCTTCCAAGGAGCAAGCGTCTTTTAGTTTCATGGCTGCAGTCACTATCTGCAGTGATTTTGGAGCCCCCCAAAATAAAGTCTGTCACTGTTTCCTTTGTTTCCCTATCTATTTGCCATGAAGTGATGGGTCCAGATGCCACGATCTTTGTTTTTTGAATGTTAAGTTTTAAGCCAACTTTTTCACTCTCCTCTTTCATTTTCATCAAGAGGATATTTAGTTCTTCTTTGCTT
Source organism: Oryx dammah (assembly GCF_014754425.2). Lineage (NCBI taxonomy): Eukaryota > Metazoa > Chordata > Mammalia > Artiodactyla > Bovidae > Oryx > Oryx dammah. Next base: position 88,927,620 of record NW_024070212.1, on the reverse strand, counting down.
TCTGCCATAAGGATGGTGTCATCTGCATATCTGAGATTATTGATATTTCTCCCAGCAATCTTGATTCCAGGTTATGCTTTATCCAGCCTGGCATTTCACATGATATACTCTGCATATAAGTTAAACAAGCAAGGTGACAATAAACAGCCTTGATGTACTCCTTTCCCAATTTGGAACCAGTCCATTGTTCCATGTCCAGTACTAACTGTTGCTTCTTGAACCTGCATACAGATTTCTCAGGAGGCAGGTTACCGGGTCTGGTATTCCCATCTCTTGAAGAACTTTCCACAGTTTGTTGTGATCCACACAGTCAAAGGCTTTAGCTTAGTCAATGAAGCAGAAGTAGATGCTTTTCTGGAACTCTCTTGCTTTTGCTATGATCCAGCGGATGTTGGCAGTTTGACCTCTGGATCCTCTGCCTTGTGGGCTTGTGAGAACCCCCAACTGATACAGTTGATCAGAAATTTAGGTGAGTAACTGGTACTTGTGACTGGCATCTGAAGCCACAAGGCAAACATGGGATTTTTGCCCTGAGCCTGTGGGTCTGCACTGACTTCAGTTGGTTAATGTCATAGCTGAACTGTGGGACCCCTGCTGGTGTCTGATATTGAAGAATTGGTTGGTGTGTCCCAATCCCCCCCTCCACATTTGGAAGTGCTATGAGTCAAGGACTGCATGAGAATTTTCTTTCAGTATACAAGGAGGGAGCAAATTGGAAGAGGATCCTTACTTCCTCGGCTGAGATTCAGACCTCAGTGGAAAGGGTGTGACTTAGTCCCCTGGATGCTGGAGAGGTTTGCAGTAGTGCCGCAAAGTGAAAAGCAGCCCCTGGGGTACCCACAAAACTCTCTAGGGACCTGGGGTGTGGCTAAGACATCCTGAGGGGTTGCTTGGGAGAGTGCTGCTGACATTTGCTGCAGATTTGCCTTCTACGGTGCTGCTGAAACTTACTGAGGTGTGAGCACCTTTGAGATTGGGTGTCCTTTACATGCTGGTTGCTATTTACCACAGGAGCAAGGAGAAGGCAAGCACGTGGAACCAGGAAGGAAAGACCCTCCCTCCTGTAGCACCCTCTGCCAGCAAAGCTTCTCATTTGTCACCTGATGAAAGAAGAAATGTTCACAGGGCTCAGCTTCAGCAGCACAAAGCCAGGCAGTGAAGGTGGGTACAGAACTGAAAGGCAACACATTGATCACGGGCCTTGTCAGTATTATAACCTATTAAAAGCCAGGTTTCTCTGACACCAACACCTAAATTCTTTCAAATATCACACAGGACTTTTCTGACCTGCAGTTTTCCCATCTCTAAACTGGCAATAATAGAGCTTGTCTCACAGGGATGCTGTGCGTTTTAAATAAGATGAATATGTATAGGTCTGGGACGTTATAGAGGTCCAGTGAGAGTTGCCTACTGGCCTGTTTTCTTGCAGAACTGTAGTCTCACTACTGAAAGAGACTTCAGGCATCATCAAACCCATTTTTTAAACTTCACTGATGAGGTTCAGAGAGAATGATACATCACAGGTCTCAATTCCTGTCAATGACAGAACAGTAATTAGTTCCCCAGTCTCCTGACACCTACTTTTTTCTCTTCTTATTCAACTCTGCCACCTCATATTTGATTTTGGGGCTGAAGTGAATGTGAGGAAGATACATATGAAATAATTTCACATCAGCTGGCCATGTACTCAAGTTGCAGAATAGGAGAACTTTCTTATGTTTACAAGGAGAAAAGGTTATTTTGACCAATTCAAGTTTTCCCTTAGTGATCAGGTTAGTGCTTTTATTTCATTACCGAATTGGCAACATGTAACAAGCCAAGCTCAGCAATACCATCAACCTTTGGAAAAGGAAGGAGTATTAACATAAAGTTCCATTACTATAAATGTATCCTCTTGGACTCCTTAGGTCCATCTGTGATTTCCTCCTGGTTGCTGCTTGGGGATCTGATAACAATATTCCAACCTGAGTCATCTGGGTGGCCTGCAGGCTCTTTCTCCTCTCTTTCAGAAGTTTCATTTGTGGGTTCCTCTTATGTATGTGGTCTCTTTGGGAGATTATGCCTGAGAGCCTGATTTCAGCTGTGTCCTCCAAAGCAGTAACTACCCTGCCCTTGTTCTTGGGCTATTCCTCTCTGACCACCTTCAGATCTCTCTTTCTAATGTCTCCCGGGTGTGTCCACATGCGAGTCCCCAGACAACTCACACTGTCCCTCCTGCAACAAACTCATCATCTCCTTCTGGATTTACTATTCCTGCTGCCCAGGCTTCTTAGCCATTGGAGACAAGAAAATTGAAAATGATAATGATGCAATAAGAGCTTTATGGGCACTTCCATCCGCCAAACCCTCAAGGCAGGACATATGCTTAAAACTCACTCCCCTGTGCACTCTGAGTTTGTATTCTAACTGCCTAGCAGAGACTTCAGGCTCGTCTGAGCCGGTCCCTGCTGACCCCTTGAACATATATTGTCCAACGTTTACTCATTACACTTCCTTTTACTCATTTCTTCACATCTTTCAGTGCAGCAAAGCCTTTTCTGAGCCTTAGCTGTCGTACAAGTTGTTTCTCCTGTCTGATGTATTCATCCCCAGGTCCTCAGAGCACAGCAAGGGCTGGATTCCATGTAGAGTTGGTTATTGTTGTCTGACTATACAAAAGAGGCCCTCATGTTCAAAATTAGTCACTTAAAATGACTAAACTTAAAAGAAGGGCAATGGTTTCATGGAGCCTACAAAAAAAGGTCAGAGGTTTGGTTGGAGATTATTTTGAAAATGAATAAAAAATTATCATGTTTATTTTGTCTTTTTTTTTTAAAACAAAATTTAGGTTGCATTGCAATTACATGTGAATGGCTTACAGTGAACTAAGAATGAGTCAAATGTTGTTTCTTTGGTATCATTTTTCAAATAATATATGCTTGGATGAAATGCAGTCTTTACCTTTGACTTTTGCAACATGATTAAAAGCAGGGTAATTTGTATAATTATGATAGAAAGCTTATTAATTTTTTCTTGAGCTTCATTTATACTGTATTAGAAACACTATCCATCAAAACACTCATTGTGTCATTATCCTTTTCAATTTTCTCGTCTTTAATGGCTAGTCTACTGGCCAATCATCATTAATCATAGATGCTGCTTATGATTCATGCAATTCTTTACCATCACTTTCACTGACTTCATTCAGTTCAGTTCAGTTCAGTTCAGTTCAGTTGCTCAGTCGTGTCCGACTCTTTGCGACCCCATGAATCGCAGCACGCCAGGCCTCCTTGTCCATCACCATCTCCCGGAGTTCACTCAGACTCACGTCCATCGAGTCCATGATGCCATCCAGCCATCTCATCCTCGGCCGTCCCCTTCTTCTCCTGCCCCCAATCCCTCCCAGCATCAGAGTCTTTTCCAATGAGTCAACTCTTCGCATGAGGTGGCCAAAGTACTGGAGCTTCAGCTTTAGCATCATTCCTTCCAAAGAAATCCCAGGGTTGATCTCCTTCAGAATGGAGTGGTTAGATCTCCTTGCAGTCCAAGGGACTCTCAAGAGTCTTCTCCAACACCACAGTTCAAAGCATCAATTCTTTGGCACTCAGCCTTCTTCACAGTCCAACTCTCACATCCATACATGACTACTGGAAAAACCATAGCCTTGACTAGACGGACCTTAGTCGGCAAAGTAATGTCTCTGTTTTTGAATATGCTATCTAGATTGGTCATAACTTTTCTTCCAAGGAGTAAGCATCTTTTAATTTCATGGCTGCAATCACCATCTGCAGTGATTTTGGAGCCCCCCAAAATAAAGTCTGACACTGTTTCCACTGTTTCCCCATCTATTTCCCATGAAGTGATGGGACCAGATGCCATGATTTTAGTTTTCTGAATGTTGAGCTTTAAGCCAACTTTTTCACTCTCCTCTTTCACTTTCATCAAGAGGCGTTTTAGCTCCTCTTCACTTTCTGCCATAAGGGTGGTGTCATCTGCATATCTGAGGTTATTGATATTTCTCCCGGCAATCTTGATTCCAGCTTGTGCTTCTTCCAGTCCAGCGTTTCTCATGATGTACTCTGCATAGAAGTTAAATAAGCAGGGTGACAATATACAGCCTTGATGTACTCCTTTTCCTATTTGGAACCAGTCTGTTGTTCCATGTCCAGTTCTAACTGTTGCTTCCTGACTTGCATACAGGTTTCTCAAGAGGCAGGTCAGGTGGTCTGGTATTCCCATCTCTTTCAGAATTTTCCACAGTTTATTGTGATCCACACAGTCAAAGGCTTTGGCATAGTCAATAAAGCAGAAATAGATGTTTTTCTGGAACTCTCTTGCTTTTTCGATGATCCAGTGGATGTTGGTAATTTGATCTCCGGTTCCTCTGCCTTTTCTAAAACCAGCTTGAACATCAGGGAGTTCACGGTTCATGTATTGCTGAAGCCTGGCTTGGAGAATTTTGAGCATTACTTTACTAGCATGTGAGATGAGTGCAATTGTGCGGTAGTTTGAGCATTCTTTTGCATTGCTTTTCTTTGGAATTGGAATGAAAATTGACCTTTTCCAGTCCTGTGGCCACTGCTGAGTTTTTCAAATTTGCTGGTATATTGAGTGCAGCACTTTCACAGCATCATCTTTCAGGATTTGAAACAGCTCAACTGGAATTCCATCACCTCCACTAGCTTTGTTTGTAGTGATGCTTTCTAAGGCCCACTTGACTTCACATTCCAAGATGTCTGGCTCTAGATTAGTGATCACATCATCATGATTATCTGGGTCGTGAAGATCTTTTTTGTACAGTTCTTCTGTGTATTCTTGCCACCTCTTCTTAATATCTTCTGCTTCTGTTAGGTCCATATCATTTTTGTCCTTTATCGAGCCCATCTTTGCATGACATGTTCCCTTGGTATCTCTAATTTTCTTAAAGAGATCTCTAGTCTTTCCCATTCTGTTGTTTTCCTCTATTCCTTTGCATTGATCGCTGAAGAAGACTTTCTTATCTCTTCTTGCTATTCTTTGGAACTCTGCATTCAGATGCTTCTATCTTTCCTTTTCTCCTTTGCTTTTCGCCTCTCTTCTTTTCACAGCTATTTGTAAGGCCTCCCCAGACAGCCATTTTGCTTTTTTGCATTTCTTTTCCATGGGGATGGTCTTGATCCCTGTCTCCTGTACAATGTCACGAACCTCATTCCATAGTTCATCAGGCACTCTATCTATCAGATCTAGGCCCTTAAATCTATTTCTCTCTTCCACTGTATAATCATAAGGGATTTGATTTAGGTCATACCTGAATGGTCTAGCAGTTTTCCCTATTTTCTTCAATTTGAGTCTGAATTTGGTAACAAGGATTTCATGATCTGAGCCACAGTCAGCTCCTGGTCTTGTTTTTGTTGACTGTATAGAGCTTCTCCATCTTTGGCTGCAAAGAATATAATCAATCTGATTTCGGTGTTGACCATCTGGTGATGTCCATGTGTAGAGTCTTCTCTTTAACCCTTGTGTTTGGAAATTGCAGTATTACTTTGTAGGACATTTGCACCCTATATTTCTTATATTATTAGATGAGGAACATTTGACCATGAAAGAGGGGCCTTCTGCCCATCACATCCTCTTCTTTGTAGGCTATAATGTTTAGTGTCAAACAGTGTGTATGTGTGTGCATGCTGCTCTTTGAATGAGGGCTACTTTTATAGGTGGGAGTACAATAGTGAATGTTTCATGTTCAATCTTTGCTTCCCATCTGACCTCATAACTGTGGGAATTCTGATAAAGACTACTCAGGCACTGAAGATCTCCCATAGACGTCTGTTTTTCAGAGGTTGTACCTTTCCCATATTTACCACCCATCATTTCTTAAACCAGCACCCGGGGGCCTTTAGGGACATCTTTGTCTCCTGAATCTAATACGTGCCCCTTGTGTTAAATGTTGGCCAAGAGTCTTTTGATTGCAAGGGAACCCTCTGCAAGGGAACCCTCCTGGTGGGGTCCATCCATCCTGTCTGAGATGTGGTTCTGTGGGACAAAGAACATGCCATCTCTTTTGTTTCCTTCTATCTTCTAGGTCACCATTTTTTTTTTCAGGTCACACTTTATATACAACTAGAATGTTGGAACTTGGATGGACTCCAATTAAACTTTATTAGAGGTTTCAGTTCAGTTCAGTTCAGTTGCTCAGTCTTGTCCGACTCTTTGCGACCCCATGAATTGCAGCATGCCAGGTATCCCTGTCTTTCACCAACTCCCGGAGTTCACTCAGACTCACGTCCTTCGAGTCAGTGATGCCATCCAGCCATCTCATCCTCTGTCATCCCCTTCTCCTCCTGCCCCCAATCCCTCCCAGCATCAGAGTCTTTTCCAATGAGTCAAGTCTTTGCATGAGGTGGCCAAAGTACTGGAGTTTCAGCTTTAGCATCATTCTTTCCAAAGAAATCCCAGGGCTGATCTCCTTCAGAATGGACTGGTTGGATCTCCTTGCAGTCCAAGGGACTCTCAAGAGTCTTCTCCAACACCACAGTTCAAACGCATCAATTCTTTGGCGCTCAACTTTCTTCAAAGTCCAACTTTACCCTGAAATATTTCACATGTTCTAACACTTGATATTCACAGCTTCCCTGTGAGGTTGCTGGGTGTTTTTGTCCTCATTTTAGTTATGGGGCTCAGAGAAAGTGACTTGTTTCAGAGTGTCCCTGCTGAGGAGTGGAGCTGAGATAAGGACTGTGGTGTCCAACTCTTACTCCAGGCTCTTGTCCACAGTTTACAATGAGAAAACTGAGACTCCAAGATGGGAAAGGACTTACCCAGAGGCACATCAGCAGGTCAATTGTAAGACCCCTAAACTCCAAGCATTCACATTCCCTGTCCATCTGCTTTGCTGCTCAGATTGGTTATTGTCCAATGATTGTTTTAGGAAAGGAGAACAAATTACATATTAAGTTATTTTCAGACTCTTCCTTAGTTGCACAACCGAAGTTCCATTTTATTTACTAATGTCACTTTTAAAGACTTTAAAGACTTCCAGTGATACATTTATTTCATTACTAATTGGCAATGTGCAGTAATTCAAAATCCATCTGATTCATCAAACTTTCAACACCATTTGACACAGGAACTGTACTGTACTGAGACTTCATTGTCCTACAACAGTCACAAATATTGACATATGATCAAAGAGAAGAAGTATCTGTCCAGAAGCCAGGTTTTCTGATTCTAAATCCAGTGCCTTGGCTCATATGCTTAAAAAAAAAAGTTACATTTTTTTTATGCTGATTAACATGATGGGTATAATTAGCCAGTACTGTTAACTTTACCCTGCATGTATTAACTCATTTAATCCTTAGAACAGTCCCCTGCTGTAGATATTATTATCATTCCTATTTTACAGAGATATCCACAAGGGGATATATTGATACCATTAAATAGACATATATTGTCCAGTTTTTATAAAGTTTTATTTTATACTTTTAACTCTTGAATCATCTATTCCCCATGGGTTTCCTTCATGCCCAAAGACATCTGTATACTATGGATCAATAATGCATGGGGCCTCAGTTAAGGTATTTTGAGTGCAGGTAATTGAACATCTGACTAACAGTGGCTTACAAGTAGGCAGTTCCCCATTCTCAGTAATATGGATGAACCTAGAGATTATTACCCTAAGTGAAGTAAGTCAGACAAAGACAAATATCATATGATATCACTTATATGTGGAATCTAAAAAAAATGATGCAAATGAACTTATTTACAAAACAGAAATAGATTTACAGACATAGAAAACGAACATATTGTTGATGAAGGGGAAGGGGGGATAAGGGATAAACTGGGAATGTGGGATTAATAGATATACACTACATATATAAAATAGGTGAACAACAAGGATCTACTGTATAGCATAGGGAACTATATTCAATATTTTGTAATAACCTATAATGGAAAAGAATCTGAAATAGAACATGTGTGCGTGTGTGCACACACACACGCACATACACACACACATAACTGAACTGCTTTGTTATACACCTAAAACTTTGTAAATCAACTATACTTTAATAAAAAAAAGAGGTAGGCAGTTCCAGTCTGGTTCAGGGGCCAAAAAGCCAAAAGCAGAAACAAACCAGAACCCCAACACAAAACCAGCCTCTTCCCACCCTTCTGTTCTTTCCTTATAACACTGTCTTTGTCTTCTGGCTCACTGCTTTATGATTTAAATAGAGCTACCTCAGGACTTCCCTGGTGGTCCAGTGGTTCAGACTTCACCTTCCAGTCCAGGGGGTTCAGGTTCAATCCCTGGTCATAGAGCTAGAATCCCACCTGCCTCACGGCCAAAAAGCCAAAACATAAAATAGAAGCAATATTGTAACAAATTCAATGAAGACTTTAAAAATAGTCCACATAAAAATAATCTTTTAAAAATAAAGCTACCTAAGCCTCAGTCCTCACATGACTATTTTCAAATGTAGGAAGCCAGAGGATACCGAGAGATGCCACAGTAGCATCTCTCTATCAGGCGAGGACATCTTCCTGAAGCCTTTTAATGAGTTTCTCCATGTAGATCACCATGTACATGTAGGTCATGGAGAGCTGACCTGTCACATGGCTGCTACTAGTTGCAAGACTAGGGAAATACAAACCTCTATGTGTGTGTGTGTATATGTCAGCATGAAAAAGATGGGAAGCAAATGTCTATTGGGTATTCAAACAACAGTCTCCGTCACACATGATAAACTGGTAGTGAATATTTATCTTTTAAAGTGGTCTCCAGGGGCTATTCCATTTGAATAGCTGAACTATTTCATTTGTTCAATTCTAAGACCAATAGTGGGGAGTTGAATCTCATGGTGGAAGTTCAAGAACTAAATATAGTTACTTTGAACTTTGTGATATTATGATTCTATGATTGCACAGGATGTGCAAAAAGTGTCAGGATGCTTTTTGCTGTGTAGAACAACTACTTTTCCTGTGAGGTTTTGTATGAGTTTGAGTACCACTTCTTGCCTTTGTCCTAAAGTTTCTTTTAGCTGAAGAGTGTAGGTAGAACAAAGGGACCATACTCATTAAAGTGAATGGAATGATATTCATTTCATAAAATGAGATCAGCAATGGGATGGGCTGCCTTAGGGACAGGATTTGTTTCAGGACCAACAAAAGAAGAACAGGTGTGTAAAGAGGATCTTGACATCATCCTTGAGGGTGGGCTGGCTGGGAGACATCTCTGGGAACTTGGCCCTTTTTTCATACAAAATGGCCCACACATTGATGATCTCTCCTGGGAGCCTTCAGGGAGGGTGAGCTTTCTTGACAGACTCATCCCCAGAAACTGCAAAGCAAACAGATGTTTGCTTTGAGAAGGTAAGTGTTTTCCCTTCCATCTTAGTTTCAAAGATGAGCAGAAAGGACTCTAAGATTTTGCCTGCCTGGTTTAGAGGCCAGTTTGCTTCTGGGCCCAGGGCTAATGTGCCCTCTTGCTACCCCCTGTCTGCTTCTTTAATGGGCAAAGTTGTTTCTTCTGGGGAAATTTGGTGGAGTGGGGCAGAGTTCCTCCTGCCCCTTTAGAAGCTTGGTGGTCACTTTACATGGCAGAGACAGCAAAGTGCAGCAGACTCTGCAGGAACAGCAGCCTTCTCATGCCAGGAATTGAACACAGTTACTGCAGTGAGAGTTAAAGGATACCTGGCTGTGAGTCAAGACTCTAGTACTGATCCATCTGGTGGGCACGCAGGCACGGAGCCCCTGCTTCACGCTGGGGTCAGCCCAGGAGAAGAGTCAGGGTTCCTACCTTCACGTCTAGTGCCCTTGGCTCTATTTATGTGAAAGGAAGAAAGACAATTAACATGGAGTACATTCTATGTGCAAGACATCGTGGCAGTGTTCTATCTTATCAGTGAAGAAATGGAAGATCAGAAGTGTGAGTCCATGTGCATAGCCATGCAGGTAGGAGGTGGGGACATCAAGGAGGAAACCAAGAGTAGCCTGTCTCCAAAGTTCATTATCTTTTTATGTCACTCAGTAAGCTAAGCCCAGAAGATGGGGACTCACTTGTCCAATTCTGTATCTGTGCAGTTTGGACATTATCTGGGGCAGACATGGAGCACTTCAGGGTTAACACAGGGAGAGAGATGGTTAGATTTTCAATGTTAAGGAAATCTCTCTGAAATATTTCCGTGTGTGGCTTTAGAGGCCCTGGTGTGAGCCTGGTGTTGGGGAGATCTGATGCAGACAGTGTATCTAGGGCAGAGGTGATAAGAAGGGGATCGGGTTGTAGCACAGAGAATGTAGAATCCATAGGGCTTGGTGAGGACTGATTAGGTGTGGTGAGAGTGAGTGGAAGGAAGGCATGGCAGCATCCAGACCAAATGTTAGCATTTTGCACAATGGTCTTATCATCAGCACAGTTCCTGTTTCATATTATGCTTCTTAAAAATTGTATTGGCTTTCTTTTGGACTGCATGCTTGTGTATGTGCCCCCAAATTCATATAATGAAACCTAATCGCTAATGTATTGATGTTTGGAGGTGGGACTTTTGAGAAGTAATTAGGTCATAATGGCACAGATTTCATGAATGGGATTAGAAGAGACCCTGGAGAGATCCCTCATCCTTTCCACCATGCAAGGACTCAGAGAAAAGCCATCTATGAGCCAAGAAGGGGGCTCTCACCAGACATCCAGTCTTGATGTTGGATCTTGATGCCAGCACCTTGATCTTGGACCGCCCAACCTCCAGAACTGTGTGAAATAGATTCCTATTGTTTATAAGTGACACAGTCTATGACATTTTGTTAGAGCAGCTTGCATTGACTAAGAGAGCTTCCATCCTGACCAGAGATCCCTCTGTTATGCGGGCTGGCTGAGACTGGTCTTCTTTTGTTCTATCCTGTCACCACCTTTGGGGTCCCAGATGGCCATTCTCCCTGCCAGCTCCTGGTTTTACTGAATTAGTTAGGATAATGCTTTCTCCAGGGATGATGACAACACCACCACCCCCTGCCCCCAAATTGACTTCTTTCTCCCTCATTTAATAGTTCAAGGTGAGCATGCCTCGTTGGTGGGTGGCTTTCCATCAGGTGGTGAATCAGGGCTGAATGCCTTTCTGCCCTGTGGGTCTGTCAGCCTCTGGGACCATGGAATCCATTGTATTCAGTCAGACAGTGGACAAAAGAGAAGGTGGGGCAGACACATCCAACGCTCACCTGACTTGGCTTGGCGGTGCATGTGCCACACGTGTTCACATTTCATAGTGAACAGTGGTGCCCATACCTGCCTGGATGTAGCGGGGCTGGACAGCATGTTCTCTGGTTGTGCAACTGCTTCCTGTGATAAGTCCATATTATACAAGGATAAGTGAGAATTTGGGGTAGGACTATTTCCAGCTCCAACAGCAAGCACATAAAAGATTACATGTCAAATGCCCTTTTGCCACAGCACATTATGAGATACCATAAAGGAGGCACAAAACACGTGACCCCTGAAACATGGAGATGCTGTTCTGTAGATTAAAGAACAGTCAAATGTTGGCAATTTCATATGATTCCACCAGATATATTGGGGAAGTGTTTCCAAAAGAGTTTTTCTTAAAAATCTAGCTCATAACTTTGGGAAAATACTGCATACTCTATACACATACTCTACTGGGAGAGTCAAATGCACTTTATCCAATTAAAAGCTTTGAAAAATCCTGTATTTAAGAAAATACTGCACTGACTCATTTCTTTAATCAGTGATTTCCTAGGTAACTGCTATTTAATCAGTGGCTTCCAGGCTAATTCATGCATGGAATTCACTTTTCCCAAATGCCTCTTAAACTCTCATAGAGTTAGTCTTTACTTTCTGTACTTTGGGAAACTTTGAATGGAACTCATGAAGGAATCCATGAGGGAATCCTCTTACATAGCAGAAAAAAGGTTTTCTCTACAAAAACCCAGATTGAGCATTGGTGGAAATGAGCAGTGTGTGTCGAGTGAGTGAATGACTTTGAACTATTAACATTTCTCTGAACATTAGGTTTTTCACCTGCAAAATTAAGATTACCAATTAAAGAGAAGATCTAGGTAGAGAGTTGGCAGTGAGGGGTGAGCTGTTTGCCTATTTCTTCCTTCCAGTATCGTCCCCGAGGTAGATGGAGGCAGCCACTTGCCACGTAGAGGACACCTCGTTTCAGCAGCCACATGTGGGATTGTTTTGTTCCTGACGTGCAAAACATGTTTAAGCCCAGCTTCTTGAGAGCTCACATGGATATTAGGGTCTGGCAGAGTTATTTCTGTGTGTTCAAGAGAGAAGAAAATAAAGAGCAACATCCTCGTGTTGACATGAAACAGCCGCCCTGAGATTCTGGGCTGGAAATGGGGGGTGGGGGTTGTGTAAAACGACCAAGCTAAAAAGTCCACGTGGGATCACTTTTCCATGGTTTAATCTGGGAACCGGAACACTCTGAGCTTGGAATAGAGTCATGGCTCTGGTTGGCGGGTTGGGGGTGCGGGGGTGGGGTTGATACGCGGGGGCCAGCCTGGCCTCTGGCAGGGCTGTGGACACATCTGTCTGTCCTGACCTCGTGCTAGCAGCCCCTCCTCAAGGCCTGGCAGAACCCCCAGAACGGATCTCCCTCCTGGCCCCCAGCAAGGTTCTTCACTGGCTTCTAAACATGTGTGACTCGTTTGGCCAGCTAAGCCTGAGGCCCCCTGCAAGGTGGAGGAGGGGGGCTTGCTGGGATGGGTCTTCCTTCACCCTGCACACTTGTCATGACTTCCTGCTGAGTCCCGTGCCTGGTCCTCCTACAGGACCCCACCCCCGGGGCTCTTTCTAACACTAAGAGGAAGCGGGCAGGGGTCCTTATTTGGGATTGAATGCTGTCCCTGTTGTCCAGGTTTCAGTGGGGCTGGTGCCTTACATAGGTCCTCCAGCCAACAGTGGCTTGTGAGCTTTGTTACCTTGGACAGATACCCTAATCTCCTTGAACCTCAGTTTCTTCATCTATGTAATGGGGATGATTATTGCTGTTTCATCCCATTCAGCCCCCACACATTCATTAAAGGCATTTTTCTGCATGTCAAGCACTGGAGACACTAAGATGAACTACAACTGGTCCCTGCCTTAAGCAGGAGATACTCTTTAGACAAAAGAGAATATGAAAGTAAGTGCCACGTCCCAGGGTGAGCATCCAGAACATGGTGACGTGGAAATATCTGGACTTTAAATTTAGAGATACACATGCTTGACTTCCAGCTCGGATATTAAGTGTGCTGTGTGATCTTGGACACAATGTTTTCTGGTCCTTACCCCCCACCCCCATTTGTACAATGAGAAGGTTTGACTAGATTATCCTTTCTTCCCCTGACATTCTGTGATTGGATGAAGTTATCAACCGAGAAATCAAAATGAGAAATAAACCAGTTGGTCATTTGGTGCCATGTGTCAGCACCCAGTGGGTGCTGTGGCTCTTATAATTCCATCCTGGGCATGCTCTCTTGAAGACATTTTGAGGAGTTTTTTGCATTTTTCAGGAAAGAGCCTATGGCATCGAACAGACTTAGAAACGAATTCCACTTTTACCACTTACAGGCTGAGTGGCTTCAAACAAATCACACAGTGTCCCTGAGCCTCGATTGCTTATCATAAATTTGGGGGGAAAACATACATATACTTTGCAGCTTTGCTGTAAGAATCAGAGACTGCTTAGGTGAAACACCTGGCATGTTAGAGCCTCACTATGTGGTCCTGTCATCCAGACACTTGCTATGTGGTCCTGAGTCCCTGGAAAGCAGGCTCTATACCTGGCCCACTGGTCGGTACAGGGCCAGGCAGGGAGAAATCTTCTGTTTATTGGATGAATAAATAGGTTTCAGTGCTATGCTTTGTAACTTGGGTCCCAAATGAGCATATTTTCCTCTGTTACAGGAGATATTTAACAGGGGAATGGAAAGAACTTTAGACTCAGATACAGGCTCGAGATGCACGTGGTATAGTATGGATCCTGCCCGGGAACTCTAACTCCTTGTGGCCCGTCCCGACTCAGCACTGTTACCTCAAATGCAACTCATCCTGCCTACCTTACTGGGTTCCAAGATGGTCCAGAGAGTTTGTGGCTGTGGAACTGCTCTGTAAACTCTGAAATGCCCTCCTAGGTAGTGTTGCTGTTGCCAGCAGTGGTTTGCAGAGGACCGTGAAGCTGTTGACATCCACCCTTTGGCACTGGCTTGGAGGAGGCTCAGATGGTATAGTGCTCAGGCATGTGAACTTCTGGGATTGTATATGCTGGGAACATAATCCAGAGACACCAGCTGACCTCCCTTTGTCCCCAGGGGAGCATATGTGCTTGGCTCACTGTCCACATGGACATTAGTGAATCATTTATGCAACACAAGCAAGGGTTCCAGAGCATCCTAAAGCAAAGCTAATTTTTGTGCAGGGCTTCATAGCTTGGGTATCAGCTTTACAGCTATGTCATTTGGGTTTCACAAAGGTTTGCTTAATATACCCACTTTACAGATGGGGAAACTGAGCCCCAGAGAATCTTTTATTGAGCCCTAACTGTGTTGGGTGTTGTTTGCTTTCTCTTTAATCTTTATGAGGGATTTGAAGATTTAGAATCTGAGGCTTAAGGATGTCAAACGATTTGTTCAAGGTCACACTGTGTATTAATTGGGCTAAGAGTGAAGATGCTCTGACAGAGACCTTAAAATACCATCACTAAAGCCAGGTCCAAGAGGGCAGCTCTCTCATGTAACAGTTTACTCCAGAAACACATGCATGGAGCAGGCCACACACAGCTCTGCCCGCTGAGTGATGCAGCTACCTGAGTTCCTTCTCATTTTGTCATTAGAGTATTGCCTCGTCGACTTGGTTGAAGTTGTTCTGCCACACACATGAGTTCCAGTCCATGCGAGAGGGGAAAAGAGGGAATGGAGGGCAAGCAATTTCCCTTTATAATGTCTTGGTGAGAATATAGCCACACCAGGCTGCAAAGAAGCCTGGGAAAGGCTGGGTGACCATTTGCCCACCCTGAACTCTGAGAGTAGAGGTGTTCCACTAATCCATGTCTAGCCATCTCTGCTGTGCACAGTGGGTGGTGGAGCTGGGTTTTGAATGCTGTCTGTCTGTTTTTCCATAACTCCATTGATCTCTGGGGAGAGGGCAATTTCCTTCCCTGAATTCTGGTCCTCTCTGCCATCCCAACATTTGGGCCCATAGAGTCAGAAACTCGTTGGCTTTAGAAGAACTGGGCACTTAGTGTGTGTCAAACCCAGAATGGACTTCATGCATTTTTCAGTTAGTCTTCAAGGAGACAGCAGATCTTTGTGCAGGGACCTCATAAAGGGTCAGTTGATCTGAAATGCTCAGTGACCCTGGGCATGCGGATGTGGCAGTCCAGCTTCTCAACTCCTCCCTGCTATCATCATTGCTTGAGAGCTTGGGGTCTGTATATGTCTTTCAAAATTATGGGACTTTCAAATGATGAGCTGTTATCCAGCCATCATGAGGAGCTAGACAGATATTTACATCCTGATATGGAAGGAAGGACCACCTGGCAATATTGGTAAACGGGGAAAGAAAAGGCAGAATACTGCCTACCGCACGCTACAGATAGATAAGGATAACCCACTTGCCTCTCACAGTGAGAAGACCTCACTGAAGGTCTTCAGTGAGGCTGAATAGAAGGCTAGCGGCTTCTAATAGAGGCTGTTATTAGAAGGCTAATAACAGTGATACCCTCCCAGAGAACGAGAGGCTGGGAGACCAGGAGTGGGAGAAACACTTATTTATTCTGTACACATTTCCTATTTTTTAAAGTAAAAATAAAACCAGAAAGTAGACCTTGGGATGTGGAGATAGGTAGGTGACCCTGGCTGATGATCCTGAATCTCTTTGGAGCTCCAGTTTCCCAGTCTGTGAAATGGGGAGTAAAAATCATGGCACAGATCTGCGTCACATGAGAAGCACATGCAGGAATGGCCACAAAGGGCTTCCCTAGGGCAGGAGTGATTGTGCATGGTGAGTGTTACTTAGCATCCTTACAGCTCCTTCACAGTAGAGACGGGGAGTGGCTGTTCTGTTTGTCTCCTGGAAACATGGTCCAGGTTCTGGCATTCTTTTTGGCTCTAGGAGAAACCTCCTGCGGAGAGAACATGGTCCTTCTCCAGCTGTCTTTGGAAAGTGCTCTGTTGGGAAATAGCAAGAGGAAATTGGCAAGGTGCCCAAATACTGATTTTTGTGGTTCAGAGAAACTGGGACCTGAGAAAGGGTTGTCCATCACTGGACAGCTTCGGCCCTGCTGGCATCTGGATGCCATGTCCATCACTGGACAGCCTCAGCCCTGCTGGCATCTGGATGCCGTGCAGTCACTAACCCCTTCTGACCTTGGAAACACCGGGCCTTAGATAAGAGACTAGAGGAACTCAGAGGTCATTAGTCCAAGCCCCTGTATTTTTAAAAATTTATGGACAGCTAGCATACCAGGCTCCTCTGTCCATGGGATTCTGTAGGCAAGACTACTGGAGTGTGGGTTGCCATGCCCTCCTCCAGGGGATCTTCCCGACCCAGGGATCAAACCTGTATCTCTTAGGTCTTCTGCATTGGCAGGTGGGTCTTCGCCACTAATGCCACCTGGGAAGCCCCTTGTTATTGTTTTTAATGATTTATTTTTGGTTGTGCCGGGTCTTCATTGCTGTGCTTGAGCTTTCTCTAGTTGCTGCATGCACTGGCTACTCTTTGTTGAGGTTCGTGGACTTTTTGCAGTGGCTTCTCCTGCGGTGGAGAACAGGCTCTATCTAGGTGCATGGACCTCAGTAGTTGTGACACAGTGGCTTAGGTGTTCCACGGCATGTGGAGTCTTCCTGGACTGGGGATGGAACCAATGTCTCCTGCATTGGCAGGCGGATTCTTAGCCACCGTACCACTAGGGAAGTCCTTAATTTATTTTTAATTGGAGGATAATTGCTTTACAATATTGTGTTGGTTTCTGCCATACAATAATGTGACTCAACCTTAAGTATGCATATATCCTCTCCCTCTTGACCTCACTTCCCCACCCCATCCCACCCCTCTTGGTGGTCACAGAGCTCCGCAAGCCCCTGTATTTTTGATGGGTGTGTAAGAGAGGGCCGAGAGGAGCTGAGTCTGCACCATAGCTTAGTGACCATGCCTGGCCAGGAGTGCTGTTTTGAGCCCCATCTCAGGTTTTCCTCTAAACTTCCTAGGGATGCTCTCAGGTTAAACCTACCGTGTTAACCAATACTGAGCTGTGTGCTTTACAGGAGTTTTTACTTATTCATTCCCTCTGCAGACTGATATTGAGCATCTGTTGCGTATCAGGCCAGTGCAGGACACCTGAGAGGTACAAAGATGAGTTAAATTCATTCCTTCTCTGAGGTACTAACCACGGTCTGGGAATGGCAGAGAGAGGAGTAAGTTCTACTTTGAGAGGGAAAGAATAAAGTCTTGGGAGTTCAGAGGAGCGAGAGTTCACGTGAGAACCAGAGGATCAGAGGGTGCCGTATGTTCATCGAGTGTCATTCATTCATTCCAGAAACAGTCTCTGGAGAAAGGATGGATATAAATGCTTATTGCCTCCTCCTTCTCTGCCAGATACAGTGCTTCAAGATTTCACATACATTATCTGATGTAAAATTATAAACAGATAATGTAGAAGGAAGATTATAAACTTGATTATGCAACAAATCTGAATTTAAATCCTAGTACTGACATCTCTTTAGCTGTGGGGCTTTTGTAAAAATTTAATTAATGGCTCTCAACCTGCTTCCTTACCTGTCAAATGGGGTTATTCATCAAAGAATTGTCCTGAGGATTGAAAGAGATGGTGTTTGTAAACCATTTCACATATGGCCTGGCACAGAGGAGGCTCTCAGTAAAAATGCTGGCTCTCTTCCCTTCTTGCATCCTCGAGACCTTTTTTTTTTAAGAGACAAATTATTGCCTCTCATGTTTTCTAGATTCGGGCTCTGTTCTCTGAAAAGGGAGCACTAATCTAGTATAACACTTTTGACACTTTACTTCCCTAATCTTTCAGGATGAAAGGGGGGGGTCTCTTCCCCTTCATTTTACCGAAGCCATCCTATTGCGAATTGAAGGCTACATCAAAGGAAACTCTGCCCTGAGAAGTGTGACTGCGCTCTCCAAATTTCCATCCCAAATTCCAAAAGGATTTGGGTTTCTGTTTTCTCTGGAGCTAGAAGGCCAAAGCTCCAGCACTGCGTGGAAGATCATGCTGGGTCAGTCTCGGGCCCCAAAGGTCTCTCCTGCTCGGGGCACCCATCTGGGGTACTGTCTTGGGTGGAATGTGCTTTCCCCAAAGGATACGTGAAATCTCATGTACCTTCTAGTTCTTCTTACTTGGAGATAGCGTTGTTGCATATGGAATTAGTTAAGATGAGATCATACCGTAGTAGAGTGCGCCCTTAATATAACATGACTGGCATCCTTGGAAGATGACCGTGTGGTGAAAACGTCGTGTGACAACAGAGACTGGAGCCAAGGAGGGACAGCCGCCGTCAGAAACTCAGAAGAGGCAAGAGCGGATTCTCCCTTACAGGCTTCAGAGGTAGAGTGCTGCTCTTGACACCTTGATTTTTGGACGTCTGACCTCTGAAACTGTGAGACAATACATTTCTGTTTTAAGCTGCCTAGTTTGTGGTACTTCGTTATGGCAGCCCGGGGATATTAATGAGGAGTTAAATGAGTCAGCATTTCACCTCCATCTTAAAAGCTCAGGAACTGGAGCCCCTATACCTCCCCAATTCACCAGCACCATCACTTTAGTACAGGACTTGGTAGAGGAAGTGAGTTTATCCAAGGACTGAGGGAATGCATGGCTGTGGCTCAGAGAAGCGGTGTGAATCGCACACGTCCCATGGCTAGCTGGGAGCAGAGTCTGCTCCCCAGTCTGTCTCTGAATGCCTAGTCAGCTCTACTAGGACAATAACATAGCTACTAGTTAGCTTCCTGCTTAAGACCTGGGGCTTCAGAGTGTCGAATCCTCAGTCTTCCCGCTTGTTGCTTTTAATTTGGTCTTAAAAATAAACACCCAATAAATGTCAGTTGGATTTATTATATAACAGTACAATCATGCTGTTATTAACAATTATTTTCTTATATCATGCATAGTTCACATACATTGCTTCATTTAATTCTCGTGGTAGTCCTTGAGGAGAATGCTTTTATTCCAGATTTGCTGATGAGGGGGCTGAGGCGCAGAGAGGTCGAACACATTGCCCACATCACCAAATAGGAAAATGGTGGTGTTGGCCCACACATCAGCTGTGCAGCCTCCTGTAGCCCTTCAGGGCTCCTCTCCAGCTACTGCCATTTAGACTGAGCTTTCACGGCCTCAGTTTGCCACTTATTGCAGGATGGCCTTAGGCCCCCAGCCTCCTGACTCAGCTGTAGTGTCTGGCTCTGCTTGGAAGGGTCAGCTTTCCTCAATTATTATTTTTTTCTTTGAAAATTGTTCCCTTGCTAAAATATAATTTTTTTCTTAATACATATATTTTATTGAAGTATAGTTGACTTACAGTGTTTCACAGCAAGGCACACAGTAAGGTGATTCAGTTATACGTATATACATATAGAATTTTTCAGATTATTTTCCAGTGGTTATTACAAGATATTGACTATAGTTCCCTGTGCTATACAGTAAAACTTTGTTGCTTGTTGCATATGTATTTTTTTAAAATTAGAAATCTAGCATTCTATTCATACTAAGTCAAACAAGTGGAGTCAGAATGCCATATATTTTTAAGTTAGGTAAGAATTCATAAGTTTTCTAAAATATATATATATTACACTAAGTATTTATATATTTGTATACCAAAGCTTTTAAATAAAATTTTTAAAAATATCATTTTGAGTATATAAAATCACAACTCTCATACAAATATAACACAAATGAATGTGAAATATTTTCTTTTAACTTATTAATTTATGAGGGGAGTAATAAGAGATTAAATGTGAACTTGACTTACAGAGACTTACATTCTCTTTCAGACAAAACCCATTTGGATCACTATGAGCAAGAATTATTTGCACTGACCTGAATAGGAAACATTTGCATTATAATTAGTTTTCTACAAGTGAAGTTTTATTCCCCACAGAGTTGTCAGATAGCTTAGTCAATCAAACACAGTCAAAGAGGGCATAGCACCTGATAACCCTGGGACCCCTAATGTAAGAAACACAAAAGAGTTTTATCCATGAAATATATAGAACACTTATAAATTACTAAGGAAAAGACAAAGGATCCAAAAGAAAAATGGACAATGGATGCTGAATCCATAATTTACAAAATAGCCAATGAAAATGAAAAGACACTCCACCTCATTAGTGGAGCATCAAAGAAAAGCAAATTGAAACTGCCGTTAGATATTATTTCACACTTATCAGGTAAACTTGGTAAAAATTTAAAAATCGAGTATTAGCAAGAATGTGGACTCCCAGGAATTCTCATACACTGGAGGTAGGAGTTTGAATTAGTTAGATACCTTTGGAAGGAATTTTGCCAAAAGCTAGTTAAGTTGAAGATGTGTATATCCTATGACAAGAGTACTGACATCCCCCAGAGAAAATCCTGTACATTTCCATAGACAGACATGTACCAAAATGGCCATGGCAATCTTACCTGTAATAGCAGATCACTAGAAATGCAGGCTATGGGGTCGCTAAGAGTCGGACACGACTGAGCGACTTCACTTTCACTTTTCACTTTCATGCATTGGAGAAGGAAATGGCAACCTGCTCTAGTGTTCTTGCCTGGAGAATCCCAGGGACTGTGGAGCCTGGTGGGCTGCCGTCTATGGGATCACACAGAGTCGGACACGACTGAAGTGACTTAGCAGCAGCAGCAGCCGAAATAACCTAAATGTCCATCATGAGGAGAATAGAGAAAATAAATGATGGTGTATTTCTGTATTCATACAATGTAATACTATACAGCTTAAAACAAATGAAGTTGAGTTGTATATAGCAACATAGATATATCTCAAAAACGATGTGTGAAAGAAGCAAGTTGTAGAAGAATCAGAGCAACTTGTTAAAGCTTTAAAACGTGTGAAAACAATACTTACTTTGACAGGACATATGTAGTAAAAATGTAAAACTGAGAAAAGGAATGACTTTAAGGCATATAAACTTCAGGGCAGTGATTTCCTCTGGGATGCAGAGAAGGGGATGAGATTGGGGAGGCTGACATCAACAGTATCTGAAATGCTTTAATTTTTAATACAAGTGAAGGGTATGAAGATGTTCATTATTCTGTCTTTTGATATTTTAATATGCTTGAAATAATACTAATAGCAATAATACTTACATTTCATTTCCCTATGGTTTAAAAAATGAAAAAATACAGCTTTCCCCTCACAGTTTGAAAAAAATTGCATTTCTCAAAAAAAAAAATTCACTTCTCTAAAGAACCTCTAAACAACCTGATAAAGAAACAAAAGAAATTGGTTGATTCTTTTTTTAGAGTCCAGGGGATGCATTATTCCTGGGAATTTAGATCTTAATTTGAGTGCAGAGGAAGCCACTGAAAGGTTGTTAGCTGAGGGGTGATCTCATTCTTGGCTTGCAAGGATTTTTGGAACTGGCTCCTTCTTTCTTTCCTATCCTCATCTACCTACCCCAGCTTCAGTGCTTCTTCTCATAACTTCACACTTCTGGTAGGTACATGCTGCTTCCTCACACCACAGTGTGGTTGCTCATGGTTTCCTTAACTTATGATATCTTTCTCCCTCTTTCTTTCTGGCTAACCAACCCATGCTCTTCCTTCCAGAGCCACTTCAGGCAACACTTTCTCTCCCTTAGGAAGTTCTCCTTGTTCTCTTAAGATGAATTAGGTTTGCCTCTGAATTCCCAGAGTTTGTTTGGATATTGGTGTCAAAACCTTATTTCATCGTCTTTCCAGCTCTCAGCAAGGCGCCTTAGTCAGAAGAAAATGTTTAGGAAAGAGAAGTGCTGTTTGACCAAGAAGGTGTAAACTGGATGTTTGCTCAAACCACGCAACAACCCCACCCCGCACCCCCACCAAACTACTGGTTTCCAATATTGGCTCACTGGTCGTAAAGTAACATTTCAGTGTGAATTAGCTCCCCTCAGCCTTTATGAGACTTGGCTAGGATTTTGGAAAAGAGACTCTGTAAAGGGGGTTGTTGGGGTGGAGGGGAGGAGTGAAGTTCAGAAGGAGATCACGGTGCTGGGTCCAGCCCTAAGAAAGTTCTGATCCCCCCTCAGCAAGCTGGAGATGGTGCGGCTAACACACGTGTCTTTACTCCAGGTCAGTGCTCCTTCTTTTGTTCTCCCTTCTGTGGCTTGAGAAAACAGCTGCTCTGTATCATCTTATTCAAATCTCTTCTAATACTTGAAACAGGAAATGACTCTTCAGTTCTGGGGTAGTGAACCTGCGCCAGCTGCAGCAGGTGGCTTGGAAGAACCTATGAGGCACCGGAGAATGGATGAGCCTCAGGAAAGCAATATTAAACTTGAACAGGGTCTCAGAAAGGTTTCTATGGTTGAATCAAGTTATTGCAAGTTTTGTTCCAAAGGTCTGGCGACTCTTCTAAACATACTCACACATCTGGATATTGGACTGAATCTCAGTAGATCCATCCTTGAGGATCGTCTAGGGACAGACTTTTGTGCAAAAAAGGAAAGGAATGATGAATGATTACATAGATAATGCTTCATAATTAGAAGGCAGAATAGGACAGAGGGGGTATACAAGAAAAGGCTTCCACATCGTCAGGAGAAATGTGGATGGTTGTACTTAATTATCTTTGAATCTCCAGGCTAAACCAAGGCCTGAGATATGGCAAGTTTTCACCAAGGTTTGCTAAATGAAGGGAAGAGCTATGGAGAAATCTCATGACTGAAGAAAGCCTCACCCATCAGATCTCATACATCTGATTTGGAAGTATGTTGGTGACAAAATAATAAATAAGAGTTCCTGCAAGAGCTTTTGGCATCAAACTGGAAACATGCCAGATCCACATTATCAACTGGATTAAAACTGAGGAAATGCTCAACAGAATTTTTAATGGTTAAGAATTAGGGTGTTTAGGCTATGATGGTGGCTTTCCAGCAGTGCCTAATTTAATCACCCTTTCTTCCCCATAGAAATCCTCTCAAACACACAATAGGACCTAAAGCTACAATAGTCGGGAAGGAATGACCTCCATGAATAATTGGCAGGTCTCTGGGAGGGTTTTTTTCTCTGATCACATCATTGATGGGATGAGGTTGAGAAATAACTCACTTTGACTTCAAAAATAAAACCACAGCACCAGGCTGGAATGTCTACCCCTGCCCCAGAGTGTCTAGCCTTCCATTACTTGGAAGCAGCCTTCTAAAGCAGGCGGCTCACATCCTACTGTTCCCACTGTCCACGCTGGCTCTCTTTCTCCATCCATTTGGTAACTATTACTCCCAATGAGGTACCATCCTGGGAAGTTGGCAGTGGGAAGAGCACAAGAGGAGTGTTTTAGGAATGCAGCACCCTGTGAAAAAAGCTTAATTGGGGTTGGTTAGACATATGGATTTTTACAGATTTTTCTCTTTTTATTATTTTATTTACCCTTGCAAGCATATGGGGTCGCAAAGAGTTGGACATGACTTAGTGACTGAACAACAACAACAATATTATTTAATGTTTATATCTAACTACAGAGCAGAGAGGTGTCTGAGTATAATGCCGGTAGCTAAAGTTTTTATAACCCTCTAGAATTTGAAAGATAATTTCAGACTATTTCATTTGCCATCACCTCCAACAAACCTAGGTATAAGTACTTATTTCCCCTTTTCTGGACCCCAGATAGCCATTATCCTCTCAACCACCCTGTGAAGGAAGGGACTATTATGATCTCTGCTTTATAAGTGAGGAGACTGAGGCTTAGGAATGTCAGTAACACAGCTGTTATGAATTGTGTCCTCTCACCTAATTCATATGCTGAAGCTCTAATTCCCAAAGTGATATTATTAGGAAGTGGGGTCTTTGGGATATAATTAGGTTTAGATTAGGCCGTAACGATGGGGCCCCATGATGGGATCAGTGCCTTTGTAAGAAGAGAGATAGACATGAATGTATGGACATCGCAAGCAGCAGTCATCTGCAAGCCAGCAAAAGGGTCTTCACTAGGACAAAACCCTGCTGGTCTCTTGATTTTAGACTTCTCAGCCCCCAGAACAGTGAGAAATCAATGTTTTCTTCTAAAGCCACTCAGTCTGTGATATTTTGTTAGAACAACCTGGACTGAGACAGTGATGAAATCACATAGCCAAGTGAGTAGAAGGGCTGGGTTGTGAAAGACTTGGCATGTAAAGACCAAGGATCCTCCAAAGCAAAGCAGAGTTGTGGGCCCCTTTATGAGGTTTGTATTAGAAGTAGGTTAAAAATGAAGAAACACCAAAACAGAATGAAAAAATATCATATTTTAAATGGATATATTTAACAGATTGGGCTTCTCTGCATAGCTCAGCTGGTAAAGAATCCACCTGCAATGCTGGAGACCCGGGTTTGATTCCTGGGTCGGGAAGATCTGCTGGAGATGGGATAGGCTACCCCCTCCAGTATTCTTGGGCTTCCCTGGTGGCTCAACTGCTAAAGAATCCTCCTGCAATGTGGGAGACCTGGGTTCAATCCCTGGGTTGGGAAGATGCCCTGGAGAAGGGAACAGCTACCCACTCCACTATTCTTGCCTGGAGAATTCCATGGAGTCACAAAGAGTTGGATACGACTGAGTGACTTTCACATTTAACAAATTATCACCTTAAATACCACATTTCATTAACCTGTTTTGTTTCTCAGCCAGCAAAAAGTATACCAATTAAAATATTTTTGTGCAAAATTGTGTCATTTAAAATTTTGAGGAGACAGTTTCATTTCAGTTAAAACAAAAATAGATTATGAGTGATATATAGCTATGGTCCTACAACTGTGCAATTTAAAGATAATAGGTGGCATTAGTGCTAAAGAATCTGCTTGCCAGTGCAAGAGATATAGGTTTGATCACTGGATTGAGAAGATTCCCTGGCAAAGGAAATGGCAACCCACTCCTTCCAGGCATTCTTGCCTGGAAAATCCCATGGGCAGAGGAGCTTGGTAGGCTCCAGTGCATAGGGTTGCAAAGAATTGGAAACATGATTGAGCACATGTTAAGAATAATTAGGAATAAGCATATTTATAAACACTATTTTATGATAAACCACAGGTGATATGCACTGGTGACGTGACGTAAGTTTGAGAAATATGGCATGCAACTTTTGCAGTGTGGTCATTGTATTTTTATGGCTGTATCTCAGGCTCAGGGGACAAGGCTCTCCAGATGGGAATTAATGATCTTATTGTGGCTTTCTAACTGTGTAATGACCTCTCTGGCCTTGTTTTTCATCAGCAAAATAGAAGGCTGAATGTTGGACATCCATATCCATCCTTTTATTGCTCACCAGAGCTATTTCCCTCATTTGCTGGCTGGGCTAGTGTTTCTTTACATCTTCATCTGCAAATTTGGTGGGCTAGATAGTATGATCTGCAGTGTTCTACTAGGTCAAAGAGCCCATTAGCTCTTTTACAGGATAGTATAACTGAACTGAAAAAATGCTAGTCTTATGCTGCTGCTGCTGCTACTACTACTATTATACCACCATCACCATCCCCACGGCCACCACCACAGTAATGCATGCCCAAGTGAACGAAGCTCTTCAACCCACGAAAGCAGCCTAACCTCATTGAGGGCGGCACACCTACCCATAAGTTGCCCTCTATGGGCTCGTTTACAACCTCCAAACCAAACTCATAACCTCATGCCAGCTATAACGAAACCATTAGGAAATAGTTTCTCTGGCATTGGTTGCAGAAAGGGGGGAATTTCCTCTCCTGAGAATCATTGGGAAGCTGAAAGATTTTGCTGAAGAGGTACCCACAAAGACTGAAAATAAGAGAGGGAGGGTTGTCTTCTGAGAGTTTGACCATAAATCAAAACATTTTAGATGCAAATAGGCCAAAGCCATCTTTGAAAAGTAGGCTGACACTAGGACCAGAGGTCCATCAACATAGTTAAAAAAGGATGAACCAGCTGTAAGCAGGTCTGCATGTCAAAGAACACCAATATAAACAAGTCTCTGAGGCAGTGTGAACTTCAACTCAGTTCAGGAGAGTGTCCTAGATCTACCAAGCCAAGCGCCTATGCATTGACTGATGCTGGGAGGCAGCAACTCCTGTTTGTTGAGCATCTATTTTTCTGCCAACAATGGTGTCATAAGGTATCTCATTTAATATCTAAAACAGCCTGGAGGAAGGTAGCACTACCACCTTTTTTAAAGATAAAGAAACTGAACTGAGGATCAGAAAGGATAGGGTTGCCAAATGAGTGATACTGGAACCCAAATCAGATGCAGGCTGTGGGACTCTCAAGGCGTTGCTCCTAAATGCAGGAAACACTGCTGGAATGGTCAAGGGGCTACTTATGCTCTCCCTTGGGCCAGTTCCCAAGGATATAGAACCAGATGGCTTCTTGATGTGGTATATATATATCTATATCTATATACAATGGAATATTACCCAGCCATAAGAAAAACAAAATTCTACCATTTGCAACAACATGGATGGCCCGAGAGAATATTATTCTTTGTGAAATAAATCAGAAAGAAAAAGACAAGTATTACATTCTATCACTTATATGTAAAACCTAAAAATAAATGAGTGAGCATAGTGAAACAGAAACAGACTCATGAATGTAGAGAGCAGGCTGCTGGTTGTCAGTGGGGAGAGGAAGGCCGAGGAGAGATGGGATAAGGGTAGGTGACTGAGTGTTACAAACTACTGTGTATAAATTGGTTGGGAAACAGGGATGTATTGTACAGCACAGGGAAACATAGTCATTATTTTGTAGTGATTTTAAATGGAATATAATCTATAAAAATGTTGAATTGGTATGTTGTACACCTGAAACTAATATGATGTTGTAAATCAACTATGCTTAAGTTAAAAAGTTCAACAGAACAAAACACCACCACGTAGATCTTGGTGAATAGTAGGTCTTTTGGACTGTGTCCTAATGGAAGCAGAAGATTTTAAGAAAAGATGGAAAGAACACACAGAAGAACTATACAAAAAAGATCTCAATGACCCAGACAACCACAATAGTGTGATCATTTGCCTAGAACCAGACATCCTGGAGTCTGAAATCAAGTGGGCCTTAGGAAACATCACTATGAACAAAGCTAGTGGAAGTGATGAAATTCCAGCTGAGCTATTTCAAGTCCTAAAAGATGATGCTGTTAAAGTGCTGCACTCAATATGCCAGCAAGTATGGAAAACTCAGCATTGACCATAGGACTGTAGAAGGTCAGTTTTCATTCCAGTCCCCAAAAAAGGCAATGCCAAAGAATGCTCAAAGTACCACACAATTGCACTCATCTCACATGTTAGCAAAGTAATGCTCAAAATTCTCCAAGCCAGGCTTCAACAGTACATGAACTGTGAAATTCCAGATGTTCAAGCTGGATTTACAAAAGGTAGAGGAACCAGAGATCAAATTGCCAACATCTGTTGGATCATCAAAAAAGCAAGAGAGTTCCAGAAAAACATCTACTTCTGCTTTATTGACTATGCTAAAGCCTTTGATCAACCCTGGGATTTCTTTGGAAGGAATGATGCTAAAGCTGAAGCTCCAGTACTTTGGCCACCTCATGCGAAGAGCTGACTCATTGGAAAAGACTCTGATGCTGGGAGGGATTGGGGGCAGGAGGAGAAGGGGATGACAGAGGATGAGATGGCTGGATGGCATCACTGACTCGAAGGACGTGAGTCTGAGTGAACTCCGGGAGTTGGTGAAAGACAGGGATACCTGGCATGCTGCAATTCTTGGGGTCACAAAGAGTCGGACACAACTGAGCGACTGAACTGAAAGCCTTTGACTGTGTGGATCACAATAAACTGGAAAATTCTTCTAAGAGATGGGAATACCAGACCACCTTACCTATCTCCTGAGAAATCTATATGCAGGTCAAGAAGCAACAGTTAGAACTGGACATGGAACAACAGACTGGTTCCAAACCAGGAAAGGAGTATGTCAAGGCTGTATATTGTCACCCTGGTTTATTTAGCTTGTATGCAGAGTACATCATAGGAAATGCTGAGCTGGATGAGGCACAAGCTGGAATCAAGGTTGCCGGGAGAAATATCAATAACCTCAGATATGCAGATGACGCCATCCTTATGGCAGAAAGTGAACAGGAACTAAAGAGCCTCTTGATGAAAATGAAAGAGGAGAGTGAAAAAGCTGACTTAAAGCACAACATTCAGAAAACTAAAATCATGGCATCTGGTCCCATCTCTTCATGGGAAATAGATGGGGAAACAATGGAAACAATGACAGACTTTATTTTTTGGGGCTCCAAAATCACTGCAGATGGTGACTGCAGCCATGAAAGATGCTTGCTCCTTGGAAGAAAAGCTATGACAAACCTAGAAAGTATATTAAAAATCAGAGACATTACTTTGCTGACAAAGGTCAACTAGTCAAAACCATGGTTTTTCCAGTAGTTGCGTATGTATGTGAGAGTTGGACCATAAAGAAGGCTGAACACCAAATAACTGATGCTTTTGAACTGTGATATTGGAGAAGACTCTTGAGAGTCCCTTGGACAGCATGGAGATCCAACCAGTCAATCCTAAAGGAAATCAGTCCTGAATGTTCGTTGGAAGGACTATTGCTGAAGCTGAAGCTCCAATACTTTGGCCACCTGAGGCAAAGAACTGACGCATTTGAAAGACCCTGATGCTGGGAAAGATTGAAGGCAGGAGGATAAGGGGATGATGGAGGTTGAGATCACCAACTCGATGGACTAGAGTTTGAGCAAGCTCTGGGAGTTGGTGATGGACAGGGAAACCTATTGTGCCACAGTCTATGGGGTTGCAAAGAGTTGGATACAACTGAGCAATTGAACTGAACTGACCCTCAGATTCATATGTTGAAACCCTAAGCCCCAGTGTGATAGTATTTAGAGGTGGGATCTTTGGGAGAAGTAATTAGGCTTAGATGAGGTCATGAGGGTGGGGCCTTGATGGTAGGATTTGTGTCTTTATGAGAAGAGACACCAGATAGCTTTCTCTCTGTCTCTTTGCCAGATGAGGACCCAGAGAGAAGGTGGCCTTCTGAAATTCAGGAAGAGAGCTTTCACTGGCAGCCAAATCAGTCAGCGCTTTGATCTTGGACTTCGCAGCTCCCAGAATGGTGAGAAATAGATCCTTGTTGTTTAAGCCACTCAGTTTATGGTACTTTGTTATGCAAACTAAGATGACTAAGACCATAGGAATCAAATTGCTCAAGGACATGGTCAGTCTGATCTTTGAGGAGAGTATACCTCTAGAGGGAAGGCTGATGACAGGGAACATCTGAATGATTACAACTGTTGTTCTCTGTGGTCCTGACCTTCTATTCACTGAGCATCCTTGTGGAGGCAGGTCAGAGGAGAAAAAAATTCTGCTCCTCAGCAGTTCCACGCCTTGTCAGTAAGGTCAAGGGTACTAGGTTTTATGGGCTCCCCTTGTGACTCAGACAGTTAAGAATCTGCCTGCAATACAGAAGACCCTGGTTCTATCCCTGGGTTGGGACTATCCCCTGAAGAAAGGAATGACTACCTACTCCAGTATTCTTGCCTGGAGAACTCCATGGACAGAGGAGCCCAGCAGGCTTCAATCTGTGGGGTCACAAAGAGTCAGACACAACTGAGCAACTTTACACTTTTACTTTCTTCATTACAGTTTATATGTCAGTCCTACCTAGGTCCTCCTCACCCCTGCCTATTGGTGTATTTACTAAGGGACTAGAAGCCACTGTGTCAGCCTTCTGGACTGGTCAGTCTTACTTCCCTATTAGTGCCCTGACTGCTTTAAAAAAGTAAGGAAACCACCATGCTATGCTCTCTCCTTTGGTTGCCATGCCAGTACCCAAAACTTTATTCTAGCTCTGCCTAAATGCAGACTACACTCTAGCCAGTGATAATGAGGCTGGCAATGATGATGAAAATAGGTTTTGTAGAGTCTTTTGTACTTGATGATTCAATTTACTTTAAACAAACAAAACCAAGACTACCAAGCCTGGAAGCTCTGGGGAAAGCTTTCTGCAAAGATGATGTATAGTCATGTAAAATTTGAAGGATGAATAGGAAAAACAGAGAAAAATTCCAGGTAGAGGGAATAGTGCAGGTGAAGGTTTGAAAGTTGGACTTGGAAAAGTGAATTCTGGGAGCTCAGTTTGGTATGGCTGAGGCAAAATGGAACACCAGCTTGGGCAAGAGAAGGGAGAAGACAGCTGCTTTTGTTGGGGAAGTGATGGACAAAGTGCTCAAAGAGGAGCCAGCAAGGTTCAGGGAGAGGTGGAAGCATCATCTTCACTTCCATCATTCTTGCCAGATTCTTTCTGGGCACCTGCCCTTCCACTGACTTGGGTTGAGTTAAATATGGATGGGTGGATGTGCATGGGAGCTCAGTCCTGTCTGACTCTTTGTGACCTCATGGACTGCAGCCCACCAGGCTCCTCTGTCCATGGAATTTTCCAGGCAAGAGTTTTGAAGTGGGTTGCCATACCCTATGCCAGAAGATCTTCCCAACCCAGGGATTGAACCCAGGTCTCCCGCATTCCAAGCAGATTCTTTATCACTGTGCTACCTAGAGTTCAGTGAATTTAATAGAATTGCCCTTTTGATTAGAGCAAGAAAATCCCACTATGGAGACTGTGTTTGATTGGACCCTGTGCTGTTCACATTGCAGGAAAAGAGGTGGTGATATAGTGAGGTGAAAAGAAGATGAGAGAAATAAGAAATGTTTTTTTTTGAGTGCCAGTAGTGGCTAAACTTTACTATGGCAGATCTGTTGTCCACATTCTGTCATTTGATCTTGGAACCTCAACATTTGAAGCCCTATTTATGGTTAAGGAGATTCAGAGAACATCAGAGGCTTCTTGCCTAAGGGAGAAAGTAGTGGAAACTGGATTTGAACCAGGTTTTGTCTTGCTCAGCTTTCTCAGGATATTTGAGTCTTTAAGAGGTCTTAGTTGACATTCTTATTTGATAAACAATGTGCTGTGTGACTGCAGTGAGTCACTCACCCTCTCTGAGCCTCAGGTTTTGGATCTATACATCTATCTCCTTGTAGGTTATGCCCATTCACTCCTATTCTTCCCTTTGGATGCTTACAGAAATCTAATTTTCCTGACTCATGATAATCCTTTAAAAACACAGTGTACTTTCCCCAAGTACTCTCATTTTCAGGCTAAAAATTCTTCTCTCAATTGCTTTTTTCTCCCTGCTTTTTGATTCTTCACAGTGAATCATGTGGTTGCTCCAAAAGCTAATGATTTGTTAGGCTGTACAGAAAGAAATATAGCACCTGAATTAAAGGAGGGGAAATTTTAACTTCTGCTCATAACACTTCTGGAATAAAAAGATTCAGCACTGAGACTATGAGGTGTGAAGAAACCAGAGAAATAAGTGAACATTAGAAAAGGACCTCTCAAAGAACTAGTCTTCCTAATAGAGGAATGTAGAAGTAAAATGGACCTCCCTTTAGCCTTTTAAATAGCTTTCTCCAGAGTCCCATTCAAAATTGTAATCTTAGAGAGTACATGAAATCTCACACCGAAATCCTAGGAAACTTCAAGCCTGTGAAGGCATACAGCTAAGAGACTGGTCTAAATGCTCACCAAAGCTGCAGAGATTTTCATGAACTTTTGTTCAACTTTTGGCAGCTGGTCTTTCAACTGTAAAATGGGTTGATATCAAGTAATATCCAGCACCCACTGGGGCATGAATTAGGCTCTATTATTAGCTGGGCTTGAGAAATGCTCCTTCTCTGGACTTCTGTTTCTTCATTTGCCAAATGAAAGCATTAGATTAGACTCTGGGAAGGCCATTTGATTGTATCACATAAACATGGCAACTATGTGAGGCATCATGTTGAGAAAAAGTATGAGACTATGTCTGGGCTCAACAATAAAGAGCTTTGTCAGTGGTGAGTGATATTAGTCAGGACAGCAAGTGACAGAAATCCACATAGAACTGCTAAATAAAAAGAGAGTGCATTGGCTCACTAACAGGGTTTCCTGCGGGGAAAACTGCCTGAGACCCAAGGAAGGGCACACAAATTGTTGAAGCTCTTCTCTCTCCATCCCTTGGCTCTGCCTGAGTTTGGTTGGCTCCTTTTCCCACAAAGGCTCTTTTTATTGGGTGGGCAATGTAGTTGCTGGCGGTCCCAGACATGTGGATGCTTCTAACTTAGGAATCTTGAGGGAAAGAGATATCTTTCTAGTGAACTTTGGTAGAAAGCCCTGGGTGGCCTCTGATTGGATAGGTTTTGGTAATTTGTCCATATTCAAACCAAAAAGTATGGCCAGGAGAGAGAGTACTTTAGTCCTGGGTTGTGTGTTCTCACTCTTGTGCCAGGGGGTGGAACCCTGTGACTAACAGCCCCAGCTAGACTTCATAGCATGAAGAGGTACATTCTGTCTTGTCTGTAGAGCTTCTGATTTCATAGAATGAGAGCCTTGCTGGGTAGAGTATTCTTAAAGTGAGGTGAAGTGAAGTCGCTCAGTCGTGTCTGACTCTTTGAGACCCCATGGACTGTATGCTCCTCTGTCCATGAGATTTTCCATGGCAAGAATACTGGAGTGAGTTGCCACTTCCTTCTCCAGGAGATCTTTCCAACCCAGGGATTGAACTAGGGTCTCCCTCATTGTAGGCAGACACTTTACAGTCTGAGCCACTAGGGAAGTTATTCTTAGATGTAGGTTTTCCCCTTTTATCACTTTAAATACATTGTGCCACTCCCTTCTGGCCTGCAGAGTTTCTGCTGAAAAAATCAGCTGATAGACTTATGGGAGTCCCCATGTATGTTATTTTTGTTGCTTCTCCCTTGGTGCTTTCCCCCTGATAGCTCAGTTGGTAAAAAATCCACCTGCAATGCAGGAGACCCTGGTTCAATTCCTGGATTGGGAAGATCCCCTGGAGAAGAGAATGGCTACCCACTCCAGTATTCTGGAGAATTCCACGTATAGTCCATAGGGTTGCAAAGAGTCGAACATGTCTGAGCAACTTTCACTTTGACTTCATCTTAAATTTTGGCCATTTTGATTACAGTGTGTCTTGGTATGTTCCTCCTTGGGTTAATCTTGTATGGGACTCTCTGTGCTTGCTTCCTGGACTTGGGTGACTATTTCCTTTCTCAGGTTAGGGAAATTTTCAGCTCTTATCTTTTCAAATATTTTCTCTTTCTCTTTCTTCTGCTTCTGAAGCTGCTACAATGCAAATATTAGTGCACCTGGCATTTTCCCAGAGTTTTCTTAAACTGTCTTCAGTTCCTATCGTTCTTTTTCTTTTTTCTGTTCAGTGGGAGTGATTTCCACTACTCTGTCTTCTAGCTCACTGATCCATTCTTCTGTATCATTTAGCTTAATACTGATTCCACTTGGTGTATTTTTTAAAACTAATTTTTATTGGAGTATGGTTGCTTTACAATGTTGTACTAGTTTCTATTGCACCCTTCTGGTGTATTTTTAATTTCAGTTATTGAATACACGTTTTTAACAAAGAGTTAGGAAATATAGAGAGTAATTCTGTTTGGTCTTTATATAGAGAACATTTGTGTTTGAATTCTGTTTGACTGTTCTTTATATTTTCTAACTCTTTGTTAAAAACTTTAATCTTCTTTCTTTGTACATCTTTCTCTTCCCAAGCTCTTTGATCATCTTTTCAATCATTACCCTGAATTCTTTCTCAGATAGGTTGCTTATCTCTGTTCCACTTAGTTCTCCCTCTGGGGTTTTACCTTATTCTTCTGCCACCTCGTGTCGTCTAAGTTGCCGTTTATGTTTTTATGTATGTGGCATCTCAGTTACATTTCTCAACCTCGGATGAGTGGCCTTCTGTAGGAGACATCCTATGCATCCCAGCAGTGTATTCCCCTCTTGTCACCCAAGCTGTATGCTCTAGGGGTTCCCCCTATAAGTGCTGCATGGGTTCTTCTGTTGTGGCAGGTTGACTATATGTGTGGTCGGTTAGGCTTGGTTGGCTCCTAGCCTGGTTAGTTGCTAGGTCTTGCCTGGTGCAGATGCTGCTGCCTGCTCTTTAGCAGAGCTGATCATGAGGTGAAATCCTAGGGGGTCCTGGGCTAGTGCTGGCTCACTTGGGGGCATAGTCAGGGTCCTGAAGACTCTGAGGCTGCTGCCCACCCACTGGCAGCCGGTGAAGCCAGGTCCTGTGGATAGTGCCAGTTAGTTAGAACCAACTGGGAACTGGTTCCTGGAGTCTGGCTGCAGGGCCCAGGGATCCCAGAGCTCGTTTCAGATTGTTCAGAGTTGGGGTGGGGGGACGGTTTCTGCCACAGTCGGGTATGGGGCTTGCGGTGTCCCAAAGGTTGTGTTGGCATGTCAGTGGGCAGGGCCAGGGTCCAGCTGGTCCCAGGGTAGAGTCTGGCTTGTGTTATGGGATCACAGCTTTCTTGCTTCTCATGCCTGCCCCTTGGTGGGTGAGGCTGGTCTGGAGTCTTGTGCTGGCTTCCTTGTGTGAGGTGCTGGTGCTTCCCCACTGGTGGAGCTGGGTCTTGACCCTCAGGTGGGCAAGGCCACGTCTAGGGGCATGTCTAGAGGTAGCTATGGGCTCTTTAGTCTTCAGGCAGTCTGTCTGCTGATGGGTGGGGCTGTGTCCCTGCCTAGTTAAGTTGGTTAGCTTGAAGCATCCCAGCACTGGTACTTGCTGGCTGTCAGGTGGGGCCAGGTCTTGGTGCTAGAGCCAATATGTCAGTAACCAGGAGTGTTTACACGGTTGAATGTCTGCTATCAGTGTCTTAGTCCCCAGGGTAAGCTGTAGCTGCGCACCCCTCCCCCCACCTTTCCAAGAGACTCTCTAAAACCAGGTAAGTCTGGCCCAGGCTCCTACTGAATTACTTCTTTTGCCCTGGTTCCCAGTATGTGTGAGGTTTTGTGTACACCCTTTAAAAGTGAAGTCTCTATTTCCCCCAGTCCTGTGCTCAGTTCAGTTCAGTTCAATCACTCAGTCATGTCCAACTCTTTGTGACCCCATGGACTGCAGCACACCAGTCTTCCCTGTCCATCACCAACTCCTGGAGCTTATTCAAATTCACATCCATTGCATCGGTGATGCCATCCAGCCATCTCATCCTCTGTCGTCCCATTCTCTTCCCACCTTCAATCTTTCCCAGCATCAGGGTCTTTTCCAATAAGTCAGTTCTTTGCATCAGGTAGCCAAAGTATTGGAGTTTCAGCTTCAGCATCAGTCCTTCCAATGACTATTCAGGACTGATTTCCTTTAGGATGGACTGGTTGGATTTCCTTTCAGTCCAAGGGAGACAACCTGTAAACTAATCCCACTGTAAAACTGGAGACTTCGAGCTACATGGCAGAGCAGTCCTGTTTCCCTTGCCCTCCTGCTCTATGCCCGGGTGCCACTTCATGGTAAAGTCTCTTGCTATCAGACCATGCCCAGTCACTTCAGTCGTGTCTGACTCTGTGACCCTGTGGGCTGCAGCGCCCCAGGCTCCCCTGTCCATGGGGATTCTCCAGGCAAGAATACTGGAGTGGGTTGCCATGTCCTCCTTCAGGGGATCTTCCTGACCCAGGGATCAAACCCACATCTCTTAAGTCTCCTGCATTGGCAGATGTGTTCTTTACCACTAGGGCCACCTGAGAAACCCATGGTGATGGGATTAGCATCCAGGTTGTTTCTGGTCAATCATTCTGACTCAGGGTCCATCCTGGTGGCGCTTGCATTGTTCAGCCAAAATGGATTCCAGTGAGCAGGATTCTGGGAGGTGGTAGACATGTGGTATTTCCTTTTGACCTTTCCCAAAGTCTTCCAGTTGGTGATGGCTTGTTAGTTCTTGCTTTGTAAGCACATGTCTCCTCAAACAATTCATTTCTGAGTGTTAGACAAGAACCCACTCTCGGGTAGAAGGAGTCCCCCTTCCTGCAACAGTTCTGTCTTTATACCTTTAGTGTAGAAGATCTTTTCTGCTAGGTTCCAGTCTTTGGTTTAAAAGAAAGCCAAGGAGGGAGTCCCAGCAGAAGGGGTTTGCAAAAGCCAGTGAAGCAGAAGAAAGCCTGTGAGTGGGAGGCAGTCGGCATCACACAGGCCACACGTTCTCCATCATAGGGTTAGATGAATCCTTCAGTTCAGTTCAGTTCAGTTCAGTCGCTCAGTCATGTCCAAGTCCTTATAGCTCCTCAATTCTATTCTTACGCATCAATAGCTCAAGTAAATGGCATAGCACACTGTCACTCAAGAGGTTTCAGCATGACTTGTTGGTATTGTTTAGTTCCTAAGTTGTGTTTGCCACCTCATGAACTGTAGCCCGCCAGGCCCCTCTGTCCATAGGTTTTCTCAGGCAAGAACACTGGAGTGGGTTACCATTTCCTTCTCCAGGGATCTTCCCAACCCAGGGATCAAACCCACATCTCCTGCACTGTCAGGCAGATACTTTACATTGCCCTACTGGGGAAGCCCCTCCAGTATGACTGATAGCCATCAAATGGATGGTGAGATCAGCCAGTGACTTCCTTCACTCTTGGCCTCAATTTACTCTTTTTTGGTCATTGTTGTTTTGTTTTGCTGTTTATGTTTTTAAAGTGAAGAGGTTGCTTTTGTCTCAGACATCCTTTCAAAATGCCCTTCTTCTCTAATATCACCGTCCCTTCTGAGCCAAGCCTGTGCAGGGCCGGCAGGACTCTGCACCCTCTGCCTAGCAGGAGGGGCGTCTCTGAGTCTGAGTGGCTTTCTGATGTCTGGGGTGAGCTTTCTGAGCCCTAGCCCACTCCCACCCTTGCTATGTTGGCTTTATCTGTTAGCTGGATGCCAACCTTGTACTTCTCTGCCCCACTGAAAAGATAATTTGTCCCACAGCTCTGAACTGGTAGCATGCTTTTAGTAACCACCTAGACCTGGAGTTGAGCCAGCCCTGGCCTCATGAAATGTTAAAGTGAATCACTCTGAATGTGCACATTTGCAAATGGCACAGAGAGAAGGAATCTTCTGGGTTCCTGCCCTATCCAGGCTCATTTCTTTGTTTCAAGC
The DNA here is from genome assembly GCF_014754425.2 of Oryx dammah. NCBI lineage: Eukaryota > Metazoa > Chordata > Mammalia > Artiodactyla > Bovidae > Oryx > Oryx dammah. The sequence continues at coordinate 88,890,569 of NW_024070212.1, read as the reverse complement.
TCTGCTCTCTCCTCCAACTCATTATTCGATCAGTTTCTTTTCCCCAGACCTTGCAACCATTCCCCAGTTGCTGCTGGGCGATTTACTGAGTGACACCTGTGTCCTGGCTACTTGTTCCTCTCAAGAATGAGGTTTTGGTGAACAAACAACAATTGTAACTTGTTTCCTTCAGTCCTGTGGGACTCGAGGTTATTTGAGTTTAGAGGTGCACAAAGACTTTATAAACGCCCTGAATTTATAGCCACGATTGGCTGTGCTTGCTCTCTTGCCTCATAGCACATGCCGGGTGTAATGGTCTGATTCGGGATTGGGCAGAGGAACCTGGGCTGCCTTGCCCTGGACACCTGTATGAGACAAAATTCAGCTGGAGAGATCGGCAGTTACTCATCCTCCTGGCTCAGCACTCAGTGACTTCACTACCTGGAAACAGGCTCCAAAGCCCCGGCCAAAGCACAGGGTAGGAGAGTGATCGATATTTCAGGCACTGCCGAAACTGCCAGCAAAAACATAGAGGGAAGCAAGGGAAGCAGACGTTTTCTATATGCCTACCTTTGAATTGAGTTTCACTGTCACAATGTTCTAGTAAATCCACGTGCATCCTGGTTTTATTGAGGGGAAGGAAACTGAGGCCAGAAGAATGAAGACACACAGCTGGGATATATCAGAGTTCACCTGGCTCAGAGTTCACCTCTCAGAGGGTAGGTGCTGAAGCATCGACTGATGTGGGACCACACAGCCTGCCCAGCCAGCCAGTCTGGACTCTGAAGGCCATCAATCTGATTCTTGGATTCTGGTTGCAAGTCTGTGCGTGCTAAGTCACTTCAGTCATGTCCAACTCTTTGCAACCTTATGGACTATAGCCTTCCAGGCTCCTCTGTCCATAGGATTCTCCAGACAGGAATACTAGAGTGGGTTGCCATGCCTTCCTCTAGGGGATCTTCCCGATCTAGGAATCCAACCTGTGTCTCTTATGTTTCCTGCATTGGCAGGAGGGTTCTTTACCATTAGTACCACTTATGTAAATCGGAGCAATTAGGCATCCTGAGAATCTGGCCAAGTGGAAAGGTGGGGAGATGAAAGGTCACAGGAGCTGGCTGGGGAGTCTTGCCAGGTTGCTTAGCACTAGTGACCCCCCCGCAGGAATGAGGGGCTGGCTTCTTCAGCACACCCAGAGAGCCTTGCTCTTTCCTCTTCACACCAGCAAGAGGCAGTAGAGAGCAGTAACTTCTAGTTTTCCTGCCCTAGAAAAGCGTCCTTTTGTTCTACTTCTTGGTTTTGAGAGGCGAGCATGTTCACTCACTTCTCTGAGCCTTAGTTTCCTCATCTAATTGGGGATGACAAGCCCCACCCCACAAAAATTCCTCCCATGGTTTTTCAGGAGGTATTGAGGTTGTAGATTTAAATCACTTTGTCAATCAAGTATGGACGCATTTGAGTTTTAATGTCTTCTCAACTTTGTCTTTTATGCAAATTTCCTTTAAATCCTTTCTAGAAGTAGGTGGGTTATTATGAAAAGGCAAATACAAATAAAAGACATGATTGCTGTAAGATTTTACCTGACAGTCGTTCTGAGAAAATACATTTTTAAAACTCTTGAAATTATCAATAATTTTTGGATACATAGATTATGAGTGATACTCATTCACTTGAGAAACACCTAACGGTATCTTCTATGTGCAAGGATACAATCCCTGCCCTCATGGAGCTTACATTCAAGTGGGAGATATTGGCCTTGACCTCCTGAGTTTAAACACATGGGCATGAGTGCACCATTAAATTATTCAATTTTAATCATAATAAATGCTAAAAAGAAGGACCGACTATCCCAAGAACATAGCGTAGGGAGACCTAGCTCACATTTGGAGGGTTAGGAAGAGTGAAGCTTGAAATGAAATCTGAAAAGTATGTTGGGGTTGGTAGGTGAAGTGGAAAAGGAAACACAATTCTAGGCTTTGGCAATAGCAGTTGCAAAGGCCCTGAGGTGCGAGAGTAAAAAGGAGGGTCAGTGTACCTGTACCACCAGCAGCACTTCTGTCTTAACAAAGACTGGAATATGGACATTTCTATGAGGAAAAATAACCACTGAGATTATTGGGTAGATTGTAGGTATAGAATTTTATTTTTTTAGCATTGTTGTAGATCAAAATCAACATGGTCAGTTTTAGGATTATAAAAATGTATTTAGTATAATTTTCTACACTTATATGATGATAGTATTTGACATAAGAATAATGACACAGAGGAAAAATTTCATTTGGGGGAGCAATTTTTTAAGGACTACCCCCTCAAAGCTGAGTTTTCCTCTTTCATTTTCCATTCTGCCCCTCCTGACCTTGAAATCATCAATGGCTCCACATTGCTTCCTGACTTGGTGTGTTTTTCTAGACTTGTTTCTATCACTGTCTCTCTTTCATTGCTCTCTGTTCTCCAGAGTCAGGCTCCTCCCTGTTCCTGCCAAACCCTGTCCCTCTCTTCTTCCACAGCTCAGCTCTGACCAACTCGTTTCCTAGCTTACTTTGTCCTTTTCCTCCCTCCTGAATAAAATCACAGCTATCATCCAGGCCCAGGTAAAGCGCTACCTCCTCCTTGAATCCAAGGCAGAACAGATGCCAGGCCATGACGTTCTGACGCACACTCCTCGTGGCCAGCCTCTGCTAGGAGCACGCGCTTTGCCTCCCATCAGGTCATTTCTGTCCCAGGCCTGTCTCTCAGAAGACTGTGAGCTCTTTCAGGATGCACACTGCCTTCACCTAACCTCTACATCCTCCTTCAAGATGGTCCAGTGTAGAGCACACTGTGGTGCAGGACACGTTAACCAATGCTTCATCCCAGTTGAATTTAAAGGTTGACCAAGAGAATTTCCTCTCCAGCTTGAAGGTTGATAAGGAATTTTTGCCAAGGGGTTTTCCCTTAAAAGTAAGATTTCTTAATTTTATTTTTAATATTGGGTTGGCTGCAACTGTGTGTCTATAATAGGGTTTGTTAACAGAAATTAAGCTAAATGCTTATAATAGAATACTATGCCACCATTAAACATGGTGTAGAAGCATGTGCTAAGTTGCTTCAGTTGTGTCCAACTCTGTGTGACCCCATGGACTGTAGCCCATGAGGCTCCTCTGTCCAGGCAAGAATACTGGAGTGGGTTGCCATGCCCTCCTCCAGGGGATCTTCCCGACCCAGGGATCGAACCTGCATCTCTTATGTCTCCTGCACAGGCAGGTTCTTTACCACTAGTGCCACCTGGGAAGCCTCACGTAGAAGCATACTTACTGATAAAGATGTTTGTAATATATTGACAAGTGAAAAAAAAAAAGGTTCTAAGACTGTATGTGTGTTGTGCCCCTCTTACTGCTGAAATTCAGCTGGGGGAGCAACTCGGGGCAGTGGCCTGTGAGGAGCAGCAACAGGTGACGTGAGTATGGGCAGTGGCAGGCACTCACAAAGGTGTGAACTGGCTTGGGAGCCTGTGTGGGACACTCTTGAAGATGTCCAGGGATACTGAGGGGGGAGGAACCTCGGAAAGAAGTCCAGGGGCCTGGTGACAGGCAGGTACCAGCTATCAAGTCAGCAGGGTGACTATTCATCTATCTGAGTTGAACACCCCCACACCTGGTAAGACCTGGAGGATGTTTGGGTTGCATTTATTTGATAAATTATATATGCACAAAGAAAAGCCTAGAAAAATAGACTTCAAGGTATGTTAACAATGGCTGTATCTCAGTGGATGGATAAGGGTTTTTTATTTTCTTCTGTTTGGTATCTGCATGTTTTCTGATTTTCCTGAAAGGAACATGTGTTGCCTTTATTAAAAAGGAAAAAAAAAATACCAATAAAAGTTGTTTTGAAAAAAATCAAATTACAAAACACACGTTGCCTGGGGACACGCTTAGGAGCAGAGCCATTTTAAACTAAGCGGTGGCCAAAGTACAAACTGTTACAGCGATGGACACTGATCATCGGTTCTCTCATTCCCCTTGGTCAGAGAACTTAGCGCCAGTTCAGTCCCCTGCAGCGTGCGTGCATGATGCCAGGACCACGTGTGTGCCGACCATCAGCCGGACACACTCGCTTTCTGCACAGCCCTGCCAGCATCCACTTCACGGACTCCTTCCAGAAGAAACCACTGTTGCCATTCTCTCTCTAGGTTGACTCCTCCTGTTTCCTGAACCTTGTTGACCGGAAGAGGGAGCAGTGAGGGTGGGAAGGGCCAGTATAAATCATGCGACCAAGGTTTCGGCATTTGATGTGCAGCGCTGAGGCCTGGGTAGCCAAATGCTTGAGAAGTCACTGTTTTCAGCACCACCCTCAGCAGACCATCACTCATCCTTGGCTCTTGATTTTTAATCCCTTTATTTCCTGGTAGAGTTCAAGGCCTTCTTTGGATGGCAGCTTGTTTGGCAAGGGTCCTGATGGCCTGCCAAGCTCCTGCAGCCTGGTCCAGCCTGGATCATCTCCCTGGTACCCTCTGACCACTGGGTGATCACATCCCCTCAAAGCTGATGCTACCATGTGTCCGACTCATGGTCCCTGGGTTCTTATTACTGTGCTTGGGCCACTAGATTGGACCCTGAGCATCCTGACATCTGCTGGGTTTGTATTTGACTTTGCCACACCAGAAGCAAGGCTGAGTGGAGAGGACACTCTCAGTCTGGAGCCAGAAAGCCCTATAGGATCTGTTCCTGGCATCTCTCCATGAGCTTACCTGGTACCCCCTCTCCTCTTCATTCCTGTGCTTGAACAATGTTGGCCCTCTTTTTCTTTCTTGAACCCTATAAGCTTCTTTGTACCCCAGGGCTTGTGCATTCACTTGCTGTTCTCTCTCCCTCTGTCTCTTCACCTGGTGATTCTTTTCCACCATTGGGTCTCAGTTCAAAGACACTATCACAGAGAAGCCTTCCCTGCTCACTGCCAAGGTAGCCCCTCCAGGCTTTCTCTCTTCCAGGGGTTGGCAATTTTGCACAGGACTATAGTGAATGTTTTAGGCTTTATGGGGCATGTGCCATCACTGTTTCCTGTTCCCCTTTGCTTTCTTTATAGCCCTTAAAAATCTCAAAACCACTCTTAGCTTGCAGTTCGATGTAAACACAGACCATAGGTGAGATTGGGGCCCTGGGCTATATTTTGATAATCCCTGCTACAGTTTATCACCATATGGAATTATCTTGCTCATTTATGAAGTTGGTATTATTGGTCTTTCCTGAAAGAGGGCAGGAAATATATCTGACTTGTATCTCTGGTGTCTGGTACAGGACCTGGCATATTGTAGGCCCTCTATACACTTTTGTTGGGAGAATGAATGAATGAATGAATATTTTTCAAAGGATGATGAACTTGGGCCTGAATCTGTCTGCCTTCTTGCTGTTGTTCAGTTGTTAAGTTGTGTCCGACTCTTTGAAACCCCATGAACTGTAACATGCCAGACTTCCCTGTCCTTCACTATCTCCTGGAATTTGCTCAGATTCACGTCCTTTGAGTCAGTGATGCTATCTAATTATCTCATTCTCTGCCACTCTCTTCTTCTTTTGCCTTGAATCTTTCCCAGGATCAGGAATTTTTCCAATGAATCAGCTGTTCGCATCAGATAACCAAAATACTGGAGTTTCAACTTCAGCATCAGTCCTTCCAATGAATATTCAGCTTTGATTTCCTTTAGAATTGACTGGTTTGATCTTGCTGTCCAAGGGACTTTCAAGCATCTTCTCCAGCACCACAATTCAAAAGCATCAATTCTTCAGTGCTCAGCCTTCTTTATGGTCCAACTATCACATCTGTACATGACTATTTTAGAAACCATAGCTTTGACTACACATATCTTTGTCTGAATTTTAGTAGCTGTGTAGATTTGGGCAAATAATTTGATGTTCTAATTTTAATCTTGGTAAAAAGACAGTAATGAAAGCTGTCTTGCTGTGTTGTTGGGGTGATGAGTTGTGTGTGTGCGTGCTCAGTTGTATCTGAGTCTTTGCAACCCCATGGACTGTAACCTGCGAGGCTCCTCTGTCCATGGGATTTTACAGGCAAGAATACTGGAGTGCGTTGCCATTTCCTTCTCTAGGGGATCTTTGTGACTCAAGAATTGAACCCATGTCTTTTGTGTCTCCTGCATTGGCAGGCAGATTCTTTACCACGGTGCTACCTGGGAAGCCCCAGAGGACACCAGCAAAGCACCCAGCCTGGATCAGCTCTCAGTCAGCAGCAGTTCCCTTCTGCTTAGCCCCTTGGGTGGGGTTCCAGCAGAGAGAGCACTTCCCACCCAGTCCCCAGTCTGCCTTGTCCCCCACTCCCTTATCCTCCCCTCGGACCTCCCTCACCCAGGTCCCAGTGGCCTTTGTTGCATAGCTCTCCAAGCATGACAAATCTCTTGGAGCAGCAGAGTGTTTACAGCAGAAAGAGCTGCACGAAGCTGGGATGAAGGCCACTGGGATGATTGATGGAACCTGAGGGTACAGAGCTATCCCTGTGGGTATGCTGATCCCTTTGGATTTAGAGGATGGCCCCAACCCCTCCGGTTCCCTGGCCAGAACTGGCTCTGGTTCTGTCATTCCCTGGATTCTTAGAAGAGAGATGGGAGGAGACCTCATAGCCAGTGCAGAGCTTCTGACCACCTCCCTGTGGAGCTTTTTGCCTTCTCAGCTCCAAGCAACTGGCAGGAGATCCCTGAAGTGTATGTACTGCCCAGCTGCAGCCACATAGAGGTCTTGGAGGAATCCCACAATCCTGGAATGTCAAGCCAGAAGGGAGCTGCAAGAACCTTTGAGAAGCCTTCAAGTGGCCTCGTCTATCGTCGCACCATCCAACCTTGTTCGTTGTCCTGTGGGTCTGGCCCCCCGGAAGCTGTGATGGTTCCTCTAGTCCATCTTCTTCTCACTGCCAGAGTCCCCTCTAAGTCTAATCAGGCCAGACCCTGCTTTTGAGCCCCACCTCTTGATGGATCCCCACTGCCACTGGACAAAGTCTAAATCCTTAGTCTGTTTTGAGATGCTGTCCACAATCTGGGGCCCATCTACCTTTCCTTCTCACCTGTCACTCATCTCCCCCCACTGTCTGCTCCCCTTCCCTGGGTTCCTCCTGTTATAGCCTTTGTGCCTGGTAACATCAAATGCCACCTCTTCTGGGTTCTGGTCCTTGACCTTCCCTCCCCAGGACCTCCCAGCATCTCACCAGGCATCTAGGGTCACTCTACTGTAGCCCTAATTCACAGTATGAATTACTAACAGGCATCAGCTGTTTACATGTGCTGGTCCTCCCACCACCCTCAGTGCTTTAAGGACTAACTTGGCTTCTCACAACCACCCTGCAAGGCAGGTGTTTATCTTACTTCTATATAGATAAGACACAGAGACGGCAATGGCACCCCATTCCAGTATTCTTGCCTGGAAAATCCCATGGATGGAGGAGCCTGGTAGGCTGCAGTCCATAGGGTCGTGAGGAGTCGGACACGACTGAAGCGACTTGCAGCAGCAGCAGCAGCAGGATGTGAAGTAGCTGCCCTAAGTCACATGCTCATGAACAGTTGAGCTTGCACTGGGGCCTAGAGTTTACCTGATGCACGGAGGTCATGAAGTTGGTAGGCAGGACCCCTGTGTGGGAAAGACCCTCTCCCTGAAGGCAGTAACTGGAGAGAGAAGTAACTGTATGGTATATGATTGGCACGCGGCTGCCACGAAGCAGGGGCTCAAACCCCAATAACTCACCTAAGAGCTACTAAGCACTACAGCTTCTGTCCGGACCACTATGTGGTCTGGGTGAAGCAGGTCCCAGAAGGGACCATGTGGCTCCAGGTCGCTCAGGATGCTTTTTCTAGGGCCCATGTGCCCATTTCCCTTTGGCTTGGAGAAAGATGTTCACGGCTAGAAGTGGACTTTGCTTCTGAGATGGGCTTGACATCGGCAGTTGCCCCAGTTCGTGACTGCTTAGTCCTTAGCCTCCATCAGTGAACTCATAGGCTAGATGGTGCCTCTTCACAGACCAACAAAGGTGACTGATAGTGTCTGTTGATCAGGATGGTCTCAAGAACCTCTCTGTAAACTAGCACCCTTGAGGTACCCATGTGTATCTTTCATAATGGATTGTATCTACAAGCCTGATAAACTCTCCCTCTTTCCCCAGAACCTCTGGTAGCTCCCCAGTGCCCCCTGAATTAAGCTCAATCTCTGCATCCTGACTTTCAAGAATTTTCCCAATCTGGATGCTGCTTATCTTTTTGCTACACCCATGAATGTCCTTAACATTACAGTCAGCTGGGATTCCTTGCTGGAGGAAGTGGTTGGGTAAGGTTTAAGGGAGCTTGCAACCCCACATCTGCATCCATGTCAGTATTCCCGGCTTCCTTGGGTGGTCTTTGCTTCATCCTCCCCAAACCTAAGCCATTTCCAGGATAACAAGCAGTCTCTCTGGTCTCCTGTAGACTACTCCCCCCTCCGCTCCCTGCCCCCCAACCAAACGGTAGAAAGACATGAAGAGTGTCATGGTCTCTAGAGGGGAGGAGAGGAAGAGAGAGAAGTTTGTACAATGCTGGGACATAATAGGGTCTTTGAAAATTTGGTCCTCTTTACTCTTTCCATCGTGTTTCCTTTTACTCTGCTGGAGGAATTCTATTTAGGTGACTCACATGTGTCAATTGAGTGAGATCCAGAGGCAGTTCTGCTGCTGATTTTAATCGCTAAGTCATGTCTGACTCTTTTCGACCCTGTGGACTGTAGCCTGCTAGGCTCCTCAGTTCATGGGATTTTCCAGGCCAGAAGACTGGAGTGGGTAACCATCTCCTTCTCCAAGAGGCGGTTCAGGCGGAGTCAACATGCTCTTCATGAGGGTCCCGAGTTCCATGCCAGCGGTACTCAGGGAAGCTCCTGCCCAAGGACACCTTCTTTCCTTTCACTCAGCTCAGGGTGCCAAGAGCCTTTAGGGGTCCGTGGTCAATTCCATCAGAGCACAAGCTGTAGCCTCTGCTGACAGGGAGGCTTGGGGGAGGGTTGTGGGGCTCCCGACAGGTATGCCGTGGTCTCTTAGTGAATATAATTTTCACAGGACAGATGTTTTCTGCTGGTGGAAAAAGAAATAATAAGTATGCTGGGACCCCCCACTTCCATGGCTGGAGTATCGCCAGCACTAAATCAACAGCTCTCTTTCGAGTGTGTACACACATTCTTCCTGCCTGGTCAGTGGCTGAGGGCCACCCTGGGTCTATGCAGAATGCGTGTGTGTGTGTGTGTGTGTGTGTGTGTGTGTGTGTGTAGGGGATATATGGCCAAACCCCAACTGGCCTCAGGCTTAATTTAAAAACTGCCTCCTCCTCCAGGAAGCACTCCTATGATGCCTCAGCTAGAAGTGATGAACCCTTTTGGTACTTACAGCTTCCCACCAGTTTTCTGCGAGGCCTTGCAAAAAGGGTGAAGCAAGCAGAGTGGAGACACACAAAGCTGAGTTTGGGTTCCTGTGTCCTTGTTTAAGAACCAGTGCTCTTGGGAAATGCAGGTCCTTGCTCTGAGCCCCCATTTCCTCACTCTAGGACAGGAATAACCATGCCCACCTGTTGGGGTTGTCCTGGGGGTTTAATGAACTAACGTGGGCACCTGGCAGAGAGAAGGCCCTCAATGCAAGGGAATCTCCCAACCCCTTCACAGCTGCCAGCTTTCCCAGGGCACCACCCACATCCTCTGCCCCTCGCCCCTGCTGTGTTGGCTTTGGCACTTCCTCGGGGACAGAAATGAGAACATATAAACCTTGGGGAGAGTGGTGTTCACTTGACATGTAGTTGGAATGGAGAAAGGTTTGGCATCACAATGAAAAACCCAGTGACAAACCTGACTGTTGTCAAGAGATGGTTGCTGTCTTCATTCATTGTTCAATTTTTTAAATTAATTTTTATTGGATATAGTTGCTTTATGATGTTGTGTTAGTTTCTACTGTATGGCAAAGTGAATCAACTATATGTATACATTACTGTTCATTTATATAGTAAATATGTTTCTAGTTCAAGTGACTTAATTGTGAGCTTTCTGCCTTGGGAATGACGCCTTTTGGGCCCCTCCTGCCCCCTGCCCACAGTGCCCATGACTGATGTATGGGTGGAAGGTGCTGTGTTTACTCTCTTCCCTCAATTTCCCCTGTGTCGGAAGAATAAAGAATTCTTTGGTGCCTGGCTGCCCATAGCCACCCGGCTCCCCCAGGTACATGAAAGAGGGCAGGCAGCTGCTTTCATTTCTAATTTGTCTCCAGTGGAATTATCCAGAAGGTGGATTTTAGGGGTTTCCTGGAGACAGAAATGCTACCTGCCCTGTGGCCTGGCCTGAAGGAGAACTTTTCATGAAATACGGCCCAGGTACTCGATGTCGCCTGGACAGAATAATGAAACACTTCTTACAGGCAATTTAGGAGTTTGAGAAACGGGCAGCTGACTTTCAAAGGCAGACGCCAAAGTGTCAGCAGACTTCTCTTAAAGGTCAAGGCTGAGAGGAAAACCTGCCTGAGGCTAAATGAGGGGAGGTTTGGATTTGGGCTGTGAGTGATGGATTTCATTTCAAGCTGTTGGCACTTTGACCACACCTCTCTCCTGAATTATTAGGAAAGGACTGGGCTTCAAGTCATAGGCTTGGGTATGAATCCTGATTCTACCACTTACTTGCTGTGTGATCTTGGGAAGTTGACCTCTCTGAGCGTCAGTGTTCTCAGAGCTGGAATTAAAATATCACCTTCATCTCTGGTAACTAATAGAAAGATTAAATGTGAAAGTGCCAGGTGCATAACAGGAAGTCAAACCTTGTTTTTCTTCTTTTACTTTTTCCCCCTTAATTGTGTGCTACAAGTTGGGGCTTCCCAGGTGGCGCTAGTGGTAAAGAACCTGTCTATCACTGCTGGAGATATAAGAGACGTGGGTTTGATTCCTGGGACAGGAAGATCCCCTGGAGGGCGTGGCAACCCACTCCAGTATTCTTGCCAGGAGAATCCCATGGACAGAGGAGTCTGGCAGGCTGCAATCCATAGGGTCACAAAGAGTCGTACACAACTGAAGTGACTTCGCACGCATATATTCATATGCTACAAGTCAAGGGACCAGGAGCTTTGCACTGGTCTCATCAAAAATTTTCCATGGCCCTTGGTCAAGGCTTTTGTTTTTTCTAGGCTTCATTTCCTAGATCCAGTAATAAAAATTATCCTTTACTAGAGGCTTGGTGCTGGTTTAGTTGCTAAATTGTGTCTTGCGATCTAATGGATTGTAGTCTGTCAGGATCCTCTGTCCACGGGATTTTCTAGGCAAGAATACTGGAGTATTTCCTTCTCTGGGGATTTTCCCCAATCCAGGGATTGAACCCGGGTCTCCTGCACGCAGGCAGATTCTTTACCAACTGAGCTACCAGGGAAGCTTGCTGCTGCTGCTGCTGCTAAGTTGCTTCAGTCGTGTCCAACTCTGTGTGACCCGAGACGGCAGCCCACCAGGCTCCCCTGTCCCTGGGACTCTCCAGGCAAGAACACTGGAGTGGGTTGCCATTTCCTTCTCCAATGTATGGCAAAACCAATACAGAATTGTAAAGTAAAATAAAAAATAAATAAATTAAAAAAAAAAAAAAGAAAGTGAAAAGTGAAAGTGAAGTCGCTCAGTCGTTTCCAACTCTTCACAACCCCATGGACTGCAGCCTACCAGGCTCCTCCATCCATGGGATTTTCCAGGCAAGAGTACTGGAGTGGGGTGCCATTGCCTTCTCCACCAGGGAAGCCTAGAGGCTTACTATTTGCTTGGAACTGTGGAAAATGCTTTATATGTCCCTTCCTTCCTTCCTTCTTCCCAACAAATCAGTGGCCCTCCACACTCATGGGTTCTGCCTCTGTGGATACCACCAACATTGTGTTGTGTTAGGTACAAGAAATAAGTATAAGTACACTAATAAGTAATAAATAATCTAGAGATGATTTATTGATCACTATAAGTGATCTAGAGGAGGTTCCTAGCTTGTGCACAAATATGACTCCACTTTATTAATATAAGGGACTTGAGCATCCTCAGATTTTGGTCCTGGAATCAATTCCCTGGATACTGAGGAAGAATTGTATATATATATTGAGCACCTACTATGTGCTATGCACATATCAGGCACCAGGATATGGCAGTGAACATAATGGACAAAATCTGATGTTCTTACATTTATATCCTTGCAGAGCAGTCAGGAGATAAATAAAATATGTAAGTAATGTTTATATTATGTTGGATGGCGAGTGCTGTGGACAAAAATAAAAAATGGAAGGGCATAGGTTTTGCACGTGGGATTTTAAATAGAGAAGGGGGGTCAGGTAAGGCCTGATGAAAGGGTGACTTTTCACACAAATGTAAAGGAGGTGAGGGAGCAAGCATCTGCTTGGGGTGGGGGGCTTGGTAGCAGGGAGAAGAGCTAGTGCAAAGGCCCTGATGATGTGGATGTGCCTGCTGGACTCAAGGACCAACCAGGAGCCATGCGTCTACAGCGGGGTGAGCAGAGGGGGTAGGGCTGCCAGTGGAGCACAGGCTTGGTGACTCCGTGGTGCCTGGTTGGCCAATTCAAGAGCTTGTGCTTTTTCTCTGAGATGGGAAGCCAGTGATGTGCGTTTCTTCCTTTTTCTTTTCTTCTCCCCTCCCTCCTTCACTCACTTGATTCCTTTCTTTTTTACTTCAACCAGATTTTTATTCCACAAAATTTTCTTATCTTTACCTTTCTTAAGAAGCTTTCTTGTGCCTCTCCCAGGGAGCTACGACAATGAGAACTTTTCTAAGACTCACCCCAAACGCCAGCTCTCCCTCTTCCCCTCTCATCTCTCCATGTTCATCTTCCCATCTGAGGGTTTTGTGCTGAAAGACAATGAGATTGTTGCTTACATTTTAAAAGAATCCTCTATTATGTCAGTTAAACCTTTCCAACTACTAGAGTGGTTGTGTACGTGCTATAATCCCTGATTAAGTATTTTTTTTTTGGTAATGTATATTAAAATTTATCATATCAAAGAGGCATTGTGGGCTGGAACTTGTCTGAAAAGATAAAAACAGTTTAGGCATTTCACATTTACTGGCCATGCTAGCTGCTGGAAATGAGACAGGAGGAAAACACAGGAAGGGAGTCTCTGCCCTCAGGCTGCTTATCCTGCAGTGGTTTGATGTGTGATACAGCGGCTTACACCGAGAAGAGCTGTGAGGGGGAAGGACTCTCGGGGGGAGCAGGTATGAGGAGATTTCGATGACGACCTCACAGCAGGACAAGCAACCACTTAGCTCACTGGAGTAGGGGAGTGGGGAGGCCACCAAAGGATTTTTAGAGCCATGGGAGGCATGGTCTAATTTACTAGACTCTGAGAAACATTTTATTAGCAGGGGAGAGGTAGAAGTGAGATGACAGTAAGGAGGGGAAGGCAGTAAGCAGGCATCAGAAGCCCATCAGCAAGAGCAGGTAAGAGCAGGCGAGGATCAGAGAGACCCCAGGGCCCTGGTGCTGAAGGTGTGTGCCTCTCACAGACCACTCTCCAGATCTCACCCTGTTTGCAGCTATGCTCGATTCCTAGCTTAGGAAATGGTCCTTCTTAAGAAGACAGAGAAGAATCTGAAGTGGAACTTGACGGACGCTGGGAGTACCAGGTTTAAGTCCTGGAGTAGCTCAATCTCTTCCGTCAGCTGCCACCACCCCTCTTCAGACTGACGAATTTGATTCTCAATTGCTGCTTGAAAATTTGCAAGTGTGTCTTCAAACAATCTCCAGTCAAAAAGTGGAGTCCTGATTTCTTCACAGTCTGATTCTGAAGTAGTCTCATCCATGAGTCTTTCCTGAATCAAATGAAGTTTGTCTAATATTTCTTCAAGTAAAGCGTCAAGAAGTCCTGCTTCTTTACATTTCTTAAGAAAAGCAGTGTTCACAATTGCGCCTGCGTGTCTGCCGTCCATTTCCTTCTTCAGGGCCATTCTTTGAGGTGGGATTGCCTGTTGCCAGGATTGCCTGTTGAGAGAGGTTTTCTCCTTCCTCTTTTTGTTTTCACTCCTGAAAAGTAGGCTTGTCTTGGTTTGGTCCGCTCACTGTAGTGAGAATGGAAGACACCAGACAAAGGCTTTACTGATGATAGATCATTTTGAGGGTCAGCATGTTGTTGGCAAAACACTATAAATTCCTTTAAGTCCATCAGCTTGTAGAACTGTGTGGTCATTCTTGGCACAGAAAAAAATGGTAATTCTTGAAATAAGATTTTAAGTCACATCCCACCGTGGCTCCTGCTTTCTTACAAAGCATGCATTTCAACTTCCTTCCTCTCTTGATTTCTTTCTTTACTGATTCCACATCAAAATTTCTATCATTATTATATGGGTCATGGTCCTCACTTTCTACAACTGCCAAGGAATACAGCAAACAGTTTTCATGAGCAGCTATATTCTCTGACTGTGCAAAGTACAGGACACTACACTTGAGGTCTGTGGGGCAAAGTGCACATATCCTTTTTTGCAACCTTTCTGCAACCTGCAAGACACTGGTTGGGAGCGGGACAGTGTCCTACATGGCCCGCGCTGAGTTCGTGCTGCCCCTTGATTAAGTATCAATAGTTCCTTTCCACATAAGAAAAGGATAAAAAAGGTGAAAACAGAGATACAAGTCCTATTGGATTAGGACCTTATTTAGCCTTAATAGCCACCTCTGTGCCCCTAAAATTGCTATCTCCAAAGATAGTCACATTGGGCATTAGGGCTTAAACATGTATATTTGTGGTGTGTGTGTACGTGTGTTAGTCACTCAGTTGTGTCTGACTCTTTGTGACCCCGTGCACTGTAGCTCTCCAGGCTCCTCTGTTCATGGAATTCTCCAGGCAAGAATATTGGAGTGGGTAGCCATTTCCTTCTCCAAGGGACCTTCCCGACCCAGGGATAGAACTTAGGTCTCCTTCATTGCAGGCAGATTCTTTACCATCTGAGCTACCAGGGAAACATATATTTGTGGGGGAGGATACAATTCAGCCCATAACTCATAATACGTGTTTTTCATCTATATACTTTCAACATATTTGTGCTTTGAAATTTAAAGTGCATCACTTATAGAGAGAATATTCTTGAATCTTGCTTTTTAATCTAGTCTGTCATTCTGTTTTTTTTTTTTTAAATTGGGAAGTTTTACATTTAGTAAGATTATAAATATGTTTAGGTTTAAGATTATCATTTTGCTATTTGTTTTCATTTGTTTGATTTTTGGGGATTGTTTTTCTAATGATCCTTTCCTTTCCTAATTATACATATTTTTGGAATTTCATTTTATTTCCTCTATTTGGCTTCTCATCAATACTTCTTATTGCTTCTTAGTGGTTGCTCTAAAGCTAACAATATGCCTCTTTAGCTTGTCAAAATAAATCTGTTTAGATTGGCTCATCACCTTGACTGTCAATGGCACCCCACTCCAGCACTCTTGCCTGGAAAATCCCATGGACGGTGGGCTGCAGTCCATGGGGTCGCGAAGAGTCAGATAGGACTGAGCAACTTTACTTTCACTTTTCACTTTCATACATTGGAGAAGGCAATGGCAACCCACTCCAGTGTTCTTGCCTGGAGAATCCCAGGGACGGGGGAGCCTGGTGGCCTGCCATCTATGGGGTCGCACAGAGTCGGACATGACTGAAGCGACTTAGCAGCAGCAGTATCACCTTGACTGTAGGTTTTGATATGGAGAATCTGTGGAAAGTCCATCTTTCTCAAGCATCTCTAACTTGATGGGGCCAACCTCCAAATCTTTGTCTATTGTGGATATTGTGAGGGCTTGGATTTATTTTGGTGGGACCAAAGCTGTTCTGTAAAATATGACAGCCACATGTAGCTGTTTAAATTTATATTAAGTGAAATGAAATAAATTACAAACTCATTTCCTTAGTTGTACTAGTCATATTTTGAGTGCTTGATAACTGCCTGCAGCTCATGGTTATCATTTTGGACCAGTCAAGTAACATTAACATCATTGCAGAAGTTCTAATGGTGTTTATCAAGAGTATGCCTGACTCTAGGGTGTGGTCCTGACTCTTATGTTGTCATCATCTTCATGTCTCAGCTGGAGACCTGGGTGTGAACAAGATTGCTCTCCTATGGCTTAACTGTTCTCTGCTGCTGCTGCTGCTAAGTCGCTTCAGTCGTGTCCGACTCTGTGCGACCCCATAGACGGCAGCCCACCAGGCTCCCCCATCCCTGGGATTCTCTAGACAAGAATACTGGAGTGAGTTGCCATTTCCTTCTCCAATGCATGAAAGTGAAAAGTGAAAGTGAAGTCACTCACTTGTGTCTGACTCTTAGCGACCCCATGGACTACAGCCCACCAGCCTCCTCCGTCCATGGGATTTTCCAGGCAAGAGTACTGGAGTGGGGTGCCGTGCTTAACTTTCAGCATCTGTTTTGTTCTCCGCTCTGTTGTAGCTACTCTGACTCTGAGTATAGGCTAGTCCTGGAGCCCCCCATCTGTGCAGTTCACTCCTCTCTGAGCTTTCCCTCACAGTTCCAGCTGTTGCAGCTGTTCTGAGCTCTGATTTCGACCTCCTCAGCTCATTAGAACTATCATGTTGTGTGCACACGCTGGCTCTCTGCTCTGCAGTGGAGGAATCCTCCCCAGACAGAGAGCTGGGGCAATTTTGGGGCTAACCCTGTGAACTCCCCTCCTTGCTGGCATCCTGGCCTTGTGCTGCCTTTTGTCCAGAGCCAGAAAGCTGTTGCCTTAGTCCATTTTGTTTGTTTTATTTCACTGATGGCAGGCATACTTATACTAGTACCCTCATTAATTAGCAAGCAACTTAAAACCACAATTTACATGCTCCTGTTTTTAAAACACTCCATCGCTACTGGGTTTTTCTATTGAAAATTTACTCTGCTCAGTAGTTAGCATCACACTGTCTTACTGGTTCCTCTTTCCTTTGCTCCTATTTTTTCCCATTGAGATCCTCTGGGGAAATTCAAATTCTTTCCTCATATGATACGGAGAATTTAGCTCTCCCCAGATCTTGTCTGCAAAACTATATAGCCAAAATCATAGAAAGTCTTAGCTGAAATAAGATCTTGTTCCCATTTAGTGGGATCTGTCCTCTTTAGATGATAGCTGGAGTTACAGAAAGCAAAACAATTTTTAAATTCTAGCTAACTCACCTCCGTGATTTTTACCCTGAGATCCCCTGATTCTGTCTTCCATCCTCTGGTCAGAAGATCTTTCTAAAACCCAAATCTTACCTTGACACTCTTCTTCAATGGCTTTCCCTAGCCTGTAAGATAAGATCACATATCCTCAACTGACATAGACATCCTTCCATGAACCATTCCTTTCTATACCTCCAGTTCCATCTCTTTTTATTCTACACCACCTCCAACACACACACACACACACACACACACACACACACACACACACAGAGGTATAGCTTCTGCAAAACTGAAATCTTTGTGAGTCTCAAAACATGCCAACCTGTTTCTTTCCTGTATTCCTTTTCTCATTTTGTCTCCTCTATCTGAAATACCCTTCTGCTATCCCCAACTTTCCTGTCTTTCTCTGTACCCTAACTCATTCTTTAAGGCCGGGTTTAGAAATATTTTCCTTCTGAAAGAATTCCCTGATTCCGACCTTCCCAGGCTGGGTCAAGGCCCTCCTTGGAAGCTCCATGGGGCTCCCTCTGTCGTCCTCCCCACACAGACTAGGAGAGGTGGCCTCTGTCTGTCCACTTGTCTCGCTGCTGCTTAGTGCGGTTGTCTGTCAGAGAGTGTGCTTTGTTTTGTATCATTTGTCTACCCAACAGATGTTCGTCAAGGTCATAGTATGAGAAGGTGCTGCTCCAAAATCTCTGCCCTTTGCGAGTTTGTATTCTGATGAGAAGGGCAGAAAACAAATAAATCGATAAACACTATCATTCAGGAAGCGATGAGTCTATGGAGGAAAGTAAAACAGGGTAAGGACAAGGCAGGCACCCGGATGCTCGTGTGAATCAAGTGTCTCTCTGATGAGGTGACATTTGAGCAGCAGCCTGAGTGAAGTGATGGAAGGTGCAGATACCTAGGGGACCTCCGATCTCTGGGAAGAATGAAGAACTGGAAGTGGGAGCTTCTAAGAGTGCTCAGTGAATTGCAAGCAGACAGACCGGTGGGGCAGAGGCAGAGTGAACCAGGTGGGCAGTGAGACGGGAGGGGCCTAGATCCGTAGGACATTCTAGGTCAGCCTAAGTACTTAAGTTGTTTTCCCCCTGAATTTAAGGAAGCCATTGAGAGGTTGTGAACAGCAGAGTGACATGATTTTACCGGTGTTTTAAGGGCTCATGCTGGCGGCTCTGCTGAGAACAGACTGTAAAGGAGCAAGGGAGGAAACCCGAGGCTGGTTGGGTGACTGCAGGGGTGAAGGCGAGTGAACATGTGATTTGGACCAGGGTGTTAGCATTGGAAATGGGTTAACATTGGCTTAGTGTGTATTTGTGGAATAATGATTAAATTTCTTTAGCTCCCCTGTGAGCCTTTTGTAAACTTTTGGAAGGCAAGATCTGTATCTGATTTATCTTTCTATTCGAAGTACTTAGAACAAGGCCTGCCAAATCATAGGAGTACAGTATTATTTTTAAATGTTTTTCTTTATTTTTTAAAATCAGTAAGTTTCTGAGCATGACATAAATGGAGGGAAGGACGATATATGATATCTTATTGTTACTCCATTTTCTAGATGGGCAAACTGAAGTTCAGAGAGGTTAAATCTTAATTAAGTCCTCACAAGCCACAAGGTGATGAAGCCAGTCTTTAATCTCAAGTCTGTCTGAGCTCATAGCCCTTACCTTTCCCATTCTATCAGCTAGGCTGGTATAGAGAAAGTGATGGTAAGGCATGGGAGGAAAGACTGGACGTGAGGGCCCCAGCTATGAGTGGCAAATCCCACTCCTGATGACAGACAGTGCCTCCTTCAAAAGCAAAGCTGTAATCTCTATCATAGGCAGAAAGACCTGCTTTTGGAAAAGCCTCTTTTCCAGGCAGAGTCAACATGCACCTGTGTGACTGGTCCTTCTGATTCACACATGGGGGTTGCATTTTATTTTTTTATTTTTTGAAAATAAAAAGAAAATGAAAAAAAAAAGTGAAATCCCAGTTGCCAAGTCTGTTAACGACACACATAATGGTGTGTTAACACGGGTGATTATCGAGCTGGACAGCACCCAGCTTTCTGCCAAAACAAACCTTTCTGCTCAGCAGACCTGGGAATGCTTGAGCCAGAATGGGACAGAGCTAGGAGGGTGGACTGCAATCTTCCATGGTCTGGAAACAATTAAATGCCATGGCTGTTGGCATTGCTGACTTCCCCGTGGGCTCTGGTGGGAAGGACCGGACTCCAGATCTTCTATGAACCTTCCACAGGACCCCAGGCAAGTGACCACCACCTGTTTCTGGATCTCGGCTTCTCCTCCAGTGGGTTGGATTAATGATTTCTAAGTTCCATCGATTCTAACCTTCTGTGTTTCTGGGAGAACTTCAAGGAACCAGAGGTTCTCAGGCTGTGGGTGCCTTGTGCACTCAAGGAGGCTCCAGTCTGTACAGCAGAGCTGGGTTGGCAACACCAGCTCCAGAGCCTGTGAAACACCTTCAGATTGTTCTACCAGCTATGAAACCTTGGGCATCACCTCAGTCTCTGTTTTCTCGTCTGTAAAATGGTAAATGAACTTACCTTAGAAGGCTGTTATGAGGAGTAAATAGAATACAAGATGTAAGGTTCTTAGCCCAGTGCCTGGAACACAGGAAGTCATAAATGCATGTTAGTTTCTTTCCTTCCCCGATTGCACTCTGCCTTCATCCTTTCTTCTTTCCTTCCCTTCCTACCTCTCCCTTCCTTCATTCTTTTTTTTCTTTTTTCCCCTTCCTCTCCTCCCTCTCCACTTCCTCCCCTTCCCTTCCAGAAGAAAAATCTGTCTCCTTTTGTGGTGCTGTGAGCCAGTTTGCTTCATTCAGTTGCAAATTACTAGACTGCAGGGACCACATGGGGGTCATCTTTTTATCCTCTCTCTCTGTGTGCACAGAGTAGGTGCTCAATAAATGTCTGGGGAATCAGTGATTGACTTGAAGGAGTCAGAGGCAAGCCTGCCATCGCTGGTTTCTTGGTCTCTCATCCCTCTTTCTTCTGATGGAAACATAAAAAGCATATACTCACACTCTTAGTGGCTTGCTTGCAACTCCCTCCCTTCCCAAGGCTATAAAAAACATTATATTCTAAAATGAAACAAAGGTAATGGAAACCAGAAAGCCACGTTTTGCGTGCGATCGAAAACACATGTTAAGAATGAGGATTTGAAATGATGAGTCTGCACGAAGCCATTGGCCATGATCCGCTGTCTGCCTCTCTGCTCTGGTCGGGAGCAGGAGCGTGCAGATTTGCAGTAGCCCCCACGCTGAGGCGGCCTCGGTTGTCAAGGCAGCAGATTGGGCACGGCCACGGGCATCTTTTTCCTTTCAAGCTCTCCTGGAGAGTGCTACGTTATACGGGGGTGAGGATCACGGCATTCTTCTGACCTTTGGAAACATGGGGAAAGGATCCTTTCGGGTTCTGAAAAAGAGGCTCTAGTTCCCCTTTGCCCTTATGATGAGAAGAGTCACTGTCAGTTGGTGATTCCCTCCTGTTTAGATATAAACTGAGGCATGTTAAACCTTTTGAGTTTATTTAAGCAAAAATCATTTTGAACCAGACAGCATCCAATCTGGCAGATGGAAATGAGCTCCAAGAGTTGTATGAAACGAAAGACTTACAGGCAGAAGCGAGTAGGAACAAGGAAGTTATACCTGGCAGGGGTGTATCAGGCAGATTACCTGCTTAGGGCTGGTCAGGTAATTTCTGAGGTTCTATTTCTGGGAGAACCAAAACTGTAAGTTAAGTCTTGGTTTGGTGCACCAAATCAAGACATGGGAATTAGCACAAGTGACTCCATTTTGGACATGTTTAACTCCATTTTTAACACTATGAGATAAGCATTTAATCTACATTAAGTCAATAGCTATTTTGCAGGGTCATTCTGAATATCCACCCTTCTCATTTTACAGGTGATGCAACTAAGTCATGTAGGTAGTAAGTGGTGGGCTGAGGTTATAGCATCATTAGTAATATCCATCATCACTGAGTTCTCATTTACTTATCTATGCATTCATTCAGTAGATGTTTACTGAGTACCTGCTGTGTGCCAGACCCTGTGAGTTAGTTGGAGATACAGCATTGAACAAGAGAGATCGATGTCCTTGATCTTACAGTTGGCTGGCAAAGATGTCGTGACCTGCTTGATGTTCAAGGTCATTGAGTCTGGTGTAAAAGAAATTCCAGCGACTATGAGCCTTTGTGATATGAGGTACTTGGGTCTGAGGTGTCAGGGAAAGTTATCTTGAGGAGTGACCTCAAGAGGGTCCTAGAAGACAGGAGGGGCTAAACAACTAAACTGAGGTAGAACCTTCCTGCCAAGGGAAACAGGTAAAAGGGCAGAAAAGAGCATGAGGTGATCAAGGGAGCAAAGAGGCATGGAAGACGAGGTTTCCATCCTATATTCCATTTCATCCCCTCAGCAACCATAAGGGAGATATTATTAATTATTGCCTTTCTTTAACAGAGCATGAAACTGAGCGAGGTTCAGCGGTTTGCCCAAGGTCACACACCCAGCAATGAATTAGACCCAGTGAGTTGACTCCCCTGCCTATGTTGAATCTAAAACACATAGCGTATCTTACAAGGCCTCTGTCAGATGAAAGGTAAGACCTTTTAGAGACTAAAAGTGAGAACTGTGACCAAGAACTAGCGAGCTCTGAATCCTGAGGCTCTGTGCTGTGGGCCCTGAGGGGCACCGCTGGCAGGGACAGATAAGCCCATGCAACTGTTGAAGAGTTTCATGCCATGGGTCTCCCCTACCTGTAGAGATGGCAGGCTCCAGGGTCTGTAGATGACAGCATCATATTTCCATTCCTAACACTGCCTTGGGGACTCTCTAGACACCCCAAGAGTCTGGATCTAAAATTATTTAAGGTCCTGTGTTTGCATGTGGTTAAGATTGTAGCTTAAGTATTGCCTCTGCCAAGAAGCCTTCCTTGAACACTTCAAGCCTGATGCCCGTTCTTTCCTTTGTTTCTCCCGCATACACCTTCCTATCCCTGCTCCTTGACCTGGTGGTTCTTCTTTTTCACTGTGAACCACACTGTGTTATGTATATTTGTTCACTAGGCTGTCAACCGCTCATGAAGGAGGGCTCCGCAAAGCTAGAGCTCGAGTCCCATTCATCTCTGTGTCCAGTCCAGCCCAGCGTGCCCTGATATTGGCTGATGATAAGTGAACACCCCATTTTCCATCTCTATTGGAGGGATAGCAGCCTCGGATATTCAGGAGTTAAATGGCTGTCATGAGCCTAGAGGCAGGCCATGCTGGAAATGAGATCAACAGTGGGAAGCATGCAGAAGAGCTCAGAGAACATGCTTCTAGGAGAGAGGCCACAGCACCTGCTTTAAAGTGGGCACTGCCCTTGTTGGGTGTTTCAAGCTCAGGTGAGACCCTGGGGAGGTGGAGCCCAGGCTGGAGAGGGTGGGGCTGGAGAGGAAGAGCTGCATTTCCTAAATGGTTTCCATCTGCTCTGCTGGTGTCCATACTCTTGGAGTGAAATCACATTTAACTCCCTCCTGCCTGTTCACCCGTACCATAAACTTGTACCGAGCACCAACCAGGTGCCAGTCACTCTGCTCTCTCCTGGGAAAATAGAAATGGAGGAATGAGTCTATCTGTGGGAGAAGAGAATGGAAACAGATGTGACGCAAGTGCTTTACATAAGAAGGAAGACGTAAAACCCGGAACCTGGGTGAGTCACTTTGGGAAAACTAGGAGAGATTTGCAGAGAGAGGACATTTCAGCTCGGTCTTAAAGGACCAGAGGAGCTTGAAGGTGAAGCAAGGTGTTCCTGGCAGAAGAAATTGCAAAATGCAAAGGCCCAGAGGAATGCCTGGGTGTGTCCTGTCTAAAAAACAAAGCCAAGTTGGTTCATTGCATCAAGAACATAGGGCACTCTTGGGGCGTGGGGTAGAAGGAAAGGAAGACACAGGGACAGGTGATTCAGCACCTGAATTTACCTTTTGCAGAGTCACAAGCACACTGTCTGCAATGAAATGGGAGATACTAACCCCTGATGGGAGTAGGCGATTTATGCTTCTTCGCATGATTGGTTCTGTCAGCCAAGCACAAGAGGAGCCCAGTAGTCAGTGGAAGAAGCTGGATTGTTTAGATACGGGAGATGAGGCCAGTGCAGAGCAGGAGCCCACAGGGCTGCCATACTGTGGATAACAGAGTCCACTATATGAGGACCAAGCATGGGCTTCAGTTAGAATGAGAACCAAGAGCTTCGGAAGCAATGCCTCTCCTTGGTGCTGCCCCTGCTTCCTCTAAGTGAGAACTGATAAAAAGCTCTCCAAGAAGCCTAGATAAAGGAAAGAGGGAGGAGGGCAGTGAAGGCAGGGAGAAGGGAACTCACGAGGATGTTAGGCTCTGTGCACCTGAGGTCCATTGTCCTGGCTCTGAGCAAAGATGGAGGTCACCATGCGCAGAGTCCACAGCAGCCGTGGCTTTGGGAGAAAACACTGTAAGAAACACCCAGGCTGAAGGAACTTCATTATCACTTGCATCCAGGCCCCTGGCCCGGCCCAGAGCACCACATTGACCTTGCAAGCCTCTCCCCTTAGGTGTGTGCTGGACCGGAGGGGCTCACATTGGCCTCTGAGCTCAGGCTGTATGTTTCTTCATTACCTCACACGTTTCTGGCCCTGCTTTTGGAAGCCTGAGGTTGTTGGTTCTCCCTCGCTGCTCTGTCTCCTTGAAAAGAGTAACTCCCAGGTACTTTGTCATCTCCCTGATAAACAACTAGCCACCATTCAAGATTCAACTTAAGAGAGTAACACATTGACTAAGGATAGGGCTTTGGGATCTGTCGGGCTTGTGTTCAAACCATGCTTTTTGTCTTACTGGTTATGTGTTTTTTTTAATTTTTTTTTTACAGGAATGCATTATTATTTTATTAGTATGCTGTCACCCCCAAAATACAGATTAAACCTCTGATCTTCATACACAGGGAGCTCAGTGTGTGTCATACACTCTCCCTGCAGCAGGTCAGCTGTGTATGCGGGCGCATGTCATATGGTTGGCCGATGGAACAGAGATTTTTTTTCACTTAGCATGTTTACTGAATGCCCAGTTCTTTACCTTTAAATGTTTGTTTCCTCATCTATAAAACAGAACTAATGAGAGTACCTATCTCACAGGGCTGTTGTGAGAATTAAATCATATAATGTACGTAAGGGGCTGCAATGTGGTGTAGTATAACTGTGTTCTCCAAAAGCCGTTCAAGCCCTAGCCTCCCTGCACTGTGAATTTCAATGTATTTGGAAATAAGACTTTTGAGATAAAATCATTGGATTGAGGGTATGTTCTAGATCTGAAGACTGGCATCTTATAGAAACAAAAGACACACAGAACAGAGCAGATAGCTGTGTGATGAAGGAGGCAGTAGTTGGGAGTGAAGCAGTTAGAAGCTAAGGAACACCCAGGTTGCTTGGAGCCACCTGAAGCTAGAAGAGAGGTGTGGAACAGATTCTCCTTAGACCTTTCAGGAGGAGCCAGCTCAGCTGACACCTTGATATCCAGGATCTTGAACTTGCAAGAATACTTTTCTGTTGTTTTAAGCTACGCAGTTGGTGGCAGTCTGTGAAGGCAACCCTGGGAAACTAATACACGTGACAAGTACTCAATACAGGGCAAGCATTAGCATTATTGGGGCTTCCCTGGTGGCTCAGTGGTAAAGAACTGCCTGCCAATGCAAGAGACGTGGATTCGATCCCTGGGTCGGGAAGATCCCCTGGAGAAAGAAATGGTTAGCCACTCCAGTAGTCTTGCCTGGGAAATCCCATGGACAGAGAAGCCTGGTGGGCTACAGAGGAGCCTGGTGGGGTTGCAAAGAGTCGGACATGACATGACTTAGTGACTAAACAACAATTTAGCCTTATTATACTCTCTGAAGCCTTTCTTTAAACTCTGGGAAGAATAGACTGCCTCTTGAAGTCCCACTATACCCTGTGTATCTCTGACACTCTTTAAGGGAATTAGCTCCTTATATATTCATCCCTGACATCGAACTTTGAATCCTTGGAGAGTAGGAAATGTGCCTGACTCACCTTGTATCTGCAGCAACCAGCACAAGGCCTGGCATGAGAGGAGGCACTTAGAAAAGACTGGACAAGAATCCAGGTTTTCTGCCTCCCTGTTGGCCCCCGGGGTCCCTGTCAGCCTCCTGCCTTGATAGAATACTCCATGACTGAACCCAGGGCATCTGGTGCCCCTCCCCCACCATTCTCCCACATCTGGCTGAATTAGGTGTGAATGAATGAAAACCATAAGGATCCCATTTGCTCTCTCCCTGCTTCTTTTTAAGCTGCATGCATTTAGAATTAATCAGCCAAGCATGACTGAGAGTTTTGACAAACTCAAAATACTAGAGAAAGAGTTCAAGATGTTTTGATGATCCTCAATGCAAAAATGGTTAAGCTGTTGGCCCAGGCATTTGTTGTATCTGAAGTCAGTGAAATTTTGGACCACAGCAGCCTGCCCAGTCTCCTAGGTGAAGTGGGAGATGCACAGAGGGACACTGATGGTTTGTCTCTTCCTTGACCCCAGGATTCACACTGCCTGGGCAGTAGTTAGTACCAGATGGACCAGAAAGTCAGAATGTTGAGCATCTTCCCAGCGTCAGAGCTTCTGCCCTTGGCTCAGGACTGGAATCCCAAATGCTGCAGTTTGGGACAAATATGACACCACTCACTACTCCCAGGGTTTAGATTTCAGTTCTGGAAGTTCACAATGACAGGTGTACAGCCAGGCCCAGCTGGAGGAGAGAGTCAAGAGGTTAAATGACTTAAAAATTGATGCACAGCCTTCTCTCTAAGAAAACAAATGAATTTCTTTTTTTCTTATAACAAAAACAGTAACTGCTTTTTTTGTCATGTGAAAACATAATTGTAGAACAATTTCTTTGGGAAAGAAACCTGCTTATAATTCCACCTTGCAGAGATATCCACCATTAACACTTTATTACATAGCTTTCTAGATATTTTCTATGCATGCATATGTAGGTTCAGTTCAGTTCAGTTACTCAGTCATGTCTGACTGTTTGTGACCTCATGAACCACAACATGCCAGGCCTCCCTGTCCATCACCAACTCCCAGAGCCCACCCAAACCATGTCCATTGAGTCGGTGATGCCATCCAACCATCTCATGCTCTGTCATCCCCTTCTCCTGCCCTGAATCTTTCCCAGCATCAGGGTCTTTTCCAATGAGTCAGCTCTTCGTATCAGGTGGCCAAAGTACTGGAGTTTCAGCTTCAACATCAGTCCTTCCAATGAACACCGAGGACTGATCTCCTTTAGGATGTACTGGTTGGATCTCCTTGCAGTCCAAGGGACTCTCAAGAGTTTTCTCCAACACCACAGTTCAAAAGCATCAATTCTTAGGCGCTCAGCTTTCTTCACAGTCCAACTCTCACATCCATACATGACTACTGGAAAAACCATAACCTCGACTAGATGGACATTTGTTGGTAAAGTAATGTCTCTGCTTTTTAATATGCTATCTAGGTCGGTCCTTTCCAAGGACCAACTTTCCTTCCAAGGAGTAAGTGTCTTTTAATTTCATGGCTGCAATCACCATCTGCAGTGACTTTGGAGTCCAGAAAAATAAAGTCAGCCACTGTTTCCCCATCTATTTACCATGAAGTGATGGGATCGCATGCCATGATCTTAGTTTTCTGAATGTTGAGCTTTAAGCCAACTTTTTCACTCTCCTCTTTCATTTTCATCAAGAGGCTCTTTAGTTCTTCTTTGCTTTCTGCCATAAGGGTGGTGTCATCTGCATATCTGAGGTTATTGATATCTCTCCTGGCAATCTTGATTCCAGCTTGTGCTTCATCCAGCCCAGTGTTTCTCATGATGTACTTTACATATAAGTTAAATAAGCAGGGTGACAATATGCAGCCTTGATGTACTCCTTTTCCTATTTGGAACCAGTCTGTTGTTCCAGGTCCAGTTCTAACTGTTGCTTCCTGACCTATACAGATTTCTCAGGAGGCAGGTCAGGGGGTCTGGTATTCCCATCTTTTGAAGAATTTTCCACAGTTTATTGTGATCCACAGAGTCAAAGGCTTTGGCATAGTCAATAAAGCAGAAATAGATGTTTTTCTGGAACTCTCTTGTTCTTTTGAAAATCCAGCAGGTGTTGGCAATTTGATCTCTGGTGAAGGTAAGTCAAAGTGTTAGTTGCTCAATTGTGTCTGACTTTGCAACTCCATGGACTGTAGCCTGCCAGGCTCCTCTGTCCATGAAATTCTCCATGTAAGAATATTGGAGTGGGTAGTCATTCCCTTCTCCCAGGGGTCTTCCTGACCCAGGGTTCGGGACTCCTGCATTGCAGGTAGATTCTTTACCATCTGAGCCGCCAGGGAAGCCCCAAGAATACTGGAGTGGGTGGCCATTCCTTTCTCCAGGGTATCTTCCCAACCCAGGGATCTAAACTGGGTCTCTTGCATTGCAGGCAGATTCTTTACCATCTGAGCCCCATGGAAGCCCATGTGTGTATATGTTGCATATAAACATTCACATTGTACCTGGTCAGTTCTCAGAATAGAAATGATGTTCCCCAAACTGAGTAGCGGGATACTCCAATCACACATTTAAACATCTAACTTTTAAAATAAGAGATAACTGGGACAAAAATTGGGAGTATAATGTCATGCTTTTCTGTACTGATTCTTTAGCTATTTATCCTTCAGGTTTTGGCTTTCATGCTATTACCTTGGCAGCTTTCTTGACTGGAGCAGGGTGCATGCTCTGACAGTACCCTGTGCTCATATCATGCTGTATCACAATGCAGTTAGATAGCAAACATTTCCAAGTTTAATTTTTGGCTCTCCTGCTGGACTATGACTTAGGCAGGTGAACACTTCCCAATGCAGCCCACACTTCTCTTCAACCCTGCACCTGACCCAGTAGCCAGTCCCTGAGTTCCAGGGCTGAACAGGAGGTCTGGAACACTTGAACCGTTGACAATGGACCCTTGCTCCATAGACACCTAATATTCCTGTGAACATCTCAATCTTTCCCAAAGGAAGCTGCTGCCATTTAAGCCCAGTAACTGTATCCCAAGGAAAAAGATATAGCCAACCTTCTGGAATTTTATTTGATTCTGACTCCAAGCTAAACCTAGGAATTCAGAACTGTACTGTGGTTTATCATTTAAACTGGAGGGTGGAGGAGGACTTTTGCAGGCCAAGAGATAAATCGAGATCTCACTTGAGTTCTCTTCATCGGAGGAAAGCTGAGCACTAAATCTCCTTGTTATGATTACCCACATCTGGATACACCGCTGGAATGGCTATCTTCAGCAACTGACAGCAATTGCACACTGCTTCCTGGACCATGAGAAGGCCTACTATGGAGCAAGGATCACAGAGAAGACATTAATATTCACCAGTTACACAAAAAAGAGAGACATCAAATTCAGTCATACTGCATTTTTGAGCAGAGCTGAAGACACTATCAGAACTATCAGAGGCTTGAAAGATACAAACAAGTTGCCTCCTAGCTCATCCCCACTCAATTTTTCTATTTGCCAGGGTTAAAGGATCCTTGAGTTGATAATGGTTTATCATACATATGATTAAGCGGAGAACCCAATTGAACTGCTGTTTCAGATGTGGTCTCCTCCTGGAACTAAGGAATACAACCCCTGACATTGGATGAGCAGCCATGAACAGGCAGATACATTTTCCCCCATTCTGAGTCACAGTGAACATCAGAAGCAATTTGCTTGCATCTAGTAGGGAGAAGGCGATGGCACCCCACTCCAGTACTCTTGCCTGGAAAATCCCATGGGTGGAGGAGACTGGTGGGCTGCGGTCCACGGGGTTGCTAAGAGTCAGATACGACTGAGCGACTTCACTTTCATTTTTCACTTTCAATGCATTGGAGAAGGAAATGGCAACCCACTCCAGTGTTCTTGCCTGGAGAATCCCAGGGACGGGGGAGCCTGGTGGGCTGCCGTCTCTGGGGTTGCATGGAGTCGCACACGACTGAAGTGACTTAGCAGTAGGGAGAGCACCCATACGTTTACTATCCTAATTCAGGAATGTGTAAATTCTCCCAATCCATTCTATAATTTATTCTGCTGGATCTTGATGGCTTCATTATCTTACAGAACATCATGTTTGTCCAGTAGCTTGGTGACAGTATGGCACCTTGGCACACTGAATATCTTAAGCTGAAGGAGTCTGAGAAAATGACAGAAGCAGGAAGGCCATTCTGACTTCTTCCCACACCCCTCCCCTTAATTCTCCCTGAAACAGGTCATAAAACTCCCCTGTGAAATGTACCTTCCCTGTACCAGAAGGTAGGAAGACATTCATAAGAGATGAGGGATTTGAGGTTAAGACATTTTTACAAAACTGTGCAGTCAAACCTTGTTAAACACACTCTTATCTTTCCAGTTACCTCTTCACTCTTTATTACCCCAGCCCAGCACCACCTCCCCTTTCTTAGATTTAACTGTTGAAACTTTTTAAAATTAGTTTTTATTGGAGTGTAGTTGCTTTACAATATTGTATTAATTTCTGCTGTACAGCAAAATGAATCATACATGTATCCCCTCACTTTTGGACTTCGTCTTCTCAATTCTTCACAAATTTATTGTTCCTCTGTTTAAAAGATATAAAAGCTTTCTTCCACTTCTCTGGGCCTTGATTTTCTTGTGAAGGCTCCCTTGCACATGTCAAAAGTTCAGTAAAACTTGTATGCTTTTCTCCTGTTATCCGTCTTTGCCAGTTTAATTTTCAGACCTGGTCAGGGACCTTAAAAGGGTCAAGGAAAACTTTTTCTTCTCCTACAGCGGGTAAGACCTAGAACTAACAGAGTACTTAGATGTTTGGCAAGATACATTTGTGCAGAGGGTGAGTTGTACGTTCTGTGAAACTGAGCGCCTGTACAATTCCAGTAATCTGTACAAGGTCAGATAGGAAATAATTTTAGCTTTGGGCACATAGTGTCTCTTGCAACCACTTAATTCTGCTATTGTAGTGATAAAGCAGCCATAGACAATATGCGAACAATAAGCATGACTGTGTTCCCACAAACTTTATTTACAAAAATAGGCTGTGGGCTTGATTTGGCTTGTAGATCTTAGTTTGCAGACCCCTCCCTGATCTAGCACATGTCAGATAGCTCCTCTAAGGAGAAAATGGTCTTTCTTGGTCTCCCTTCCACTATGAAGGCAGAGAAGGCAATGGCACCCCACTCCAGTACTCTTGCCTGGAGAACCCCATGGATGGAGGAGCCTGGTAGGCTCCAGTCCATGGGGTCGCTAAGAGTTGGACACGACTGAGTGACTTCACTTTCACTTTTCACTTGCATGCATTGGAGAATGAAATGGCAACCCACTCCAGTATTCTTGCCTGGAGACTCCCAGGGACAGAGGAGCCTGGTGGGCTGCCATCTGTGGGGTCGCACAGAGTTGGACACGACTGATGTGACTTAGCAGCCACTATGAAGGAGGCATGATGGTAACTGGGTCTCTGAAAAATTTGGAGTTCAGTTAATGTCTCATTTGGGTATATTGTTCTTACCCATTTGCCAAGTGACCTGAAAAAACTAGAAGCCTTAAAGGGGCCCAGATTGAAAGAAGGATCTCTGAGCTCTTCCAAAATGCGGTCTGGGTGGCTCTCTGATCACCTCTTCTGACCTGGGGAAACAACAGGCTTCATGCGGCTGTGAATAAAGGTGCTAAATGGTCTCATATGAGAACACCATTCTGATATTCTTACCTTCCTGAGCCTCCAGCCCTTTCAGTATTCTGCAGGGGCAGTTTTGGTACCTCCTTCTCATGTATTGATACTATTGGCCAAATTTGTGCCCAAGCTTCAAAGAGCCATTCCAACTGCCTTTGAGGTCTCCTGACTGTTTATAGCAAGTCTTGGATAGACGGTTGTCTAACTGAGCTGTCATTTTCTTTTTGTCAGGGCTCCTAAAACTGTTGACCACAAGTAGCCATATCTACAGTCCTTACAGTTACCACCACTGACATGTCATTCAATGTCCCCATGCTTTCTTTAACTCCTTCCAACCTACCTCTGTCTTGGTACTTTGTACTTCTGGGGATTATCACCACCCCACCCACCACCAGCAGTGGGTTCTTACCTGGAAGTCCTACTTTCCAGGGCCACATCTTTTTTTTTTTTTTTGAAGACTTTTTTGGTTGTTGTTATAGACCATTTAAAAAGTTTTTATTGAATTTGTTACAATATTGCTTCTGTTTTTATGTTTGTTTTTTTTTTTTTTTGACCACAAGACATGTGGAATCTTAGCTCCCTGACCAGGGATCAAACCTCTACCCTCTGCACTGGAAGGTGATGTCTTAACCGCTGGACCACCAGGGAAGGCCCCCAAGACCACTTCTTAATCTCAACTTTCATAGATTAAGTTATCCCTGAAAGCAGATCTAGAGACAAGTGTTCATGGGCAGGTTATTGATGTTGGGATGTGACTCCAGAGAACATAGGTGGGGGTCTGGGAAGAGGAAACCAGGGATGAAAGGAAGGCCAATGTCAGGTCGTGTTATTGAGCTGCTCACCATGGTGGGTGATTGGGACTTTTCCATCGGGACCCTCTAAGAACTTCAGAATTGTCCACCCAAGTGATGAAAAAAAGGAAGCATTTGTCTATTGCTTCCATGGAGTGCTGCTACCCTCTTATTTCTAGGTTTGCCTATGTCTGCCAACTGAAAGGGCCCCTGTAGGCATCTTATACCACAGTGTCAGAGAATGCCAGGGCAAGCGTCTGAGGTAAGTGGCAGGGTTGAGGCCATTATCTATCAGGCTAAGTCTGTAGGCTTGTTGCTGCAGTAATAGGTGGTTCAGTTCAGTTCAGTCGCTCAGTCGTGTCCAACTCTTTGTGACCCCATGAACCACAGCACACCAGGCCTCCCTATCCATCACCAACTCCTGGAGTCCACTCAAACCCATGTCCATTGAGTCGGTGATGCCATCCAATCATCTCATCCTCTGTTGTCCCCTTCTCCTCCTGCCCTCAATCTTTCCCAGCATCAGGATCTTTTTAAATGAGTCAGCTCTCCACATCAGGTGGCCAAAGTATTAGAGTTTCAGCTTCAACATCAGTCCTTCCAATGAACACCCAGGACTGATGTCCTTTAGGATGGACTGGTTGGATCTCCTTGCAGTCCAAGGGACTCTCAAGAGTCTTCTCCAACACCACAGTTCAACAGCATCAGTTCTTCTGTGCTCAGCTTTCTTTATAGTCCAACTCTCACATCCGTACATGACCACTGGAAAAACCATAGCCTTGACTAGATGGACCTTTGTTGACAAAGTAATGTCTCTGCTTCTTAATATGCTGTCTAGGTTGGTCATAACTTTCCTTCCAAGGAATAAGCGTCTTTTAATTTCATGGCTGCAATCACCGTCTGCAGTCATTTTGGAACCCAGAAAAATAAAGTAGTAGGTGGAAATGAAGATAAGTTGAGAGGATGTGAAGCAAGCAAAAGAGGTGATGGATATACTGTGCAAGGGTTCATGGCTTCTCCACTCCATGTCTCTTGCCACTGCTAGTACCTAGTTTTGCAGCCCCACAGACTGACTCCAAGTCCCTGATATGTACGGTGAAAGAAATAAGGCAGTGGACTGATTGTTATGACAATCACTGGTTTTATCATAATCTCCTTTTTTGGATGAACTTAAAGGACAGTGAATATCATATTGAAGATTTGGATGTGACAACAGCTGGGAGATAACCGACGACAAGTTTAGGATGTTTTTTTCCAGAATGTAATACATATTCTGAATGGATGACTATAGATTTAGGAACTGAGAGGTGGAGGTGGGGTGGTACCTTTTATAACTGAAAGGAATGATTCATGCTCAGAATGTTGTTTCTTAATTTGGGGTTCTGTGGTTTGCTAAACCTTAGAAAGTACCCAAGGAAGGAATAATCTCATTGGGAAAGCAGTGATTCTTCTACTAAATTAGAAGTTATGGGGGGGGGTTTCCCTGGCCACTTGGGCTCTAGGAGCCATGCAGAAAACAAACAAACAGAGTTTGGTTTATGTGGTTGACCTTGACCAATGAAAAGAAACTGTATTTGAATACAAAGTAGAGGGCAGAGAGGAATATGGTGGGAACTCTGATGATTCCTCTGTTCTTGTTGTATTACCATGCCCCCTGGTTAGACTGTTAGACCTTTACAGGAACAGGACCACCAAGGACTGAGATGTTTTGAGACGGAAGAGTTGGGTCACTTCGTTAGAGAAGATCCTTCATAAGTTGTGGTACTGGCAGAAGAGGGGAAATGTGCATTGCGTAGTGGATAGGGGTCCTCCTTTATGTTGCTCTGGATTTGTGTTCACTTACAGAAGAGAGACCTGGAGGGAGCATGGCAATCCACTCCAGTAGTCTTTCCTGGAGAATCCCCATAGATAGAGGAGCCTGAGGGGCTATAGTCCATAGGTTTGCACAGAGTTGGACACCACTGAAGCAGCTTATCACGCACGCCCAGAAGAGAGAACTATATCTTTTACTGCTACTTTCTTGCTTGCTGGGGGAGGGGGCTCTGGGATTAAGCAAGGTAGAGCTAGGGATGAAGGCTTCATTTTCTTCCTTCATCTTCTTTTGATTAAAACTTTGACTGGGGCTCCACCTTCAACAAGCTCTGCTTCCCAGATTAGGGGTTTACATATGCCTAGGGCTATGTGGCCATGTGTTGGAAGACATGAAACCATCTGCTGGGTATTCAT
This sequence comes from Oryx dammah, assembly GCF_014754425.2. Classification (NCBI taxonomy): domain Eukaryota; kingdom Metazoa; phylum Chordata; class Mammalia; order Artiodactyla; family Bovidae; genus Oryx; species Oryx dammah. The sequence continues at coordinate 88,856,746 of NW_024070212.1, read as the reverse complement.
TCTACTTGAAGAATTGGGAAAACATTTAAAAACAATTAAAGCCAAAGTTATGAAGCAGATTGCAAAATGCACATGGTTTTTTTTGAAAGGAGAAATGATAGCTCCAAATAAATTTTATGTTTATAAAAAGCTGCTTTGGACTTCAGCTCTTGTTTCCTTCAATCTCTCTTCTGGAGTATGTATCATTACTTTCATGAGTAAGGTTGCACAGCATTGATGTACTGATATACGCCCTGGCTTCCAGGAAGTTGTCCTTGCTTCCTTCTCCCACCACTTTCCACAACATTTTCCAGCTGTGATCACACCCAACACCCAACTGCTCCTGTTCCCCAAGTGTGCACTGCTCCTGTTCCCCAAGTGTGCACTACTATACTTTTTGCCCTGTCATTTGTAAATTTTTTCTTTCTGAATTGCCTTCAGAATCCAGCTTTGTGCCCTGTTTTCCAAAGCTTTGTCACCCCTTCCCCAAGTATAGGTACTAATTAAGGGAATCATTTTTTCAGATACTTTGTTTATAGTACTTCACACCCAATCTGTCCTGGTTTCTGGATGATCGCCTGTGACTGTTGGTCTGAGTATTACTGTTTACGTGACTATTTCCCCTGTGAGGGTATTAGAGATGAAGATGAATCTAAGCCCGTGACTATTTCCCTAATACCAAGCATCCTGCCTGGCAAAAGAAAAAAGAAAAAAAAAAAAAACCTCAAGTATATTTTAAGATATTTTTGCTGAATAACTGAGCAAATCAATAGAGGAATGACCTGGGGACCCTAGACAGCTCTCTCTGCTGACTGATGCTGGTGGTGGGGTTTCTGGTCACACAAACAGCCGCTCCATTTAAATTATTTGCTCTTTCCTTTTTTTTTTTCTAAGCCCCAAAGACCTTGAGGCACAATAACCTCTTCGCCTGCATGAATTTTGCAAGTCATCAATTTCTGATCATGGCCCATTTCCTTTGTCAAGGGGAGAAAGTGATTCCCTGCAGTCTTCTGAATTTACAGAGCAAAGCTGTCCAGATGTGTCTGGCCTACCTCTCTGCTCCCTCTCCCTCACAGCCCCCGTCATTTTCCTTCCAAATGAAATTCATTCCTGGCTGAGGAGAGAGAGGAAGGATTAAGGGGTCCACATGCAGCTTCTTTCAAGCTTTGGGGGAGGGCAGATGGTTCCTGTCAATGTTTTCTTTCCAAGCAGATTTTGTTCCTTAAGGCAAAACTCAGGCTGTGCAACCCAGGCTGGTTTTGCCTCAGTCCCTGGGGAGTGGAGGGGCCCCACCCCAGGCTGGGTCAGTGCAGGGCAGGAAGAGACCTGCCTGTTGCTGGCTTCAGAGTTAAGAAGTGCTCTGGGATCCAGGATGGAAGCATTGTGCTTCCCTCACAGCTGGGCTGTGTTCGTGTTTCTTACTGTGAACCATGTTCAGAAGTAATTCTTACAACTCAGAGAATTCGAGAAAAGCCAGGTAGGGAATTGGCAAAGAGTTAGGACTTGAAAAATTGGGGTGATTTGTTCAGAAGGAGAGGATAAAGGTGGATGTTCTAAGCAAACACCATAGTGGGAATGTGAAATTTACCAACAACTTGGTACATTTCAGTCCAACAAATATTTGTTGAGTACCTGGTGTTAAACGGGGTTTCCCTGGTATCTCAGCGGGTGAAGAATCTGCCTCCAATACGGGAGATACAGGTTCAATCCCTGGGTCAGGAAGATCCCCTGGAGAAGGGGATGGCTACCCACTCTAGTACTCTTGGCCTTCCCTGGTAGCTCAGGCTGTAAAGAATCTGCCAACAGCTACCCACTCCAGTATTCTTGTCGGGACAATTCTATGGACAGAGGAGACTGAGGGACTATAGTCCATGGGGTTACCAAGAGTTGGACCTGACTGAGCGACTTTCACTTTACTCACTAGTGTTAAACGTGATTCAAGAAGACAATGTAGGTGATAAACAAACTTCATGAAGCAGGACAGTCTCCAATCATAGTACTGCAAGGTGGGGGCAGTAGGCAGGAAGCTTATAGGGTAAAGAATAAAGAACAAGGAAGAGAAAAATAGAAAATATCTCATTGGCTGGGGTCACCTGTCAACCTTGTTTGTGGTGAGAAGGAACAAGGAAGTAAGTAGAGAGCCCAGAGCTGGCTTGGCATCTGGGGACAGGCTGACCAGGTATACTGTTTCTTGGCAAGTGGAGCATTTGTAAGAACATGAAAGCTATGCATATTTTGGTTTCCTGATGTGGCACCCTGGGCACAAGGGGCTCCATCTTGGGCCTAGAAAGTTATTTCTATACTAGTATGTGCCAGAGATGTGAGTTTATGGGTCTGTCCCACATCAGGCAGAAAGTTACTAGCAGACAAGGACTGTTTGCTTTGCAGTCAGATAAAAAGGATTCAAAGGGTTTGGGGGTTTAATGAAGGATCATGTCCTCTGGACCATGCCCCAAACTGGATGGCAAGGATCAGAACTGAATATGGTTTCTGAAGTCAGGCTCACAGCCTGGCAGCTGCAATGATGTAGAGGTATGTCTACACAGTTCAGAAAAGCAAAGAGAAAAGAGTAGTCAATTCTGTCTGATGGAGTCAAGGAGAATATGAATCTGAACTGAACTTAGAAGAAAGAAATAGGGCTTCTTTGGCTGGATGGAGAAGGGGGTTTTAGGTTGAGGAACAACAAAGACACAGACGTATGAAAGAGTATGTACATTTGAGGGGGAACAGTGAACAGTTTGTATTTTTCAGAGTGTTCATTCAATGATTGTTTTTTTAAAAAAATATTTTTTTTTTTTTTTTTTGATGTGGGCCATTCTTAAAGTCTTTACTGGATCTATTACAATATTGCTTCTGGTTTTTTGGGGGTTTTTTGGCCTTGAGGCATGTGGGATCTTAGTTCCCTGACCAGGGATTGAACCCTAACCACCTGCATTGGAAGGCAAAGTCTTAGCCACTAAACTACAGGGAAGTCCCCACTGATTACTTCTTAAACACCTACTATGTGGCAGAAACTGTTCCAGGTGCTCAGGATGCAGGAGTAATCAAGGCAGGCTTCTTTCTTTCTTGCTGTACTAGTTTGTTAGACTGGTGGCTTGAAAAACAAAATTTATTTTCTTGACATCTGGAGGCTAGAAGTCTGAGACGGAAGTGTAGGCAGGATTGGCTTCTTTTCTGGCTGTGCTGCGTCTTTGCTGCTTGTGGGCTTTCTCTAGTTGTGGTGAGTGGGGCTCCTCTCTAGTTGCGGTGTGCAGGCTTCTCATTGTGGTGGCTTCTCTTGTTGCTGAGCACAGGCTCTAGGGTATGCGGACTTCAGTAGTTGTGGTTCCGCGACTCTAGAGCACAGGCTCAATGTCTGTGATGAAGGGGCTTAGTTGCTCCTTTGCATGTGGGATCATCTTGGATCAGGGATTGAAGCCGTGTCTCCTGCACTGGCCGATGGATTCTTTATCGCTGAGCCATCAGGGAAGTCCCAGGACTGGCTTCTTCTCCAGTCTCTCCTTGGCTAGTAGATGGCCATTTTCTCTGTGTGTCCTCCTATGGTCGTCCCTCTGTATTTATCTCTACCCTAATTACTCCTCTTGTAAAGACACCATCATGCTGCATTAGGGCCCACTGTAATGACCTCATTTTAACTTAATTACCTCTTTCAGAATCCTGTCTCCAAATACAGTCACATTCAGAATTACTGGTGGTAGAACTTCAACATGTGAATTTTGGGGGCTACACAGTTTGGCTCATGACACTTGCTGGGGTTTACATTTTAGTGTGTGTCAGGTTTGGTGGTGGGTGGTTTAGTCATGTCCAACTCTTGAGACTCCATAGACTGTAGCCCAACAGGTTCCTCTGTCCATGGGATTTCCCAGGCAAGAATACTAGAGTGGGGTGCCATTGCCTTCTCCAATGGGTCTTCCTGGTCCAGGGATTGAACCTGGGGATTGAACCCAAGTCTCCTGCATTACAAGCAATACAGATTCTTTACAGACTGTGTCAGGTTTGAGGGGCAACAAACGACTATACCAATAAACAAATAAACAAACTAGGTAATGTTATTTAAAATATTTTAAAATATTTATTTATTTATTATTTATTTTTGGCTGCATTGGATCTTAGTTGCAGTATGCAGGATCTTTTGCTGTGGTGCAGAGGCTCAGTAGTTGCAGCCCATGGGCTTCCCAGTGGCATGTGGGGTCTTAGTTCCCTAACCAGTGATCAAACCCATGTCCCATGCATTGAAAGGCAGCTTCTTAATCACTAGACTGCCAGGAAAGTCCCCAAACTTGGTAATTTTAGATAATGATAAGTATTGTAAAGAAAATAAAACACGATAATGGCATAGAAATTGGCCTTTCATTATTATGTATTGTCTCTATATTATAGCAAATATATAATTATTTTTCCAGCAAATGTTGGAACACCTTATCTGAACCAAGATTTAGGTATTTTGCTAGGGATTGTTTAGATTTGTTGCAAGGTCCCTTAGGCATGATCCTTGCTCTTGAGAAATTCATAATGTAGTAGAAGGAACCTATGTACACACAAGAAAACATATGAGGAGACCCCACCACGGGAGCTAAGTGGCTCATCAGGAACACTGGCGCTGTTTCAACTGGGCGAGAGGGGGTGGGCAGTGGCGGGATACTCCCTAGCATCATGTGGGGATATCAGGATCTTTGGGCTCTACTCAACAGGGAAAATCCATTTCCATCTTGGGTCCCAGACATGAAATTCTTTTGCTAGCAAAGGGAGTAGAATAAAACATTCTTTGATGATGGCAACCGAAGCTCAAAGTATGCTGGTCCTTTCCTGTACCTGAGGCCAGGAAGACACAGAGGCCCAGGTCAGGAAGGACTGGCCAAGTACCAGCTGGGTTAATTTATCATAAGATGTAGGCATTTACTCTGGACACCATGATGGATAAAGGCTCGGGCTTACAGTCAACTTTGAACAAGCTCTGAAGGAGAGATTGAAAACACACATCCCTTAGGAAGTGGCAGTGTCAGCCTGGATCACTGGTCAAGAGCAGTAAGGGGCTTTCTCTAAGGGGAACTTCAGAAATCAGGTGGTACAAGGGGAGGAGTCCGTGGAGGCCAAACTGAGCCTGGAAAGGAAGTTCACTGGTCCCTCAAGGAGGAGGAAAAAAGCCTCCATTAGTTACTTGTTCAGGCTGGTGAAGCTCCAGGTTTAATGGGCCTCAGTATCTCTTGGAGATGACGGGGCTGCGCCTGGCAGCATTCAGTAGGGGGCGTCTGCATAGAACCTTGGACCATCATTTTGAACAAGCTGGCTAGCGCCATGTTTAGGATGTAGGTAGTGGACTGCTGATCACACTGTAGGGAATTCTGCATTATTATATACACAAGGGACTTAAATTAACTGTATGATAAATTGTATATAGTGTTCTAGCCTAGTTTAGTCATTCTCAACTATATAAAAAGTCCCTAGTAAAAGCAGTTGTGCAATTACAGTGGTATATAAATATGTGCCCAGGCAGGTTAGATCCTGCCTGACAATCTCCATTACCATTCTGCTGCCCGGAGCAGGCAGAACCAGAGTCAAGCTCTCCTGCAGACTTGTGGGGTGCCTGAGGAGCAGAGCAGGGGTGAGAAGACTGCATTGCTCGAGTTCCCAAAGCAGCTGGAAGGGAGAAGGAGAAGACAGTGTATGCTGTTTTAATATGATTTCTCATTACATTTATTGAGCACATGCTATGTGCCAGACACTTGGGTTCCCCTAGAAGCAGACACCCCTGAGAGGAAGACTGAAAGGCAAACAGTTTAACTGGGTTATGATCCTAGGAAACACACACAGGACACAGAATAGGAAAGGAAAGGAAACCAGTAGGGAGTTACTATGGACAGCTGGAGCCAACTTACACAGGGATCCTCTGGGAGAAGGAGAACAACTGACCCACTTTACCTGGGGTTAAGGGGTTTGCTGAGATGAGGAACTTTCAGTGCAAAATCGAGGGAAAGTATGAGAAAAGTGTTAGTCACTCAGTTGCGTTATGTCCAGCTCTTTGACTCTTTGCGGCCCCATGGACTGTAGCCCACCAGGTTCCTCTGTCTATGGAATTCTTCAGGCAAGACTACTGGAGTGGGTTGCCATTCCCTTCTGCAGGGGCTATTCTCGACCCAGGGACTGAACCCAGGTCTCCTGCATGGCAGGCAGATTCTTTACTGTCTGAGCCACCAGAATCCAGGGAAATCCCGGGCAAATTCGGACACATCAGTCACTCAGTCTGGGAGTCACTGTAGCATATATGCCTAAACTATCCCACCTGAGGTTGAGGAAACCCAACTTCGTAATCCACCAATTTCCTATCTGACTGGTCAGGGAAGATGCAGTTTCTAGATGCCCAACCTAGGGAGGCAGTTTCTCCTTACAGCTCCTGAGAAGTCCCGAGTGCTGAGTAAACTAGTCTTCTGACTGGTGCAGGCACAAGCGTGCTTCTCACGGCATCCCTTTGCACGACTGACCACGTTTTCTGGTCTCATTTTCCTTTTTGTTCACTTTCACTGACTGGACTTGTGTCTCCTAAGTAAAGCATCAACCGTGTATGTAGTCCTTGTGTCAAGCTCTGCTTTCTAGAGAAGTTGGTCTAATTTGGCTGAATTATGGGAGACCTGAGTTCAAATCTCAGTTGTTTGGCTGACTTGCTGTGTCACTTTGGATAATTTTTCTCTTCTAGACCTCAATTTTCCTTCTTCCAAAATAGTAGTTGGAGCTATACGATGTCTGAAGTCTTCTCCTGTCCCCATATCCTCCGGTCTTAAAAGATTCTCCTAAAAAAGCCTTGTGAGTTCCTTGCTAAGCCCGAAGCCTCAGACTCCTTCCAATTCAGTCTTATTTCTCCCCATCACTCTTAACGAATCTTGGTTTCCTGGGCAATTTTTGTTTAAAAGAAAAAAGGAAAGCAGGAGAAAGCAAGTTTGGAAACGCATAGCCCCTACACCCCAAGGAGATTTTCCTAAAACAATCTCTCTCTCTCTCTTTTTTTTTTGGTGGGGGCAGGGGGAGACTTACTTTGCAAGGAAATTTAGTCATTCTAAAATGGCCTTTGAAACCAAAGACTATGGAAAAGTTGAAGGAAAAGCACAAAGTGATTGGGGATAAATAGTTCCATATGAGTTACTGGATATAATATTCCTTCTTGTACTACTCAGCGCTGGCTGAAAGCAGACACTGCATGCTTGGTGTGTGCTAACAGATGTGTGTTCAGGCTTAATGGGATTTTAGAAGGGTCAAGAATTCCCCCAAAGTATACTTGCACCACTCTGTTCTCTGAGGGTCATGAGAAGCCACTCAAAATCTCACCTCCTTTTTGTTGCCAACCCTTAAAGTTTTCATTCACTTCTTTCTATGGTAAGGAATTTGGAAAAATCAGAGGGTAGATACTGGTGCTAATAATAAGTAATAATATGAATAGTAATAAATTAATATTAAAAACAAGTAATAATATTAATGGAAAACCTGAACGAACTTCTTGGCCAATACAGTAATCATACGATCATTACCGTTTATCAATGTGTTATGTGTTAACTCATTTGAGTTTCACAAAGTGAGAAGTTCAGTAACTTGTCCAAAGTCACACGGTGGTGGAGGGGAAAATGAACTTGGATTGGATCTGTGCTGATGGAAAAGAACAAAGTCTGTGCTGTGGTCATGGGTGAAACGGGAAGGAGGGCTGTGAATTGGGCAGTAGATTGGAGCAGAACCTTTTAGGTAGTTTCCAATTTGATGTTTGCTTCTTTGGGCAGTGGAGAATTAAACAGCTATTATAAGCCAAGCCTTGTGAAAGTCACTCAGTCGTGTCCGACTCTTTGCAACCCCACGGACCATACAGTCCATGGAATTTTCCAGGCCATAATACTGGAGTGGGTAGCCTTTCCCTTCTCTAGGGGATCTTCCCAACCCGGGGATCAAACCCAGGTTTCCCACATTGCAGGAGGATTCTTTACCAGCTGAGCCACAAGGGAAGTCCAAGAATACCGGAGTGGGTAGCCTATCCCTTCTCCAGGGAATCTTCCTGACCCAGGAATCGAACTGGAGTCTCCTGCATTGCAGGAGGATTCTTTACCAACTGAGCTGTCAGGGAAGCCTGTGGTTACAAAGAGGAATCAAATACAGCTATTGTACTTTTGGGAGGTGACATTTGGGAAGATAAGGTTTTTTTACAGAAGTCACTAACCCTAACCCTAATCCTAACCCTAATATATGGAATGCTTCACAAATTTGGGGGTCATTTTAGACACAGATAATTACCATCCAGCAGACATGAGTGAGCAAAAGGCCAGGGAGAGTTACAAGGAATATCCAGAGGCAGCATGCTGCATTGGCAAGAGTCTCAACTCTGGGGTGAAAGCATGGTTCAAAATCTGGTTCTACTGTTTCCTAGCTGTGTGACCTCTGGCAAGTTACTTAATCTCTCTGAGCCTGAGGTTCAAGAAAGATATATCACTGGAACAAGACTTTGAAGTTTATACAAGATTTGAGCATCTAGAAATATTAAGGAAAGAAATACATTAAAATTCTTAGAGTTATAAGATTATGAGTAATTTCTTTAAACATTTTTTCTATGTAGGGGGACAAACACACATGAAAACAATAGCAAGTATTTCTGAATTCTAGATTTCGCAGCAGAATTGATTTTTTTTTTTTTTTTTGGAGGGAGATTTCTTTATTGTTTAGGAAAAACACTGAAATTGGCGTTTGGTTCTGGAGCAGCATGGCCAGAAGCCAGTCTGTAAGGAGAGCTTGAAGTAGAGTGTCTGCTTAGTTGCTCAGTTGTGTCCGACTCTGCGACCCCATGGACTGTAACCCGCCAGGCTCCTCTGTCCATGGGGACTCTCCAGGCAAGAATACTGAAGTGGGTTGCCATGTCCCCCTCTAGAGGATCTTCCCAACCCAGGGACTGAACCAAGGTCTCTTACATTGCAGGTGGATTCTTTACTGTCTGAGGCACCAGGGAAGCCCTGAAGCAAAAGGAATAGGTGGTAAATTGCTCTGCATCCTCATCTAGAAGGTGCTGTTGGCTTCCTGGGTACGGGCACATGACAATAGTGCCTGGGGCAGAGAGTGACTATTTGAGAAATCTGCTTCCTTTTCCTATTGGGCACAAGTTGTTTTATGTTGCCCAGCCTTTTTTGCAATAAGGCATGGCCATGTGTTCTAGTTAATGGAATATGGGTGGAAATTTCACATGCCACTTGCAACACTGGCCACATAAATAAATCATTTACACATGATTCCTTCTCTTGCCCCGTCTTCAGACTGGGTGTTGATGTCCAGAGAAAGCTGTGTAGAAGACAGCAGATCCTCTGAGCCTGGGCCCATGTACAATTCTATGGAGTACAGCTCTGTGAGCCCCGCCTCTCATTGGCTGGACTTTGTAAGGGTAGACAAAATTCATCTTTTAAACCCCTGGGATGTCAGAGTTTTGCTGTTAAAGTAGCTAGTGTTATCTCAACTAATATAGTAATACATTTTGGGCTTCTTCAGCAGTATCCAGAGGGAGGGAACCGGGGCCATGGAACCTAGGGGAGAGGAGGTAAGAGGGAATTCTCTTTCATGAGGTTAGTCCAGATGGAGCAAAATGGCACCCCACTTTGGTTGAGGATGGTGGTCCCTTATATAGACTAAGGGCATGGTCTTTGGATTCAGCACCATCTGGGATTCATTTCATTTTTCTATTTTACTTTTCAGTGTTGTAGTGCCCTTGTAGTCCCTTCAGGACTTGAGTAGAGTTGGTCAAACACTCAGGTGTAGCATACCTGTATTTTGGGAAATTAAGGGAAGATCAATGTTTAGGTGTGGGAAGGCCAGGGAAGATGCAGTGGCAGCTTGGGGAAGCTTGAATGGGCAGAATTGAATGGTAGAGAGAGAAGCTTGGAGCAGAGGTCGCAGAGAGAGGGGACGACCAAAAAAATGTAAGTTATCCTGGGATCTTCAGAAGTAGCTGGTGGTAATGTGGGTGGAGTGTGCTTTTGTTCCTACAATTATGCAAGTTGATATTTTCACTGTGTTACAGTCCCTTAGATTCTGAAGGGGCTTTTTAGATGTCTCTTTACTGGGGAACTCCAGGATACTTGAGCTGCCTGTATTTTTAAAGTTTTCTTCAATGTGTATTAATTTTTATAAAGGGAAAATACATTCTGAAAGAGCATAAAAGAAAGCAACGAAAATGAAAGGGTCTAGTAGATAGTAGGTACTCAATTAATAGTTGCCTCTTCTATCCTAATGTTCATCATCAATTTATTTTATTATTTAAAAATTATTTATTGAAGTGCAGTTGATTTAGAATGTTGTGTTAGTTTCTGGTGTACAGCAAAGCGATTCAGTTATACATTCTTTTTCATATTCTTTTCCATCATGGCCTATTGTAGGATATTGAATATAATTCCTTGTGCTATACAGTAGGAGCTTGTGGTTGATCCTTTCTACACAAAATAGGTTGCACCTGCTAATCCCAAACTCCCAATCTATTCCTCCCTCACCCCCACCCCCTTGGCGACCATCAGTTTGTTCTCTAAAAAATATGGAATATTTCACAAATTTGTACGCCATCCTTGTGCAATCTTGTGTCATCTTGTCTATATCATGTCAGTGTTAGTATGTGTGCTGCCCAAGAGAGCACCATCATCAGTTTAATCATAAATTCTTGGAAGGAGGAACTTGGTATTGTTTTAAATGATTATTATTGTCCATTGGTTATCAGATGCATTGTGAATTTAGAACATTTACGTGGGAAAAAAATGTCCTCTGAGACTTAAGAAAGTACCCTGGGGTGGTGATCTGCTTCCTGGTGTTATACTCACTAACTCTCCTGGGATGCAGAAGGCTTCCCCAATGGTTGCTTTCAAACAGTTAATGTAACAAAAATCCAACTATTTAGATCAAATCACTGTCTTTGCTCTTGTGTTTAGAGTAAATATCAGTTTATTTATCACCAGTTCTTGAGTCATGATTTATCAGCAGATCTTCTGTGGGTTCCTGGAAGTGGTATGACCTTAGTCCTATTCACATACTCCCGATCCTTACTTCTCCTCAAGAGGCAGGATCTGGGCTGACATGGCAGATTGTGATGTTCTCTGGAAAACAAAGTGGCCCAGAGAATGTCCAGTTCTGATGTCACATGATGGGAATCAGACACCAGCAGTCTGGCTTGAATTCAGTTGATATGGGGGAGGGAGGAGGAACTCAAAGCCAGAAGCAGCAGCATCTCATGAGGACCTACTGTGTGCCATGGTGTGAAGTGCTTACACTTGTGATCTTATTTAATCTTCACAACAACTCTGTGGGATGGTGAGTATCCCATGTCACACAGATAGGAAAGCCAACATTCAGAGAGGTTAAGTCTCTTGTGCACAAGATGACATGGTTAGGGACAAACCCTGGTTATTCTAACTCTAGAGCCAATGCCCTTGAACACTGCACCATGAAAGACGTTGAACATAGCTGGTGATGTGGTGCTTGGAGATGAGAAACATCTCAGAGGGAATGCAGTTGTTGTCTTCAAAGCCCTAGGAGGCAGAGCGATGAAAGATTACAGGGCCAGAGAGACTGGAAGTATCCCCAGAGGCACACAGCTAATAAATGGTAGAGCCAGGACAGTAACCAGGGGCTGTGGTAAGATTTATTTCTGCTTCTATAAGAAGAAAAAGAACAATTACTTCAGAGAGTTGTTGGAGGATTAAATGAAGCCGCATTTGGAAACCATGTAGTCCTGATACTTAGTAAATGCTCAATAAATGCTTAATTCCCACCTCACCCATTTCCTTTTGCCAAAAAGAGCTGATATGTGGAAGAATTTTGTTAAGTGGTCCCTACTGTCTAAAAATTAGAGATTTAAGAGAGCCAGGGTGAATTTTCTCTTAAAAATTTTTTTTTATTAAAAAAATTAAAAGCAAATTTTAATTCATGTTTGTCTGCGGTGGGTCTTCGTTGTTGCATGGGCTTTCTCTAGTTGCAGTGAGCGAGGACTACTCTCTAATTGTGGTACACAGGCTTCTCATTGCAGTGGCTTCCCTCATTGCAGAGCAGACTCTGAGAGCCTGGGCTTCAGCACTTGTGACTCATGGACTCAGTGGTTGTGGTACACAGACTTAGTTGCTCTGCCCCACGTGGAATCTTCCCAGACTAGGGATCAAACCCATGTCCCGTGCATTGGCAGGTGAATTCTTAACCACTGGACCACGAGGGCAGTCCCAGGATGAATTTTTAATTCAATTCCACAGATGTTTTCTAGACACCTACTAAATGTCAGACCTAGAACTGGTCTCTGGGCATGCAGAGACAAGATGTGGGCCATGCCTTTAAGGAGTTTTCCTGGTGGTTCAGTGGTTCAGACTTCACTCTTCCACTGTAGGGAGCATGGGTTCCAGCCCTGGTTGGGGAACTAAGATTCCATATGCCGCTTGGTATGGCCAAAAAAAGAAAAAGTTCAAATAGTCGCTTTCCACAGGTTAGGGACTGTTGACTGGCTGCTGGGACCATCTGCTCTGCCTTGTCCCCTACATCTCAGACAGAGAGATTCTGTTCACTCAGGACCAGATGCAGAAATGTAAACCAAGAGGCTTAGCATGCTGAAGTGGTTATTGCAGAACTGGGGGTGGGGTCGGGGGTGGGGTGGGGTGTGTGCAAGTCCTCGGCTGACATTTGACGTGGAGGCTGTGATGAGGGCCGTGGGACCACACACATGCTTCCTGGGTATTTCCTGATATTGGGTGAGTGAGGACAGGGGGAAAGAGCAATGACCCACAGGACAGGAAAAGAGAGGATTACAGTATGGTTTGACCAGGGTTCCAGATGATATGAGCAGCATGGAGCAGGGGATTCCTGTGGGTCATAGTCATTGGCACTGTGGTCAGCTCTGCCTGGCTGAGGAAGTAGGGCTGCTTGTCCTTCCTGAAGGGAGCCTTCAGCCTCAGCCTCGAGACTGGGCTTCTTGTCTATCTCCTTTGAGTTTGTGAGCTCTCTGGGGAGAGACCCTGTGTTTTCTCTCTCTGGTCCCTGCAGTATCTTTCATGGGGTTGTGCAGGCCTGAGACAAGTCTCTGTTTCCCTAAGTGGATCCCTCACTGCTCCCCATCCTGTGCCTTAAATGTCAACTAACCAGACCACTGTGATCTTGGACAGCAGTCCACCCACATGTGTCCTCATCTGGTGCTGCCTTCTGGAAAGAACGTGGGCTTTGGAGTCAGAGAGACCTGTTCTCATGCCTGTCGAGGCCTCACCTGTACACCTGGGAGGTTCTCTTGCAGGGTTATTGTAAACAGTAGTCACGCTGCATTTAGATCAGTCGAACATAGTCTTCCAAACGTCTTAGTAATTATTATTGGTTAAAGTAAAACATCAACTTCTATTTAAAATTAAACTAAATCCTTCAGTAAAATAAGCATGGCATTCAAATTAAAAAAACACATGGCAATCATACATGAAAACCAATCTAGAAAAGGTCTTTTTACAAGTCTGAATGTTTAGCATCCCACACTTAGTGCCTCTGGGCACAATATCTTGTGCTGAGCACAGCCCTAAAGACTGTTTCTGGGTCAGGCACACAAGGACGGCCATAGGGTACCGACACTGCAGTCTGTCCTCCTCCTGAGTTCCTTTTAAAGGCCTGAGTTGTGTAGGGGCTGTATCCCAGGCTCCCATTCCTCAGGCCTCAAAGACGAAGCTGTGACCCAGCTCAGCAGTTTCATCTCAGTTCCCATGGAAGCAAGCGGTGAAGTGATGAACTGGAGGCAACACCATCTTTATTCTGTTGCCACCTTGCACCACAGAGATTTTCCATGGAGAGGCTCTTTTTAGCACTGTTTTCTTTACCGTGTCTACCTGTGTTCTTGGATGAGACGTTAGGAATTCTTGTCTTTCTATTTCAGTTTGTCTGCTCCATTCATCCCATTGTTGTTGTTCAGTCACTCAGTCATGTCCAACTCTTTGCGACCCCATGCACTGCAGCACAACAGGCTTCCCTGTCCTTCACTGTCTCCAGAGCTTGCTCAAACTCAGGTCCATTGAGTTGGTAATGCCACCCAGCCACCTCATCCTCTGTCATGGCCCCTTCTCCTGCCTTCAATCTTTCCCAGCATTCGGGTCTTTTCTAATGAGTTGGCTCTTCGCATCAGGTGGCCAAAATACTACAGCTTCAGTTTCAGCATTAGTCCTTCCAATGAATATTCAGGATTGATTTCCTTTAGAATTGACTGGTTTGATCTCTTTGCAGTCCAAGGGACTCTCAATAGTCTTTTCCAACACCATAGTTCAAAAGCATCAGTTCTTCGGTGCTCAACCTTCTTTACAGGCCAACTCTTACATTCATACCTGACTACTGGAAAAACCATAGTTTTGACTATATAGACCTTTGTTGGAAAAGTTATGTCTCTGCTTTTTAATATGCTGTCTAGGTTTGTCATAGCTTTTCTTCCAAGGAACAAGCATCTTTTAATTTCATGGCTGCAGTCACCATCTGCAGTGATTTTGGAGCCAAAGAAAATAAAATCTGTCACTGTTTACATTGTTTCCTCATCTGTTTGCATGAAGTGATGGGACCAGATGCCATGATCTTAGTTTTTTGAATGTTGAGTTTTAAGCCAACTTTTTCACTCTCCTCTTCCACCTTTATCAAGAGGCTCTTTAGTTTCTCTTCACTTTCTGCCGTAAAGGTGGTGTCATCTGCATATCTGAGGTTATTGACATTTCTCCTGACAATCTTGATGCCAGCTTGTGCTTCATCCAGCCTGGAATTTCTCATGATGTACTCTGCTTATAAGTTAAATAAGCAGGGTGATAATATACAGCAGTGATATACTCCTTTTCTAATTTGGAACAAGTCTGTTATTCCATGTCTGGTTCTAACTGTTGCTTCTTGACCTGCATACAGGTTTCTCAGGAGGCAGGTAAGTGAAAAAGTGAAAGTGAAAGTTTGCTCAGTCATGTCCAACTTTTTGTGACCTCATGGACTATACAATCCATGAAATTCTCCAGGCCAGAATACTGGAGTGGGTAGCTGTTCCCTTCTGTGTGGAATCTTCCCAACCCAGGGATCGAACCCAGGTCTCCTACAATACAGGTGGATTCTTTACCATCTGAGCCACCAGGAAAGTTCATGAATACTGGAGTGGGTAGCCTATCCCTTCTCCAGCGGATCTTCCCAATCCAGGAATTGAACTGGGGCCTCTTGCATTGCAGGCGGATTCTTTACCAGCTGAGCTACCAGAGAAGATGGTATTTCCATCCCTTTAAAAATTTTCCACAGTTTGTTGTGATCCACAGGGTCAAAGGCTTCAGTGTAGTCAATTAAACAGAAGTAGATGTTTTTCTGGAATTCTCTTACTTTTTCTATGATCCAATGGATGTTGGCAATTTGATCTCTAGTTCCTCTACCTTTTTAAAATCCAGTTTTAACATCTGAAAGTTCTAGGTTTATGAACTGTTGAAGCCTAGCTTAGAGAATTTTGAGCATTACTTTGCTAGCGTGTGAGATGAGTGTAATGGTTTGGTAGTTTGAACATTCTTTGGCATTGCCTTTCTTTGGGATTGGAATGAAAACTGACCTTTTCTAATCCTGTGGCAAAACGTGGTCCACTGGAAAAGGGTATGGCAAACCACCTCAGCACTCCTGCCTTGAGAACCCCATGAAAGTATGAAAAGACAAAAGATTTATCCCATAATCAGAGTAAAATTGATTAGCTGAAAGACTGTTCCTTCTGACTACTCTTTGCCCACCTGGGGTCCTCGGGGCTGAGAAACCCTGGGCTCCATGGACACCAGCTGCCTGTTGGGCTGCAGTGGCCGTACAGACCATGGAGCAGCATGGGGACCTGGGTGTGGGCAGTGACGCTGGGTAACCCCCTTCTCTGTATTGTGCTTAAGCAGCAGCTGTTCTAAATCTACAGCTGGGAGGGGTTGCTCACAGCCATGGGAGACTAGGACTTCCTCTGTGCTGCTCTGAGCCCCACCAATGACCATTAGTCCCGAGGTTTAGTATTTGACAAATATGTATTGACCTCCTACATAAAGATCAATTCCTGTGCCAGGTATATCCTGTTATAAGTTCTCTTGCAGTGCCTTTTCCCACATAATCCCTTGGCCTTGGACGAGCCATCTGCTTTCTCTGTACCTGCTGAAGTCGTATCCATCCGTCAAGATCCAAATGTGGCCTCTTTTTGATAGACAGGTGGTCTTTTCTCATGCTCTCTTTGTGCCTGGGTACTTGTTCAGTGTGGGGCATCCATAGCTTATGCATTTCTTTAAAACAAGGCTCTAGTTCTGTGCCTAGTTTGCAGAACTTCCTCCTGCCTGGGGTGTTCTCCTTCCTTCCACCCCAACTCCATTCACCTGATTCATGCCTCCTCAGTGTTTAGATCTCAGCTGTACCATCACTTGGACCAGGAGACCTTTCTTGACTCCACAGACTGGATGAGACTACCCTCCCCTGTGCCCCCACAGCACTCTGTATCCCTCTCCCCGCCACCATCATAGCACCTCTCATTCTCCACAGTGACATGCTACATGCTTTCTCCTCCTGCCTAGAAAGTCAGTTCTGGGGAGACAGAAATCCTGCTTGTTTGGTTTACTTCTGTATTCTTAGTGCTACCTAATAGCCCTCCAGGCACATTGGAAGCACACAGTTTATATTAGACAAATGACTGAGGAAGTCTGGGTTTAGGTTTAGGGCTATCCCCGAGTGGTGTGACCTTGGAAATGTCAGTCTGCTTTGAACCACAGTTTCTTCTTTGCTAAAGGGATAGATAATCTCCCAAATCCCTTTCAGCTTGGACACCCTGCTCTCTCGTGCCCTGTTTCACCTGCTGTCTACAGCTCACGTTCTGGCCCATCTAGTGTGAGTCATGCCCAGAGAAGTTCAGGCTCTTACTCGCTTGGAGGATTTTACATTCTTTGGAGAACATTTCACTCTTCAAATATTATCTTTCTGATGTGGTCCTTGGCAGCATCTCAGATTCTGCCAGCTCACACAGGTCAGTCCCTCCCCAGACACAGATGCCTTACCTACTCCCTCAGTTCCTGGCAGACTGGACCTCGAGCTTCCCCATCAGAGGCCCCAGAAAAGGGTGGGAGCTGCCAGGCCTGGGATGGAGTGTTCTGGGATTCTCATGCAGCCAAGAGGAGGGCCAGCTGTGACTCAGTATTTGTGAAATGTTAACTTGTGGGGTGAGTAAGACCAGATTGAGGCTGTGTGTCTTGGGAAGTGGTGAGTCTAATTAATTGGAATTGGAGCCAGGAGGCCAAGGTCAGTTCCTGCCATTGCTGCTCCCACTTCCTAACTGTGTCCTCATTAATCTATCCTTTCTGAGCCCTAGCTTTTTAATCTATAAAATGGCTACATGAACACCCAGCCTCCTCACCCCTAGCATGGTTTAGAAGCATGGGGTGACACATTTTCATTTTTATGGAATACCTACTATGTGACACACTTTACATCTGCTATTTAATATAATCCTCAGAACAATTCCATGCCATTGAGAGGTGCAAAACCAACTCTGGATTTCTTTATAGCAGCACGTCCTCAACTATTTGTTGGAATGTTCCTTTTTACCTGGAATATATTTCCACCCGAGGTTAACAGGTAAGGATTTGCTGGTCAAACACATTTGTTTAATACCAGGTTCCCCCAAATCAAGCAGGACCATGCAGAGCATTTTGTAGAGGCATGTGCACCCTTGAGAACTCAATGGGATACATTAATTAGATTTAAGGGACAAGCTCCAGCCACCCTGAAACTCTAAATTATATGCATAGCAGTCTGGAATTGGGTTCCCTGATGTTTGAGTTGTTGGAGCTTCTGTCTCCCCAGACAGGACCTGCCAGAGCAGCCATCCCTAATGACTCCAATTATGGAATTGTACTTTCCACCCCTAAGACTCTCTCTGGGTTCTGTGTGTTCAGAGGTCTCTGTGCCAAGGGAGGTGGTCTTTCATCAGGGTACTTAGCAACGGGCCCTGGGGCTGGAAGTTGAATCACCATCTGGATATTTTCAGGCTCCTTCTTACCCTCAATGAACAGGTGGAAAAGGAGGTTACTGTGCTTTTATGGTGGTTAATCTTGATGACCAAGAGAAAATAGGTTGCTGCTAATGAAATTGGGCATGGAGGGGTCTATCTGGAATTAAGTTCCTCTGTGGAGTCTTCTACAATTTTTTTTTTTCATGTTCAGAAGTTTGAAAAAAAAAAAACAAACTTCTAAGTCTCCATACTGCCATACTGCTAAGAGCACCAATGGCTCAGATCTTTCAGGAATGAAGATTTGGTTTGGGTCGCCCCACAAAGTCAAGAGTTCTCACCAGCTGAGATGCTGGCTGAGAGTGGAACAAACACAGTATTTAATTTTCTCTTTCTCCTTCACTCTTCCTAACTATAATTTCATGACAAGTTATTGAAGATATCTCTAGGATTTTTTTTTTTTTGGCTGTATTATAACAAATTTCCCCCTTTTCTCTTTGTTTCTCTTATGGTTTGACTGGTGCATAGTGGGGGTGGTGAATTTTACAGATTTGTCTACAGGCTCTAGCACATTCAGATAGAATTGTGATGGAACTAGAGGAGGAGAAATATTACCTAGAGACCCCAGATGCATTGCCTAGATTGATAATTGATGAGTGTTTGGTTGACTTCCTGTATGCAGAGGGCGAGAACTTTTCCAAGGATGTGGAGCCTCGTCGTGTTAGATTTTTGTTGTTGGGTAATAATAACTGTTGCCATTGTCAAGCTTCAGAATGGAAGGACGATCTGTGTGAAATTTGGGCAGCTAGCAAGGAGACTGTAGCTGCTGCTAAGTCACTTCAGTCGTGTCCGACTCTGTGTGACCCCATAGATGGCAGCCCACCAGGCTCCCCTGTCCCTGGGATTCTCCAGGCAAGAACACTGGAGTGGGTTGCCATTTCCTTCTCCAGTGCATGAAAGTGAAAAGTGAAAATGAAGTCGTTCAGTCATGTCTGACTCGTAGCGACCCCATGGACTGCAGCCTACCAGGCTCCTCCATCCATGGGATTTTCCAGGCAAGAGTACTGGAGTGGGGTGACATTGCCTTCTCCGGGAGACTGTCCCTTCTCTGGGACATCGTTAAGTTTTCTGCCTGGTTGTCAGCATTTTTTGAACTCCTACTTGCAGAAATTTAAGCTTTATGGGTCTGACTCCTCAAGGATTCACTGGTCAGACCTACCCAAAGGAACAGCTAGAGGAAGCAGGGCTTGCTCAGAAACATTCGTGGGCCAATGTCAGGGTAGGTGTCCAGGGCTGGGGCAGGACTGGTTCTGTGAGGGTAACTGTAGCCAGGGTAGTTTGCACTTGTGCTCAGTAGGCCTGCAGCAGTCTCAGCAAGTTTCTTCTGAGACTAAGTCTCTAAGCATCTTTCTTAAACTTTCCTTGAACTTGTCCTCTGCCATTCCCAATATCTTTGAAATAAACTTTAGTTTCTGATTCTTACAGCAAGGAAGTCTGAGACATAAACATTGAAATAATAGTAGTAGTAATATAATAATAAAGTCATAATAATCATAATAATGGGCTTCCCTGGTGGCTCAGATAGTAAAACGTCTATAATAATAATAATAATAATAAACCTCTACTGAACACCTCCTGGATCCAGGCACTATATCCTATACTTTGTTGCTGTTCAGTCGCTAAGTTGTGTCTGACTCTTTGTGACCCCCATAAATTGTAGCCCACCAGGCTTCTCTGTCCATGGGATTTTCCCAGGTAGGAAGCCTGGAGTGGGAAGCCATGTCCTTCTCCAGGTGATCTTCTTGACCCAGGGATTGAACCCATGTCTCTGGCATTGCTAGGTGGATTCTTTACCACTGGTAAAACCCAATATTATATACTAGGAATGCATTATTTCATTTCCTCCTTTCAACATTTTGGTGTATTTTTACTTATTTGTTTGATTTTGTTTTTTAGTAGCAGAGGTAACCAAAGCTTAGAGAGATTTCAAAATTTGTCCGAAGTGACAAATTAGAAATTTCTGTCCATGAAACTTGAAAGGCAGCAGAAAATAAGTCAAGACTATGAAAATGATGTTTTATGGTTTGTTATGAGGAGATTTGTAATGAGAAAGCTGAGAAACCTGTATGCAGGTCAGGAAGCAACAGTTAGAACAGGGCATGGAACAATGGGCTGGCTCCAAACTGGGAAAGGAGCACATCAAGGCTGCATATTGTCACCCTGCTTATTTAACTTATATGCAGAGTACATCATGTGAAATGCCAGGCTGGGTAAAGCACAAGCTGGAATCAAGATTGCCAGGAGAAATGTCAATAACCTCAGATGACATCAGTTAGAACAGGGCATGGAATGATGGACTGGCTCCAAACTGGGAAAGGAGCACATCAAGGCTGCATATTGTCACACTGCTTATTTAACTTATATGCAGTGTACATCACGTGAAATGCCAGGCTGGGTGAAGCACAAGCTAGAATCAAAATTGCCAGAAGAAACGTCAATAACCTCAGATGACATCACCCTTCTGGCAGAAGGCAAAGAGGAACTAAAGAGTCTCTTGATTGAAGGTGAAAGAGAAGAGTGAAAAAGCTGGCTTAAAACTCAGCATTCAAAAAAACAAAGATTGTGGCATCTGGTCCCATCACTTCATGGCAAATAGGTAGGGAAACAATGGAAACAGTGACAGATTTTATTTTCTTTGGCTCCTGCAGATGGCGATTGCAGCCATGAAATTAAAAGATGCTTGCTCCTTGGAACAAAAGTTATGACAAACCTAGACAGCATATTAAAAAACAGAGACATCACTTTTCCAACAAAGGTCTGTATAGTCAAAGCTACGGTTTTTCCAGTAGTCATGTATGGATATGAGAGCTGGACCATAAAGAAGGCTGAGCGCTGAAGAACTGATGCTTTTGAACTGTGATGTTGGAGAAGACTTTTGAGAGTCCCTTGGACTGCAAGGAGATTCAACCAGTCACTTCTAAAGGAAATTAATCCTGAATAATCATTGGAAGGACTAATGCTGAAGCTGAAGCTCCAGTACTTTGGCCACCTGATGCAAAGAGCTGACTCATTAGAAAAGACCCTGATGCTGGGAAAGATTGAAGGCAGGAGGAGAAGGGGACGACAGAGGATGAGATGGTTGGATGTCATCACTGACTCAATGGACATGAGTTTGAGAAAGCTCTGGGAGATGGTGAAGGACAGGGAAGCCTGGTGTGCGGCAGTCCATGAGGTTGCAAAGAGTTGGACACAGCTGGGTGACTGAACAACAATGAGAAAATTTCCAGGTGGCTCAGTGGTAAATCCACCTGCCAATTCAGGAGACTCAGGAGACACAGGTTCAGTCCCTGGGTTGGGAAGATCCCCTGGAAGAGGAAATGGCAATCCATTCCAATATTCTTGCTTGAATAATCCCACAGACAGAGGAGCCTGGCTGCTACAATCTATGGGGTTGCAAAGAGTCAGACACAACAGAATGACTAAACATGCATGCATGAGAAAATTTAGAACATGCACAGAAAGAGAGAACAGTGTAACAAATCTCTGTGCACCCATCACCCCAGCAAATCAACAAGAATATAGTATGCTATATTACTTATGTTTATAATATAACCATGTATCACATATGCTTTATAATTATTATATTTATATAATATGTTTTATATTATTATAGTATAAAAGATCTAACTATATTGAGTTTTTTGCTCATTGTGAGGTTTAAGAGTTTGTAGTTGACTATATTTACAGGAACAAAATTACATTTTATAGTAAATTTTCAAACTATATAAAATTAAAAATATATGTCAGAATGTCATTAAGAAATAAAAGGCAAAAAATAGACTGTGCAATTTATTTGCCACATATGTGATATTTTAAGAATATCTTTATTATATAAAGAGATCATGCCTAGTGATAAGAAAAATAATGAAATATAGTAGAAAAGTGGGTCAAAGGTGTAAGCATGTATTTCTTAGAAAAAGAACCAACAACAGCTATCAAGTTTACCACTAATCAAAGAAATGAAAATAAACAAAAGGTGTTTTCACTTTTTTTCATGAAATGAAACATTTAAAAATGGATATTCACATTCTGTTGAAAGGGTGATTTAGCATAATCCTGTTGGAAATTAATTTGACAAAATGTGTTATAGACTTTAAAAAGTTTATATCCTTTGATCCAAAAATTCCAAGAGAGTCTTATCCTAAAGAATTATGAGAAGTATAAAAAGATTTCTATGCAAACAATTTCCTTGCAGCATGAACTATTAGAATTGAAATATTGTTGTAGGGGGGCACCTCAAAAGCCTAACAGTGAGAGAATGAGAGAAAGTGAAAGTGTATGTTGCTCAATAGTGTCTGACTCTTTGCGGCCCCATGGACTCTAGCCCACAAGGCTCCTCTGTCCATGGGATTCTCCAGGCAAGAAAACTGGAGTGCATTGCCATTCCCTTCTCCAGGGGATCTTCCCGACCCAGGGATCGAACCTGTGTCTCCCACATTGTGGGCAGATTCTTCACCATCTGAGCCTGGTTGTGTAAATTATAGTGCACAGAGGTAATAACACAGAACCATTTTCTGTGGAAAGTAGTCATATACATAAAGTATGGTTTTATTTATGTAAAACTCCTCTCTAACACACACACACAAAGAAAAGAAAATTGGAGAGAAATATACCAACATGTTAAGAGTGGTTATCACTAGATTGTGGGATTGTAGATAAAAATAAAACTTTCTTTTCAATCTTTCTGTACTTCCTATTTTTTCATGAGGAATGTGTATTCCCCTTTAGAATAAAAAAAGAAAGTAAAAATTGACTTAAAAATGTTATCCAGCAAAAACTTTCACAACTTTACCACTGTGAACCACGTGAACTTTGTAAATGTTGTTTTTAATACCTAATAATTAATAAAACTAATAATTACGGAGAACTCTATGCAGTAATACTGATAATGGCAATTGTTCAGTACTGACTATGTGAAAAGCATTTAAGCATTTCTATTTATGGTATCAACTGCTACCTGTAAAACAGACTTATAGGAAGGATTATAATCCTTCCCATTATATAGATGAGAAAACTGAGACTCCTAATGGATAAATGGCTTGTTGAGTCACAGAGCTTTCAGTGGTGGAGCCAGCTCTTAAATCAGTTAGTTTGACACTTCTTCACTAGAAGTCCACTGGTGAGGGCACTTTCCTCCTGGACAGCATGAAATAAGACAGCCCTTCCAAAGTGAGCCTGCATCATAAGACCACATAAGTCATGGTCTTGGGTTGGCTCAATGTTGAGTCCAAGCTCATTTGATTGTTAGAATCAATTAGCAATCCGAAGACTGATTTGAAGAGAAAATCCAGTTTTCCTTGAAGTTGAGGAAAGTTTTATTCAATGAAAATAGGGAGAAAACCACAATAGAGCTGAGGCAGTACTTCCTGACCTTTTCCTAAACAGAAGCTTCTGTTTATTCATTTTCTAGGCCTCTATGCCTGACCCATACTCTGCAGACTGACAGTCTCTTCCTTTAGGAATACTGGCATCTTCAGTTAGGTTAAAGCCAAGGCCTCCAGGTCTGGAAGTATTTTCTGCCTCCTTCCGTGACTGTTCACATCTCTGTGATGTTGTGTAAAGGGTTAATATTTAACTTACGCATGGTGACTTTCTTGTCTTTAGTTTTTCACTTATGAACAATGCTGGGCTGGGTCCTTTTGGTTTCCCAGACTTTCCCACACCTTGCAGGCTGGTGTGAGGATTAGTGATGGTGGTGGAAAGCTGATTATTCTGTAGACTCCATGAAGACAGAGTAATGCTAGCCTTGTCCCCATATGGACTTGCATTTTTTGGCCTGGTGCCCTGCATGTAGCAGGTACAGCAGATCTTTGATGCGTAACAATATGAATGAATGAACATGGCGCATAGCACAATGTGCCTAAGAGCCGGGGCCCCATCACGCCCTAGCCATGTTACACTGTTAGCCTGCCCCTCTCTGGCCCTTAGTCTGCACATCTGTATGACAAAGGGCTTGCCTTGTCGGTCTCAAGAGTCCCCCCAGCTCTGACATCTGTTCCTGTGTCTAAATACTCCTGCAGTGAGCCGGGGCTCAGGGAGGAAAGACGATCTTCCCAGCCTGTGCCCAGAATTATTTGATGTGTTCTCCATGTGAGATGAGGAGCCTGTGGACCCTCCTGGGGCTTGCTCCGCCCCCTGTGTACCCCTATCTGGGCCTCTCTCGCATGGCAATCTGCAACATCTGTCATAAGCACTTGGTGCCAAGATGATTCTCGCCTCAAATATGTCCTTGGAAAGCCCTGGTGATGGGGAGCCTGCCGGGAGTTTATGTAACTGGATGAGTGGCCAGGAGAGCGTGAGCAAAGGGCTCTGTGAGCCCTCATGGTGACTCAACAACAGGCTTCATGCAGCGTGAAAACTCCAGAGGACAGAGCACCTTGGGGACTAGGGCAGGAAATTCTGCTGGTTTGCCATTTCCTTCTCCAGGGGATCTCCCTGACCCAGAGATCAAAGAAGCCGGGTCTCCCTTATTGCACAGACTTTTTATTGTCAGAGCCATCAGGGAAGCCTGTCCCAACTTTATATATATATATGATGGTTATTCCTCTTTTGACTCTAAAAAGAAAGGGTTTGAAGGAGCTGACCTAAACATAGAGTCTGAGTAATAAAAGAATGAAAAATAAATGAGGAAATCAGGATGAAGGAAAAAGAAACTTTTTGGGTGGGGGGTGGGGCGTGTATTGACCCTCCAGATCCACTCTCCACCCTTCTCTATCCTGTTGTCTGCTCTGGGAACTGACTGGTGTGACCTGTATCTAGATTCTCTGTGGGTTTGGCCATGGGACTGACTAGCAGGAGGTCAGAAGGAGAACAGGGTGAGGTCTCTTTGGGCAGGCTGCATCCTTCCATGGGGGACACAAGTCCTCTCGAGGTAACCTTCCCGACAAGACTTTCTGTTTCCAGACAGGTAACTGCTCTGTCCCTCAGGAGGAGGGCTGAGAAACCCCACTGTGCCTGGCCTCTGGTCACTGTATTTCCCTTCGCTCCGGCCCACACCTCTGTAAGTAGTCCCACTGTAAATAAAGCCTGCTTGAATTACACTAATTTCAGTGGACCATCTGTTTCCTGTTAGGACTCTGGCTGATATATAAGGATAGGTAGAAAATGAGAGGCAGTCGGGAATAATGGTCGTAAATTAAGTACAAATCATGGTGCCCTGTACATGTGCTCCCCTCAAAAGGTGCATGTGTACACGTGTGGCTCATTTGACTCTGACCTTCCCAGTGACCAAAGCAAGAACTGGAGGAGGAGACCTCTAGTCTTATTTCTTCTTCATGCCGGAGCCTGAAGGCTCTTCCTTCATAACACAGTCACCATCACTCCCATTACCTGTGTTGTGGATTGAATTTTGTCTCCACCAAAGGTAAGTTCAAGTCCTAGCCCCTCATACCTATGAATGGGACCTCACTTGGAAGAGGGTCTTTGCAGAGGTAACCGCATTAAAAGGCGGGCTCGCCCTTACCCTTACCTGACTGATGACCTTGTGGGAAGAGGGAACGTCTGACACAGAAACTCACACAGGGGCGCATCATGTGAAGATGGAGGCAGAGGTGGGGGCGATGTGCGACCACCAGAAACTAGGATAGGTAGGAAACTGAGACAGATTCTCCCTCAGAGGCTCCAGAAAGAACAACTCTGTTGACAGGACTGATGCCCTGATTTCAGCTTTCTAGTCTAGAACCACGAGAGAATAAGCTACTGGTTTTAGCCACCATGTTTACGGTTCATTCATTATGGCAGCCCTAAGAAAACTCCTGCCTCTCGATATGGCGCCAAGGCTCTTCACGATCTGGCCGCACCTACCTTTCTGAATTCATCTCCCATCACTCACCAGCTCACACTTTAAGCTCTGGTTCTCACATATGCCATGGTCTTTCATATTTCTAAGCCTTCGGCTATGTTCTTGTTGTTTTGAAGAACTTTTCTGCTTTACTGGACTTGACTAAAATTTTGTCACTCTGAGACATTCAGCTCGGGCATCACTTTCTCCAGGAGACCTCCCCTGTTTCTCCCAGCTGTGTTGCGCCCACCTGCTTTGGACTCCTACAGTATCATAACAGATGGTGACTGCAGCCATGAAATTAAAAGACGCTTACTCCTTGGAAGAAAAGTTATGACCAACCTAGATAGCATATTCAAAAGCAGGGACATTACTTTGCTGACTAAGGTCCGTCTAGTCAAGGCTATGGTTTTTCCTGTGGTCATGTATGGATGTGAGAGTTGGACTGTGAAGAAGGCTGAGCGCCGAAGAATTGATACTTTTGAACTGTGGTGTTGGAGAAGACTCTTGAGAGTCCCAACCAGTCCATTCTGAAGGAGATCAACCGTGGGATTTCTTTGGAGGGAATGATGCTGAAGCTGCAACTCCAGTCCTTTGGCCACCTCATTCGAAGAGTTGACTCATTGGAAAAGACTCTGATGCTGGGAGGGATTGGGGGCAGTAGGAGAAGGGGATGACCGAGGATGGGATGGCTGGATGGCATCACGGACTCGATGGACATGAGTCTGGGTGAACTCCGGGAGAGGGTGATGGACAGGGAGGCCTGGTGTGCTGCGATTCATGGTGTTGCAAAGAGTCGGACACGACTGAGCGACTGAACTGAACTGAAGCATTTGTTTCCCTTTCTAGATAATAACATCCTTAAGGGCAAGGTTCTGTCTATCTCTGCATCTCCAGGGTCTAGAACAATGCCTGGTACCTGGTACATGTCCTGTCAATGTTTCTAGAACTGTACAGTTCTTCAGCATGAAGTGATCTGATACTTACTATAAGCTAGGTACTTTTCAAGCTTTGTATGTTTTTCATTTGTGGATGAAGAAGTTGAGTCTTGGAGAGTGTGATGGTTAATTTTATGTGTCCATTTGCTAGGCTTTGTGCCTGTTTGCTTGGTCAAAAATCAGTCTATGTATAATAAAGGTGCTTTTAAAGATGTAATTAACACAAATCAGTTGACTTTGAGTAAAGCCGCTTAACTCCATAATGTGGATGGGCCTCATTCAATCAGTTGAGGGCCTCAAAAAAAAAAAAAAAAAAAAAAAGGAAAGAAAAGAAAAAAAGATGGAAGTCCTCTGAGGAAGAAGGAATTCTGCCTCTAGATGGCTTTTGGACTCAAATGCAGCAAGAACTTCTAACCCTAAAGAAGAACTTCTAACCTTCACAACCCCTTTGTGACGCCATGGACTGTAACCCACCAGGCTTCTCTGTCCATGGGATAGTCCATGCAAGAATACTAGAGTGGGTTGCCATTTCCTTCTCCAAGGGTTCTTCCTGACCCAGAGATTGAACATGTGTCTCCTGTATTTCCTGCACTGCAGCTGGATTCTTTCCCTTTGAGCCACTGGAGAAACCCCTTTAATTGAACGGATAGCCCACTACCTGCTCTCCAGATTTTGGACTTGCCAACCTTCACAGTCATGTGGACCAGTTCCTTAGACTAAATCTCTCTTTCTTCACATGTATCCTATTGCCTCTGTTTCTCTGGAGAACCCTGACTAAGAGAGAGAGGATATTTTCTGAGGTTACACATGTCCACGTAGTTGAACTGGGATTGGAATTAGGTCTGACACTATAGCCTAGGCTCTTCCATTTCAATCTGCTGCCTCTTCACGCTGGACAGTTAGAGATGAGGGATGAGCTGTATGCTGTACCGTTGTCCCTGACAAATCTATCTTAAGCAATCAGCTCTGGGCCTTGCATGGAGTATGTTGATCAAATGAGTTGTGTATTTACTAAATCTCATTTCACTTTTGCTCAGAAAGCAGAAATGTTTATTCCTTTAAAAAACACAACTGCGAAGTGAGGCAATATAAATTGGGACCCAGTTCTTTAAAGTGGCTGAGATGTTCTTTGGCAGAACATTGAAAATGAGAGATGTTGGTTTTAGCTCTGAACAACGATGCAGTTTTTCATTTCTGTGTCATATAGTGTTTACACAGCTCGGAAATGGTGGCAGCACCCAAATATCCATTCCCGTCTGTATGACAGCCTGCCTTCCAGAGAATGGGCATTCTAGGAGTGGACCTGTGTGAGGACAAGGCAAAGGGCAGCCTGGGGAAATTACCCTTTGTTGAGAAGTTAGTATTTGTTTCTTCTTTTAAAAAATATTTATTTGGCTGCCTTGGGTCTTAGCTGTGTCGTGCGGGATCTTTTGTGTGGCGCTCTGACTCTCTAATTGCAGTTCTGGGCTCCGGAGCTCATTGGCGTAGTGGTTGCAGTGCATGGGCCCAGCTCCTCTGTGGTGTGTGGTACCTTAGTTCCTTGACCAGGGTTCGAATCTGCGTCCCTTGCATTGCAAGGCAGATTCTTAATCACTGGACCACCAGGGAAGTTCCGAGAAGTTAACATTTGTGTTTTACCTTAAGCCTTACTACCCTTTAAGTTAGTTCTGACACCATTTTGCAAATGGTGAAGCTGTCTCAGACAGAGCAGTAGCTTGCTATGTTTGAGAAACATATTCAAGGGATATTTGTGAGCAGCTACTATGTGCCAGGCACTGGGCTGTGTGCTGAGAATTCAGAGGTAGATAAGCATGATAGATGTTGGTCCTTGCGAAGTTAATACACTGCCGAGGCAGAAAGGGATGAAACAGATGAAAATAAAACATGTCCAAGTAGTGTGACTCTGTGCTGCTAAAGGCAGGGCTGGGATTCAAACAAGAGTGTGGAAACCTTCAAATCCCAGACTTGTTTTGGGTTTCTTTTCCTGCTTTGGTGGTGTCTTTGTTTTATAATGCTTCTTATTCTGGTGCTTTCCTAGGGACTGCTACTAAAAAATCCCCCTAAGTTTCATTTTTCTTAACTGTAATAATAGGAAGTTGATGTGAGGCTCAGCTGAGAGCATGAATGAAGAAGGGCTTTATAAATATTAAGAAGCTCTCCAAAGGCTGGTTTTTCATTAACAAACAAACATGTTTTGTGTGCTTAGTCATGTCTGACTTTTTGCAACCCCATGGATTCTCTATCCACAGGATTCTTCAGGCAAGAATATTGGAGTGGGTTGCCATTTCCTACTCCAGGGGATCTTCCCGACGTAGAGATTGAACTGGCGTCTCTTGAATCTCCTACATTGGCAGGTGGATTCTTTACCACTGTGCCATCTGGAAAGCCCCAACAATCACCTGTCTAAACCGTTTCAATGGATAGCTGAGCATTATTCAAAATAGTATGAGGGTGATAGCCAGGGTGAGATTTTTCTTTGCATAATTTATGCAACAGAGGCTTTAAACAAATTAATAGCCAAATAAGATTGGGAAAAATTAAATATAAAGATTTATAATCTATATAAAATTTAAGTCAGTTTTCTAGTTTTTCAACCCTCTGTTAGTTACAGTGAGCACTTCCTTACAACATGTTTATCACAGAAGTATTTTATTTACCAAGTAAAAGAAAAAAGCAAGCATTAGGTATTTTATCCACTCGACTGAAAGCAGGGAGCTCTTTTTAAATTCTCCAAACCAAACTTCTCTCTTCTTTTCTTTTAGGCGAGACTGTTGTTGCTTATAAACTTTGATCCCTGACCAGAGTCTGGTTCTGAAGACTCTATCTTATGCAATTTGTGACAAGTATAAATATCTAGGACATAGGCAGCCTTTGTTTTTTAGAGGTGTTGCTTTTTATTTAATTTACTGCCTGACCTGTTTGACAGTCATTATCTGATAGCCTACAATATAATCTCTACCTTCAAAAATTTTAGCGAAACCACGACATTTTTCTCTGTTGCCCTGAGGTCTATAGATAATAATGCCTGGGACAGAGTAACTGCTCAATAAATGATAGTTATTGTTAAAATAATAATAATAATTGCTATTGTTATTATTATTGTTGCATATGTATTTTTATTATTGCATATATATATTTTTCATTGCATATGTATTTTCAGAATGGATAGGTAGAAATTGGAATGTAGGCCCCCTCAAAAAAGAAACCAAATACAATCTGTGAGTAGAAAGCAACTTTAAAAAGGTGTGTAGACCTTTTAGACCTTCATTCCTAGCCTGTTTTTTCCTATGTTACACAGGGTTCCAACATGTTTAGCATTTAGGTTATACACAGAGGATTAGAAGAAACAGAATCTTCCTATAAGGAAAGGAAGAAGTTTGTGTATTTCTATCTGCCAGATACTGAAAGGTTATCAGTGTTCTCTTCCTGCTGATGGTAGAATCAGAGCTGACTTTGACCCTGGCTCTTCTCCTCACTGGCAGAGTGTTATTTGGGGTTGCATGTCACCAACCTCTTTTATTTTAAAGAATAAAATGAAATAAAGTGTAGTCACTCAGTCATGTCTGACTCTTTGCAACCCCATGGACTGTGGCTCACCTGGCTCCTCTGTCCATGGGATTCTCTAGGCAAGAATACGGGATTGCTTTGCCATTCCCTTCTCCAGGGGATCTTCCCAACCCAGGGATTGAACCCGGGTCTTTCACATTTGTAGGCAGATTCTTTACCATCTGAGCCACCAGGGAAGCCCTTAAAATGAAATAATTGTTATGAAAAAGTAATAACACCAATTTTATGGTGATAATAATATCCTTTCCATAGAGTTATTAACAAGGAGAACACACATTTGCCCAGCTCTTTGTATTGCACATGACCTTCATCTACATGGTTACTGTAAATCCCCTAAGAGCCCTGAGCAGTCAAGGTGTGAATCCCCACTTGACCAGTGAGCAAAACCAGGCCTGGGAGTGAGTAATGCCTCTCTGGCTACATCACTAGTTAATAGCCATGCTGGGACTAGAGCCCCAGCTCCCCTTCCTTCCGTCTACTTTGTTGCTCTTAAATATAATTATTACAGCCATCAAGTACAGTAGAATATGTCTTAAGCAAGGGGATTTCCATTCTCCATTTCCCAAGACTCTTCAATTTGTTTGATGCATTTGAGTTAACAAGTACCCCTTCAGTGCCTAATACATCAGATCCCATGAGAAGCTGGGGTGATGAGTGTGGAAGAGAGAGAAACATGCTAGATGCATGCCGGTCTGCAAAGGAACCCGGTCTAGTGGTACATGAGGACATTAACAGAAGAAAGAAAATTAAAAAAAATTCAAATGGCTTTTATAATGTAAAATTATAACAAAGTGAGCATGGATAAGATTCATATATTTCCCCAAATCTGATTATACAAAATTAAGTTATTTTGTTATTTTGTTTTCGAGAAGCAAGGCCATATTCTGGTGAGCAGGGTAGGGTTTTCTTTTGAAGAGAATAATTGATTCCATTGTCAGTCATTCTGGGAATTGCTATTTCTTGGAGAGAAGATGGGTAAAATTTTGAACTGGGTCAAGATTTTGGCTCAGACTTTGAACTGGGGATGGAGGATTGAGACAATTGTGATAGTCGTATGAACAAGAATTGGGGGGGGGTATATTAAGATGAATAATGGCCCCCAAAGATATCAATTCCTAATCCTGCTAACCTGTGGATCTTATCTTACTTGGAAAAAGGGTCTACTGCAGCTGTAATTAAGCTAAATCTCTTGAGATGGGGAGATTATCTGAGATTATCAGGGTGGTTCTGAAATTCAACAACATGTATTCTTCTAAGAGCAGGCAGAGGGAGATTTGAGGACAAACAGCAAAGGAGGAGGCAATGTGATCTGGAAGGCAGAGATGGGAGTGATGTAGCCACGCATCAAGAAGAGGCCTTCTTCAAGGAGCCACACATCAAGAAAACACTTTCTCCCCAAAAACCTCTGGTGGGAACATGGCTCTGCCTACACCTTCATTTTGGTCCAGTGACGCTGATTTTGGACTTCTGGCTTCCAGAACTGTGAGAAAATACAATTCTGTGGGTCTAAAGCCACAAAGTTTGTTATAGCAGCCCTAGGAAACTAGTACAGCAGCTTAGAGGATAATCAGCTACCCTTGGCCAGGCAGAGGACATGCATTTGCAGTGTCCCAAACCTCCAGCTTCACTGGTGGCAATGATGGCAACTGCAGCACTGGTCCAAGGGGTCCAGAGGTGCAAGGGGATTCTGGAGCAGCCAGTATCCATGGCAGCCTCAAGGGGTGGATATGAATTCCAGGGCCATTAGCAGGGATAAAAGGAACATAGGACTCCTCTTGGACTGTGAGGAGAGTCAGGCCTTTGCAGGGATAGATAGGGGGCATCAGTGTTCACTGCCAATGAGAGAGCAGGGACTTTGGTGGATGATGCAGCCTGGAGGCAGAAGAATGTGTAATGGCAAGGACAGGCCCATCTCTCACACTTGCAGGGCCTGGAGCTGGAGTTCACATGGAACCTGTACACCATATGTCTAAATATTTAAAAGTTATAAATCAACTCAATAAACTATTAAGCAATATATTTGGAAAATATATTTTGAAATTAAAGCAATATGTTATGTTTTGAATGTAGTCTTGAAACTACATTTAAAATGTTTTTAAATGAGTAAAAGTTGGCAAAGTATAAAATATGACTGAATTTAATTGTTATTGAATATATCTGAGTGTTCTGTTGATGAGCCAAAAATGTTTGGATGAGTGACAGACATACATAATTCATAAATTTTGATTTTATTCCATAAAATTAATTTTCTTGCCTCCACTTCTGCAAAATTAGCAATTATGCTTTTTAATCTTCATTATATAATGTCTTTTTTAATCTTTGATAGTATTCCTTGCTTGCAAGTCTGCTCTGTTTGAAATTAATATAGCTACTCTTGCTTTCTTTTGATAGCATGGCTTAAAAATGCACAAAATAAATGAAAAAAAGAGAAAGAAAACAACTAAAATGTTGCCAATGATAATTTTGCTTTCTTCCCAGAGGAACTTTTGGTACTATGATAAAGGGGTGAGAATTCTTGTCAGACTATGATAGTCTCACTGAATTCAGGAGTCAGAGATCAGAGTTCAGGGAGGTGGACTTTGCTGGAATTTGCAGAGCAGAAGACCCAAGGGGAAGGACCTACACAAAAAGCTCCAGAAATCGGCATGGGTTTCTTTTGAGTCTGTTGTTAAATATTAAGCTTCCTGCACACAGAGGGAAACTATGCAGCCATGAAAAGAATAACTGGCGTGCTGTAAGCAGAACAATCCCCAAAGCTCTCATAGTATCGAGAGAGATTTACAACCAGAGCAGAGAGATCCTATTGAATGCCTAAGACATTCAGTAAACACCAAAAGGATCATCTCCTATGAGAAGTCCTAGACAAGCACCAAATTAACAAGCTTAAGTATAATCTTGAAAGGATCAGGGTGATACATAAGTTATTTAGCTGCCTGCTAGAACAAAGCTGACACTCTTTATAGGAGGACAGCAAAATCTAGCACACAACAATGTACGGGATTCAATTAGAAATTATTAGACATGTTAGAAGTAAGAAAATGAGATAATAAAAAGAAAAATCAGCCAATAGAGATAGGTCCAAAAATGACAGATAATAGAATTAGCAGACAAGATCTTTGTAATAGCTATAATTATGTTTAAGTATTTAAAGGAAAACATGGACACAATAAATACTGAAATGGAAGACTTTAAAAGAACAGTGAAATAGAACAAATAGGTGAAAAATACATTTTTTTAAAACAATGAGTTTTAAACAAAAAATCCACATCTAGTGGGATAACACAGATTGGATATTATGGAAGATACATCACTGAAATGATAAATTATCTGCCTTAGTTTACTTGGGCTGCCATAACAAAATGTCACTGACCAAGTGGCTTAAACAACAGAAGTTCATTTTCTCATAGTCCTGGGGGTTAGAAGTCCAAGATCAAGGTGCCTTCAAGGTTGGTTTTAGGTGGAACTGCTCTTCCTAGCTTGCAGATAGCTGCTTTATTACTGTATCCTTGCATGCCCTCTTCTCTCTGTGTACATACAGATGAAGAAGAAGAAAGAGAGAGAGAAAGAGAGGGAGAGAAAATGACCTGTGATGTCTCTTCCTTTCTTATAAGAACACGAGTCCTTTGGATTAGTACCAATTCTTATGATCTTATTTAACCTTAATTCCCTCCACTAAAGGCCTTATCTCCAAATAAGTCACGGTGGAGATTAGGGCTTCTACACATACATTTTAAGGGGGCACAATTCATTCTACAACAGTATCCAAACTAAGGCACAGAGAGGAAAAAAAATGCTTGAATGGAAAAGA
Organism: Oryx dammah; assembly: GCF_014754425.2. NCBI lineage: Eukaryota > Metazoa > Chordata > Mammalia > Artiodactyla > Bovidae > Oryx > Oryx dammah. The sequence goes on along the minus strand of NW_024070212.1, from coordinate 88,822,652 downwards.
CAGAACCCCTATTAACCTTAGGAGATGCTGGGTAAAGGATATACAGGAACTCACTGTACTATTTTTTGCAATTATTCAGTAAGTCTAAAATTATCTCAAAATGAAAAGTTAAAAATAAATTTCCCCACAGAACAACAACAACAAAAACATCTTAATGCCCAGATAGCTTCACTGATAAGTTCTACCAAATATTTAAAAAAGAAATAGTAGCAATCTTACATAAATTCTTTCTAGAGGAAGAGGGAATACTCTCCAACCCACTTTATGAACCTAACATTACCTACCCTGATGCTAAAACCAGTCATAGATACTACAAGAAAGGAAAATTCAATATTAACTTCCCTTATGAATACAGATGCAAAATATTAGCAAAAAAATTAGCAAATCATGTCCAGCAGTATCCTGTATTTATTCCAGGAATACAAATTTTGTATAACATCTGAATTTAGTTAATGTAATACATGATGTTAATAAAACAAAGGAGAAAAGAATATGAATATTTCAATAGACACAGAAAAAGCATTTGACAATATCCAACACCTATTCATGATAAAATTTCTCAGCAAACTAGGAAAGAAGGAAACTTCCCTAACCTGATGAAGGTCATTTACAATAAAACCTCCAACTGAGACCTCATACTTGAAGTTAAGAATGAATACCTTCCCATACACTCAAGGATGTCCATTTTCACCAGTTATATTCATTATTTTACCAGAGACCCCAGAGAGTCAATAATGTAAGGTGAAAAAAGGCACTTAGATTGGAAAGTGAAAGTCACTCAGGGGTGTCCAACTTTTTGCGGCCCCATGGACTGTAGCCTGCCAGGCTCCTCTGTCCATGAAATTTTCCAGGTAAGAATACTGGAGTGGGTAGCTGTTCCTTTCTTCAGAGGATCTTCCCAACCCAGGGATCGAACCTGGGTCTCCCACATTGCAGTGGATTCTTTACTGTCTCAGCCACCAGGAAAGTGGCTCAGATTGGAAAGAAAGAAGTAAAACTGATTTTATTTGTAGATGACATGATTATTCATGTAGAAAATCCCATGAAAACTACAAAATCTCCTAGAACTAAATGAATTTAGCAAGGTCATTGGATACAAGTACAATAGGCCCCAAATCAATTGTATTTCTATATAGAGCAAGAGACAATTGAAAATGAAATAAAAAGCCACTGTAATTTAAAGTAGCATCAAAAAACAGGAAGTAGAATAGGTTTATTTAGATATGTGAAAACCGTAAAACTTGGTGAGAGAAATTAAGACCTAAACCAGTCGTGTAATATACTGTGCTCAAGAATCAGAAACTCATTAGTTTCAATACATCAATTCTCTTTCAAATTAATCTATAGATGTAATGAAATCCCAATAAAAATTCCAGAAGAATTTTTGTACAAATTGACAAGATTATTCTAAAACTTACATGGAAATGCAGAAACCTAAAGTAGCCGAGACCCTTGAAAAAGAACAAAGTTGGAGAAGTTGCCTTAAGCTGATACCAAGATTTATTATGAAACCATGGTAATCATGACAGAGTGGTATTGTTGCAAAGATAGACATGTGGGTTAATGAAACATAGTAGAGTCTAGAAGGAGACCAACAAATAGAGATATAGCCAGAGAAGAGTGACCCAAGCAGTGATAGTTATTGAATTGCAAGCAGACACTTTAGGTTAGAGCCACCAGGGAGGCAGCCAGTTATTGAATACTATTCTTCAAAATATCATTCAAATATCCAATGTCACTTTTTTTTAATGGATGCTATGGAAGTGTGGGCATTTTTTAAGTCAGATTTTTAAAAAATTTCTATTATTTTCACGTGTACAGCAAAGTGATTCAATTATGCATATTCATATGTCCATTTTTTTCAAGTTTTTTCCCATATAGGTTATTACAGAATATTGAGTAGAATTCTTTGTGCTATACAGTAGGTTCTTATTATTTCATATACAGCAGTGTGTATATGTTAATCTCAAACTCCTAATTTATCCCTCTGCCCAAACAATCCCCCTTTGGCAGCCATAAGTTTGTCTTCTAGGTCTATGAGTCTGATTCTGTTTTATGAATAAGTTCATTTGTATCATTTTTTGAGATTCCACATATAAGTGATATCATATGATATTTAGCTTTGTCTGACCTACTTTAGTTAGTACGATAACCTCTAGGTCTATCCATATTGCTGCAAATGGCATTATTTCATTGTTTTCACAACTGGATAATATTCCATTGTGTATATATATATATACACTGCATCTTCTTTGTCCATTCCTCTGTTGATGGGCACTTAGGTTGCTTCTGTATCTTGGCTATTGGAAATAGTGCTGCAGTGAACATTGGGGAGCATGTATCTTTTCTAATTATGGTTTTCTCTGGGTATATGCCCAGGAGTAGGATTCTGGATCATATGGTAGCTCTGTTTTTAATTTTTTAAGGAACCTCCATACTGTTCTCCAATGTGCTGCACTAATTTATATTTGTACCAACAGTGTAGGAGCACTTATTTTTGTAGACTTTTTTAATGATGGCCATTCTGACTGGTGTTAGGTGATAACCCCATTGTTGTTTTGATTTGTATTTTTCTAATAATTAGCAATGTTGAAGATCTTTTCATGTGCTTTTGGGGCCACCTGTATGTCTTCTTTGAAGAAATGTCTTTTTAGATCTTCTGCCCATTTTTTGATTAGGTTGTTTGTTTTTCTGATATTAAGTCTTATTTTTAGATCTAGGAACTTCAGTTTTTTCCTACTATTTTCAATAAAAAAACTGAAAGACTTCCTCTTTGAGATTTTCTTTTTTCTTCTCCTTTGTCCCTTTTAGCTTTTGTATTTTCTGAATGTTACTTTTTGAAATTTCTATCATGATCACAAATTTTATTCATTCTCAATGATACATTCTAAAGGATTGAAAATAAAATGTAATTGTGTTTAATGTATACATAATTTGAATATTCTCATTAAAATGTAAAAATGAAAACAATATGTTTTTCAGAAAATTTATTTTTGTGATAGTCAAACTGAAAGGCAAACTACAAATTGTACTCAGTGAATATCAAACTATAAAATATTTAAAGGTAAAACTTTTTGAAGTGCTAAATAAGGATATTTACATATTTTAATGAAAGCAAAACTATCAAAAAGTAGAATAGTCTATGGCCATTTAGTTACCCTTTTTTGGGGCTATTGTCATTTCACTCATGTTCCTTCTAGACTTGTATATAAGATACACTTTTATGAGCAACTGAATTAATATTACAAAGTTTTCCTTAGCTACTGTGACTATTGTGTTCATTTGTAAATACCTTTGAAATTCAAATGTTAAAAAAGAAGAACATGAACTTTCAGCATTCCTAGAAACCAATACTTTGCAATATAGGAATTGACGGCAGTCAGGCTCTCTGAATGACAGTTAATCTGTCTTTTGTCCTCTCCAGGCACTTTGACCCTTCAGTTTTCTCCATTCTCAGAAGGAGGGTCATTTCCGATACTGGCAGCACAAATTCTCACAGTACTTGGACCCAGCTGTTCTTTGATTCAGGGACAGAAGGAAAGAGAAGATGCCTTTTCCTGGACCTAGTATAGAGTTAGTCCAGGGACTGGCTGTGTTACAGGTGGCACTGTGCCAGTGCTAAGCCTCAACCCTCAGTGTGTGTGTGTGTGTGTGTGTGTGTGAGACCCTCTAACCCACAGGCCCAAGACTAGGATCCCTCTTACCCAGGACTAAGGGTGGTTCTGGGCAAGCCAACACATTGAGGCCTCTCGAGCAGTACACACATGGGCTCTGTAGAGCAGAAGTATATAGAAATATAGAGAACGGTACAGCCCTTTAAAAAAAAAAAACACTCTAGATGATTCCTAAATTCCTTGCTCCCTCTGTGCTCAGTAGAGCTGTCTGTATGCTATTGAGCTCTCATCTAACTTGAACCAGAGAAATTTCATTTTAAAATTTTAATCGGTTTTCTATATTGGACTTTAGCCCATGATTTTATTAGGAAACAAAAGTTTCTTTTACTGAAAAAAAAGCAAAAGATGGAAAAAGTGATCTGGTCCAATTACCACTCCACATTCCCTTTCTAATTGGGAAGACTGAGGCCAGAGAAGGATGGTGACTGTCCAAGCTGATTGTCCAACAAGCTGCAAGACCCAGACCAGAAGCCAGGTGCCCAGACTGCCTGCATGTTCCGCTTCCTCATGCCCCATGGAATCAATCAAGGATGGGATAAACAGCATATTACTGTGTTGATCTCAGCGAAGAATTTTAATGATCTCTTCAGCCTCTTCCCAGAGCTGGCCTGGCCCTTAGTGGGCTAGAAGACACTGTGTCCTTTCCTTAAGGTTTTGGAGGCCATTGCCAAAATCAGAGATCTCACGCTTATATGTGCTCTTGGCCAACTTGTAGTTTTTCCATTGCTTATAGAGTATGTGGTGGGAAAACGGCAGGCACCAAGTTTGAGCTTGATCCTATTCACTTCCTGTCCATATCTGGGTCTTTTCCTCTCCATTCCATCCTGTATTCATTCGAGATATTTATTAGTACCTATGGACCATTTATCACAGTGTAGCATCTTGGAGACATGGTTGGCTTTCATCTTTCTTTAATCTACTTCTTTGTCTTTGTTTCCCGTTGCAACTCTCATCTGCATATGTGTTTGTGTCTCTCTGGGCTTTTTGGTCAAAGAGTCTTTCTTTTTCTTCCCCCTTTTTCCTTCTCCTTTCCCTCCTCTTCCTCCCTCTCTTGTATTGCTACACCTTTCTCTCTTTTTATCCCCCCCCCCCTTTTTTTTGCTGTTTTCCTCTCTCCTTTTCTACATCTTTTTGGATGTGGACCGTTTTAAAAGTCTTTATTGAATTTGTTGAGATATTGCTTCTGTTTTATGTTTTGTGTTTGCTTTTGGGCCATGAAGCATGTGGGATCTTAGGTCCCTAACCAGGGACTGAATCTTCACGCCCTTGCATTGGAAGGTGAAGTCCTAACCACTGGACCACTGGGGAAGTCCCATCTCTTTCTTTTTCTATTTAGTTTCTCTCATTTTCCCACTGTCTTTTGCTCCCTCTACCGTTTCACCTTTGTTTCTTCCTGCATCTCTGAGCTGGCGTGTCTGTCTCCTCTGTCTACTCTCAGATTCTCTCTACAGACTGTGTGTGTGTGTGTGTGTGTGTGTGTGTGTGCACGCTTGTGCACAAAGTGGGAGGCTGCAAAGGTCTCTTGAATTTCTGCTTTTCACACAAATCCATGAGGGGACACTGAAGCCACCCCATTTGTTCATCCAATTTCACAAGATTTTCCTTTTCTGATTATTTGATTTTGTAAACACATTTTGATCCCACTGAAAAGGAGCTCTGGATCTCATTGGGCTTGTGCATTGGACAAGCAGAGATGAGATTTTTTTTTTCAGGTTGTAAGGAGACCTGCCCTAGCTTTAAATACTACATGTTATGAAAATAAGTTGCTAGGCCCAGACTAATCTATGAGGATTTCATAGACAAGGTAATATTTGATTTGGGTCTTGAAGCATGAATAGGAGTTTTCCAGGAAGAAAAGGGAGGAGAGTATTATTTATAGAGGAAATGGTACAGAAGGATAAAGTCTGGGAGACTGAGAACGTAGTGTCTAAGAGAATGAGGCTGGAAAATTTTGTTGGGGCCCAAACCTGGGGACTTTGAATGCTAGGATGAGGAACTTGGTCTTTTTCCTGATGGCCATGTGGAGTCATAAGAGAGTTTTAGGCAGGAATGTGGCAGAGTTAGTATGGTCAATGACAGGGAGGTACTGAGACTAGAGGCCTAGAGAACAGGGGGGAAATTGAGGCAGTCTTCCAGGTAAGAGAGGATGAGCCACAGTGATAATATTCCTCCTGATTATATCTTGCTTTTTCTTAAATATATCTCCATCTGCTTATTAAAATTTTTTAATGAGCCTGTCCTGTGTACTCAGGTGTGAGGCGTTAGGGGTATGGAGATGATGAAGACATGGTTAAGCTCAAGTCTCAGGGAGATTCCAGTTGGGAGGGAATATGGACATCAACAGGTTTCTTCACAACCCTTCATTATGAAAGGACAGAGTAAGTAACAGGGGGCCGTGGGGGTCCCAGGCGGGAACCTAACAGCGGGGGAGGAGGCCAGTCAGGATGGGCTTCCTAGAAGAAGCGAAGCTTTAATTGAGCTTGCTTGGCTTGCATAGTTTCCAAGTGTAGTCTCTGGTCTAGAAGCACCAGCATTCCCTAGGAAATCATGAGAAATGCATATCTTAAGGGCCCATCCCAGTCAGAAGAAATCAGAAACTGGCTATGGGAGCCTGACCGTCTGTGTTTTAACCAGTCCTTGAAGTCTGCTGAAGTTTGAGAACCACTGCTCTAGGTATGAGAGGAGGAAGTTGCCCCAAGCCAAAGAAGCAGGTGTGCAAAGGCAGGGAGATGGTGCCTGATGGACGGGAACATCATTCAGGGGCTGGAGGGTAGGGCTGCTGTGTGACTGTGGCACAGAGGAATGTCAAAGTCTGGCTGGTACAGACAATGGAGGCGTGTGGATTGTAGGGATGGGAAGCCACAGAAGACATTTTGAGAGGCATAGCCAGATTTCTCTTTAGAGTCAGTGTGAGCTAGGCATATGTAAAGCAGGCACTCCATCAGCATCCTTCGTCTAATGTCTGGGCTCCAGATCAGGGAGGTCAAACAAAGGCTCTTTTCTCTTGCCAGCTCTAGTCCATCAGTAGCATCTGGCTGAGTACTGTGTTGAGGAACATCCTGAAGTCAAGTCTGGGATATAGAGAAATGAAGTTTGTGACTAGGTAACCAAGGTAGGCATGGCCCTGAAGCTGTAGGGAGGAGGATGTGTTGGCTCATGTGGCCTATATTAAATTTGAGGGTTTTTTTTTTCCAGATAATTAGCACAATGAAATTGAAAACACATGTTTTTCAGAACTCACCTGTACTCAGGAAACCCAGCATTGCTCCAAGTTAATAGTTGCTAGAATCAATTCTAAATTATGAGAAGTAGAGTCCCTGAGGGACACAGGACTCTCTCCTTTTCACAACCCTCCACAGTGTAAACTCCTCCTGTTTCTTGACACAATGACTGAATTTCCACCATCAGGCTTTTCTTTAGGGCCAGGCAGCTCAGGTCTCTACAGAACAGAAGATGCTACAGAAAAGGAATCAGTTCATCAAGAGCACATCATTCAGCTGGCCACATCAGTTAGTTACCTGCCACATGCAGGGCCCACATCTTAGGAGGGCAAGGACATACACTGTTTAGTAAGAAAATGCAATATATATATATTTTAAGCACCCATGTTTTAACAGTTTGAACTGTTTTAAGTGGAACGTTTCCTCAAATGCCTGATGTCATTGGCTTTTGAAAATAGTATACAGAATATAATAAATCATTATCTGCCCCTCCTTTTTGTTCTTGGATGGCCCACTATCAGAAATATTATTTCTTACCATGTCCTTCTTCAGATGCATGGAGGGCTCATGGTCGCAGCCCCAATGCTCCCAGGCCTCAGTACTTCTTTGAATGTATTTTTAAAGGCTTCTTTCTCCCACCTTCTTCTTCACTTTCTACCTGCCTTCATTTGTTGCCATCAGTGTTTTTGCCTTCAGGAAAGTGTAACATTAAAGAAAGCTTTTCCATCCAAGTAGCCCTCATGTCACAGGAGCCTGAATGGGTGCCAGCTGAGAGGCCTGGAGCACAGCCCCAAGTGCCCTTCTCTGGTGCAAAATGGATCTGAAGACTTGCATTTCATGCTTAAAATTTATGCAGTCTTAAAATTCCAGTCTGTAATATGCAACATCTGGGTTTGTATTAATTAGCGAGTGAGAGTTGCTCAGTCATGTCCTATTCTTTGTGACCCCATGGACAGTATAGTCCATATGATTCTCTAGGGCAGAATACTGGAGTGGGTAGCTTTTCCTGTCTTCAGGGAATCTTCCCAATCCAGGGATCGAACCCAGGTCTCCCGCATTGCAGGCGGATTCTTTACCAACTGAGCCACAAGGGAAGCCCAAGAATAATGGAGTGGGTAGCCTATCCCTTCACCAACAGACCTGCCCAACCCAGGAATCGAACCAGGGTCTCCTGCATTGTAGGCAGATTCTTTACCAACTGAACTATCAGGGAAACCCTTGTATTAATGAAGATATCCTTAAATCAAATAGTATTTAAATTACTTACCAGTAAGTGAAAAGGATGCCCCAGGTATAGTATTTATTCTGTAACTTTGCACAGCCCTCGCCCTGCACCATATACCTCTGTGCCCTGGAGACTGTGTGTGCTACAGGTGGGAGACATGGCAAGGTAAATACCAGCTGTGTGACATTAGGTAAATAACCTCACCACTCTGAGTTTGGTTTCCTCATCCACATATAGAAGCAGAGAAGACAACGAGAAATAAAGCATGTGGCACACATTAGGCCCTCAGCTCTCGTTGTTCAGTCACTCAGTCGTGTCTGACACTTGGCGACCCCATGGACTGCAGTACACTAGGCTTCCCTGTCCTTCACCATCTCCTGGAGTTTGCTCATTCACGTCCATAGAGTCGGTGGTGCCATCCAACTATCTCATTCTCTGTCGTCCTCGTCTCCTCTTGCCTTCAATCTTTCCCAGCATCAGGATCTTTTCCAGTGAGTCAGCTCTTCACATCAGGCCCTCAATAGATTTTAGTTAAGTCACACATCAAGGAACCTGAGAGATGTTCACCACAATATGAATTAATTAGTCTTAACACAGGCTTCGGCCGGGAAGGAAGGGACTGTTGAAGGGTTGCCTTGGAGTTTTGGATGATCTCCATGATTTACCCTTACTGTAAGTTGCTGGGATCTTGCTGTGAGGACGTAGAGGAAGGAGGGGTTCATTCCTACTGGGGGATCCTGGATGGTTTCAAGGAGATGACACTGGAACTGGATCTTGCAGGGGGGGTAGATATTTAACAGGCTCATTGTATGGTCAGCCACCCAGAATGACTCTTCTCTTGCTCCCTGTACATTCCCTGGTGCACCTTCATTGATTGACCAGCCTACACACTTGCCCCAGCTGGGGATTGTTTTAGTTGTTCTGATCAGAATATCAGAACATCTCATCAGAATATCTGAACATCTCATCAGAATATCTGAACATCTCATCAGAATATCTCCACCATGAGAGCTTATCAAAGGGACCATGAGGGCCATGCCCCTCTGCCAGTTTTCCTGGTAACAAATGAGCCCACCTGATGTCATTTCCCCTATAACTGGTAACCTCCCCCCTCCCCCAGAAGTGGAGATGGCCACCATCTGCCACACATGGTCACTCTAGGACCTTGCTTCAGACAGCTCAGCTTCCCCATCCATTAAATCGTAGGTGTCTCTATCACTGACTCCAGACTCTTCTGTTTCCAGGCTCTCTCTTCTGTCCTGAATGTAGGCCTGTTAACACTCATGACTGGTGAACAATGAAATTCAGGACTGGGTAAATGGGTCTGGGTGTGAGCCTGGAGGGCCCCGCCTGCGTTAAGAAGTTTAATTTTCATTCAGTTGGCCATAGGGAGCCATTGAGGACTTTTGAGCGTAGAGGTAAGTTAAGAACTACACATGAGAATGATCGTTAGAATCCAAGCCTCCTAAGGACGGATCCTTCCACCCGCTGTGTGATTCTGATAATGCCTGCAGCAGTATCCAGTACAGTTTAATGTCCAGGAACTGACATTTGAGTGAATGAGTGATGGAATCACTATGGCAGCAGGCATTTTTAGAGGACATGCCAGGAGGCAGGAGAACCTGTTCAGAGGCCACAAGTGCTGGTCCTCCGGGGCTGGCAGTGGGATGGGTACAGGCACAGCTGCGGGAAATGCTGGAAACATCTCTCTTCTGTCCTCCACACTTCCTATGAGGCACTGACCACTCCCTGAATTCAGAGAAAGTTTAGGACAGCAGAATCCCTGCTGACAGTCCCAGCCTCATGTTCTTCCAGAGCCTCTGTTCCCCTCTGCTCCCCATTCAGATTGGAACACAGTCCAGGCACGCTCTAGAGAGGAAATAGTTATTTGCATCTGAACATGAAACAGCATTTTCTGAAGCTGCAAGCAGGGCCCAGCTGGTGTGAGTTGAGTTTGCTCACAATTGCAACCAGCTTGTTTTAATTTGGGGCAAGGGGAAGGGGTGAGACTTCATGAGCCAGCTTCCCAGTGGGAAGACACTCATACACACACAAACACACACGCAAATGCAGCAGGCCTGCGGTCCTGGCCAATCTGGCTGAGGAGAGGACTTCCTAGGGGGAGGCGAGGAAGGACGGGAAAGGGTTGTCCAAATGCATTCTTCTCAAGCCCCAGGGGAACAGCTGCTTTTGGACGCTGGATAAAACCATTGGGACTGATTGGAAGTGCCCTGCTGGTCCTGGAGCCATCTTACAATGCCGGACACTGACTGAGCACTAAGCATTTTGTCAGATGCTTTACTTGATGGTTTTCTGCAGAAGGCAGGTGGGGGGAATGCTGGAGAAAGAAGTAGGCTGGTTGCCAAGGCCTTAAATTGATTTGAAAAATGATAAATGAAAGTTGAAAAAGTCACTGGGATGAGACTTCAAGGACACTCATTAGAAATTTGTTGTCCCAAGTGAGACTCAGCTTTATCCTGCTATCTAGTATCTGAACATAAAGGCTGGACACAAGCATAGAAACAAACATGCAATCAGAGCAGATTGTTTCCTGTTATCGCTCTTTTTCCCCCTCTTGCTTTCCTCATGTCTTTAATCCCCTCCTGATGTTAACAGTCCAGATATGGTCTGCAGAGGGTTGTTTGTCCCTGTGTCCTCTGATCATAGTCCCCATGGTGGGTATTTGTTCATGAGCAGAGGCAGGAGACTCTGGGGCCAATGGTGAAAATTCTCAGGCTGCCACTGAAGGCAGTGATGAGAAAGCTCTCTCATAGGGTAAGTAGGCAGCATGATATTCTGGAAATATCTCAAGCTTTAAAATTTCACAACTATGAATTTATTCCTAGTTCGACCATGTAGGCAGACAGCTTAACTTTCCAGCCTAATTTCACTATGAACTTGTGAATTGGATATAATGATCCCTCATCCAGACTTGGAGAAGGCAATGGCAACCCATTCCAGTGCTCTTGCCGGAAAATCCCATGGACGGAGGAGCCTGGTAGGCTGCAGTCCATGGGGTCGGTAAGAGTCAGACACGACTGAGCGATTTCACTTTTCACTTTCATGCATTGGAGAAGAAAGTGGCAACTCACTCCAGTGTTCTTGCCTGGAGAGTCCCAGGGACGGAGGAGCCTGGTGGGCTGCCGTCTATGGGGATGCACAGAGTTGGACACGACTGAAGCGACTTAGCAGCAGCAGCATCCAGACTTAGATAATGAACTTATCTGACATATAACTATAATAGCTAATATTTAGCTCACAGTACTAGGTATGCTGATCACTTCAATGAATTAGCTCACTTGACTTTTGCAATAACCTTAAGAAGGACAACAATTATCCTCACTTCATAAGCCCAGGGAGGTTATGGGCTTTGCCCTAGTAAGTGGGGCAAAGGTGGGATTTGAACCCAGGCAGTCTGACTCCAAAGCCAGTGCTCATCACCATTACTCTATGCTACCTCCTGGCACTATGGTGTGTGCAATAAGAGGGGCTCAGTGCTGCTTGGGTTCCCCTCCCTTAACTTCTCTCTTCAGGGAGCCAGGAGTCTTGCAGAAAGTTCTCTGGCAACAGTGGAGCAGTTCTCTCTGTTAATTAGGTGTTTCATTTTACTGCCAGCCTTTTGTTTTCCCCCTGGAGATCTGGAAGTATTTCCAATAAATTGTGTTTCAAGGAAAGAAATAGAAAAAGACAGTCAGTGGCCCCCAGGTTCGAGACTGCACGGTTTCTTTGGGCAGGGGAGAACAATTGGGCCATTGTCCGTAGTAATAGGACTTCCTGGGGAGGCAGCTGTGGGCCTTGCTCCCTGGTTTTATTTTAGCAATGACCAAATTGACTCCCTTTTCGTCCCCTCCTCTTTGGGCAGTAGTGTATTTTATTCTTACATGGACCACTCCTTATTCCCACAAAAGAAATTAAAGTTTTGGTTCTGGACTTAGCTTAGGGATATGGCATGGGCTTGCTTGCATCTAGATGGGGACTGAATATTTTGGAAAACCTGCCTTTGTAGAACTGAGAGTTTCCTTCCAGTGAGCATGCTGGGATCTTCCCATTCTTGCATCTTGGAGAAAAACCTTAGCATTCAATTCTAGATTAATCAGCATGGCTTATTTAGGTTGATGATGATCCTGGCCCAGGATATTCAATCCCTTGCCCTCTGTGTGTTTAACATCTCATGCTGCTACTGCTGCTGCTGCTAAGTCGCTTCAGTCGTGTCCGACTCTGTGCGACCCTATAGAGGGCAGCCCACCAGGCTCTGCCGTCCCTGGGATTCTCCAGGCAAGAACACTGGAGTGGGTTGCCATTTCCTTCTCCAATGTATGAAAGTGAAAAGTGAAAGTGAAGTTGCTCAGTTGTGTCCGACTCTTTGCGACCCCATGGACTGCAGCCTACCAGGCTCCTCCATCCATGGGATTTTCCAGACAAGAGTACTGGAGTGGGGTGCCATTGCCTTCTCCATAACATCTCATGAGCCAGGAGCAAAGGGGAGAGTTGGGGAGTGGGTACTGGTGGTGGTGGAACTGGGGATGGCCTCTGATTGACTGAATTGAGTTACTGTCCCACTGTACACCAGAATATGTGATGTTGGCCGAGTTGCTTAACTTCTTCACTGTAGACAGTGATCTCCTGTGCCTACTCTACATCCCAAATCCATGGAATGATTGGCATGCTCAAGACAGCCTTAATCGTATATGGTTCTCTATGAAATGCCATTTTCCTTCTGGCCATTCTAACCTAATTTTCAAATCTCAGTTCCAACGTTATCTGATTCATAGTGGTGTTTGATGTGTTTCCTTACAGGAGATATTTATTATTTTTCTTGGTTTTAATCTTCTTCCTTCTCTGTCTTACCAATCTTTAGATGGCAGAGTTGGCTCCCACCAGAGGAGCTGAAAAGATAAGACAAATCACTTTCCCAGTGTTCTTTGCATCTAGTTTTTGCCAGCCAGACAAAATCACCTAGACTTTCTTTAGAAGCTAGGGAGGAACTGGGGATACTGAGGATGACAGGTTGCACAGCTACAACCTTCTTCATTTCTGTAACATATTGCAAGGGCATGGTTATAGTAAGAGCTTGTTTATTCCACTGCTACATTCGTGTTCCCTTTGCCTCATTCACAACCTTACTTAAGCATGGATCTTGACTGTGTGACTGTTACCCTCATTGCTAGAAGAACAAATCCCGTAGTAGATTTGGATGTGTTGAGTTGCTAGGGTCTTCCTTTAACTTCACCACTAGTCCTATTAGTTCACGTTGCAGGAGCACCAGTCAGCCAGGTGGTAGTGTTGATTTCTAATTCAGTGAAGCACTGTTGTGTTCCCTAGTAGAAGTTTTCCTTCCTTGGGAATCAAGGCCTCAGAACCAGCAGAGCCCCGCATATGTAGGAAAGGAAATGAAATCTTTGTGAATGGGTCATTAGGGTTCATGCTGAAAGAAGCTCCTCCTACTTCTTGGTCCTCACACCCCAGTATTCTGGCTATGGGAAAAGGGCATCAGACATGAACTGGAAGTTTGGAACAGTACTCCAACCCTTCAACTTGAAGTGCATGTGTCATCTGGCAAGCACCATTTGTTGTTGTTGTTCAGTAACTAAGTCATGTCTGACTCATTGTGACCCCATGGACTGCAGCACACCAAGCTTCCCTGTCCTTCATTATTTCCTGGAGTTTGCAAAAACTCATGTCCATTGAATCAATGATGCTATCCAACCATGTCATCCTCTGTCATCACCTTTTCCTCCTTCCCTCAATCTTTCCCAGCATCAGGGTCTTTTCCAATGAGTCCAATGAGTTCTTCTTATCAGGTGGCCAAAGTACTGGAGCTTTAGCTTCAGCATCAGTCCTTCCAATGAGTATTCAAGGTTGATTTCCTTTAGTATTGACTGATTTTATCTTGCAGTTCAACGCACTCTCAAGGGTCTTCTCCAGCACCACAATTCAAAGAATCAATTCTTTGGGGCTCAGCCTTCTTCATAGTCCAACTCTCACACCCATATATGACCACTGGAAAAACCATAGCTTTGACTATATGGGCCTTTGTCAGCAAAGTGATGTCTCTGCCTTTGAATACACTGTCTGTTTGTCACAGCTTTCCTTCCAAGGAGAAAGTGTCTTCTAATTTCATGGCTGCAGTCACTATCCACAGTGATTTTGGAGCCCAAGAAAATAAAATGTCACTTTCCACCTTTTCCCCTTCTATTTGCCATGCAGTGATGGGAGTGGATGCCAGCACCATAACTCAGTCTTTAATAGGCCATTCCACCCTTTCCACCATTCTATCTGTCCCATTCTCTGCTTCTGAGTGATTAAGTTCATAATAAAACTCCTGGTTCTGAGCTCGTTGTCCTCCTCTCTGTAAAATGAGGTCTTTGATGAGAAGCAATGTTGTGATGGATTCCATGACGGAGAACAAGACATTGTTATGCTTATAGATGATGTTGTCAGGCAGGGAAGCCAAATTCATATACATGTTGTTATCTGCCAAGGTGAGGATAAAGCACCTCCATGTGATCAGACCATGTGACTGAATGGTCTCCCTTGAAATAATGCCATATCTGAGGCTCAGCAGTGGTCTCTGCTGTTGCTGTTGAACACATGCACAGGTTCAATAACAGAGACTTCTGTGACCAGTGTTGATCTTGCCACAGGACTGCTCACCTCCATTTCTGCGACTGTGACCACCTTATTTCTGAGTCCATTGAAAAAGCGTCAGAGTGGCTGGGGAAAGAAGCTACATGTTCATAGAATGAGATACCTTGACTATCTGATTACTGAGTGTTCCTTTGTAGTAGATAACACATTTTTTTGTGTGAACATCTTTTTGTATCTTTTTTGTGAACATTTTTGTAAAGGCAGATTCTTTACCAGCTGAGCTACCAGAGAAGCTGTGAACATCTATACAGACACAGATAGCCTCCTGTTGTGTGCCTTATTCTGAGAGGTCCACCCCCAGGTCTCCTTGACACCGTCCTTTAATCTTGTTCTTTTCAATACCCACCTACCTGGGCATCTTGATCACCTTGGGCCTCCTCAGTAAGCTCCAGGTTATTACCTGGTGTAAACTCTGCAACTTGGTGAGAGGGGTGTCTACTTTGGCTGTTCAGATGCCACTTAGTTTAGGATCTAATGAATGGAAAACTCGGAGGTAAACGACAGATTCTCACTTTTCTCCTTACCGGTTGAGTTTCCCATCCTAGCAGCTGGGTTTTCAGAAAAGGCAGAAGGCCAAGCACAAGGAAAGCTCCAGGCAGCCCAGCAGGAGAAGAGGTGAGTCATTTACTTCCTGAGGAATTCGGTTCGGTCATGTCCCATTAATCTGGCTTCATCAGGAAATGAGCTGTGTCACTTAAGTCAATTTTCCAATAACCCTTTCATATGCAAAATTTTTATGTAATCATTTTGGGTAGAAGTCTTTCTAAACCAGTTGCATGCTTCTCTGCCTATTTCAGTGGAGGACCCTGCCCATTTTCTCATTTGCTCATGTTCTTTGGGGGCTGTATGACAAGGTAGAGAAGAAAGAGCTCTGGAGTCAGATCTGAGCTTGAATTCTAGCTTTGCCATTTTTGCCTCTGGGCTCCAGGGACCTCAAATGTACTACAAGTTTAAGTACCTTGGCTCTGATTATGTATCTAGAAACCTGTATCCCTCAGGATCATTGTGAGGGTCAAGTACACAACAAAAGGGAAGTTTTGATGCTGTCAAAACACCTAACACATTTTAGCTACTTAATAATAAACATTACTTCTTGGGAGTAGGTTTGTTTCTTATTCTGCAATTTTCTTACCATCTCAACTTGCTACATCTAGACTGCAGAGGGTCACCTATGCACTTCAAGGGTTATGTCTTTTTCACTCTATCTCCAGCTGCCTAGGGCCTAGCACAAAGTTGGACACAGTGTAGGGGTTGGAATGTCTTTCCATCACACAGAAGTGTGCCAGCTCCTCAGGGGAATTGAAGCTTCTCCTGATGTAAGTTCTACAGCCAGTTTGGCATGTGAAGGTCTTGGGCCAGGTAGCAGTTCTGTAGACTTGGGCTCTCCAAGTCTCTGGAATGCAACAGTCAAGTTCTATCTCCAATGCTGTCCCCGAGGTTTTCTGTTTAAGAAGTGCAAATGCATCTCTGCTCAATACTGAAAGAAAAAGGAGGAATAATTTTCTTATTAAGCTATTCACAAGCTCCCCAAACTGTAAATAAAGACCATGGAAATTTCCTGTTCTACATTCTCCCCCATCTCTCTCACACACACACACACACACACACATCCTTCCCTTCAGAACCACTCTTGCCCTTCACGCAATTGGTAAGTCATGAACAGCAAGTGGGAAATTAGGAGTGAGGGTTATGCCATATAAATTTCGTTTTAAATTTTAAGTTCCTGGAGCCAAGAACAAAGCCACATATTGACAAGGGTAGGGCATGCCTCTGACAGCAACCTCCTACTAGGCTTCTAGGATGCTGATTCATCTTCTTGTGCAATGAAGACCTCTCCAGAGAGAAAGGAAGGGGAGGAAAGGGAAGCAAAGGAGCATTCTCACTTATAAACACTTAGTATGTGTGAGGCTGTATACAAGTTGTTCATTTAATGCTGACAGTCACTTTGTGTGGTAGATATTATCATCCACTTCTTTCAGACCAGGTGAACAGTTTGAGAAACTGAGTAATTTGTCCAAGTTATGACAGCTGATATAGGAAGAGTTCTATTTGGTGGATGCTAGAATGTTAGACTAGGCATCTGCCTTGAAATACTCTGTCCCAATACCCCACCCCACCCCAGGCCCCAGAAGCCTAGAAAAAGGAAATAAATATGAAAACTCTGGTGTAGGCTATTAAAAATTTTTTTTGATAGAATCTTAAGCATAGTATACCAGAATACAGGAATGACGGTTGTCATTTTTTCAAATATAGAGCATTTTATAATTTACAAATGTTTTACAATCCTTCCTCTCTAGTCCTTTCTTGGACAGCAGCTCCATGCTGTTTCTGTCACATGAGCTCTGTGGCTTCAGTTTTACCATTAAAATGGGCATAATGACTTGTGCATTAGCTCTGGTCCCTCTGCTATATGCTCTTTTGGTACCTGAAGCTTAGTAAAGTTATAACCAAGTAACTATTAATGTTTGTGTAACTGTATGTTTATCTATTTCTTCTGTGGAGATCTCTTAGATCTTGCTTACCATTTTGTCTCTAGCTTTTGTGTTATAGGGACTTTAGCCACAGAACTAGGACTCGAATCTGAGTATAAGGATTTCTGCCAGGAGGAAGTAGGAAGTGGAAATGATACATTTAAAACTATTAGATAAAATTATAAGCATCTATTGTTTGAATTCAACTGTGTGATGCTAGTGAAGGTCTGTGAACCCAGGTTGCACAGCTGATGCATGGGCAGGCTGCCCATACCTGCTCTAGTGGGTGGGGTTGGGAGGATTTGGTGCTGACTCAACGGTCCTTAATTTGGTTGGCGTGTGGGGGAGGGTAAAGAGAGTGGTGGTTGGAGTCTGGAAAGCACATGAACAAATTTTGTTTCATTGGCAAATTTCACTGGAATACTTTTTTTTTTTTTCTTCTTCTCCATGTGACTGGTAACACTTGAGAAATCTTGTTTTGAAGGAAATCACTGGTAGTCAGAGGGCTTGGCCCTTGACTTTTCCCATCCAAAAAATGGCCTGGTTAAGGCTAATAGAGATGGTGATGCTGCAGCTCTCTATGGAAAAGCAGAGAAAGTGTCCACTGTGTGATTCTGGGGAGGCTAGGTTGATGAGCTAGCTAGATTTTGCCAAGGAATCAGCCAAATTCTCTTACGATGTCTTTGTACAACATCTGTGGAATGCTCTTGATAGGTAATTTAGCATCTCAGCTCCAGTAGGAAATGAGGATAGTTTGGGGTGATTCCCTGTTGATTGATCATCTTTCTTTTTGTGCCATAGGTACTGATGTTAGAATCTCAACTTTAAGTATTCGGGGGATTGTTTTCAGGTAACTTAGTCACTAACATGTATTAAGCATCCAGTTAGAGCCAGGCACTAGGTTGCTCCCATTGTCTAATGCTCCCAATGACACTCTCTGGTGGGCACTGGTTTGCTTCCCTTTTGAAGATGAGAAAATAGAGGCCCAGAAAGTTTTTGAGAGATGTCAAGGTTACATGTGCACCTTCTAGCATTTGACATTTAGGTGGAAGACCCAAAGCTGAATGCTGGTGTCCTGGAAGAGTGAGGAAAAGGAAACTAGTGTTTCTTAGCAACCATGTGCTGCGCACCTGCTCAGTGTTTGACAAACTTCATCGTGTTGAAAGTTCACAGCACACCTAGGAGAGGGCACTGCTCATGTCTCCATTTTAGAGAGGGAAACCTGAAGCTGAGCAGTGAAGGAACTTGCCCAAGAAGGAGATAGTGAATGGGGTAAGTTTGGACCTCCAGACATGTGCCAGGAAGCTCGTCCTCTAGTCACTATGTATAGCTCCTGCACAGCAAGTGTGCAGGAGAAGCTTGGGTATCTAACTGGGGATCAGGGATGTTGGTGAACTTGGGAGGCTGCAGGAGGCAGGAGGGTGTGGCAGCCCCGGAACCCTGGGTGTCACGACCAGTCAGTGTCTGCAAGCTTCCTCCTATTGTCCCCCTGCTGTTTTGGAGCTTTCAGCGTTGTGTTCCTTCTCAGCTAAAAATAAGGTTTTGTTTGCACACAGGGCAAAGGGCCTGGGACCCTCCTGAGAAAATCCGCAGAGGAAACAGGACACAGAGTGGACTGCAAAGGCAGGAACGGCACTCCTAGGCTCTCAGAGGCTGGAGGCACGGAGCGGGAAATGGCACTTCCCCTGTGTTTTTATGTTTAGCTGGGGTTTAATTAATAACCAGCAAACAAGTCTATAATTAACTTGATTTCCCTTTTGGCCAGCCAAGGGAATCATAATAAAGCTCCTTTTTAAGTCCATGGTATTGCTGGAAGGATGGGAGGGAAAGCAGGCTTTCTAGCTCTGCTTGCCCAATATTGAGGGCCCTGACTTGCATTCCTGGCTCCCTTCTCCTGCAAATTGTATTATCTGTACCAGATGTTGCATTAAAAGAAGAATTACTATACTTCAGAGCTCAAATTATATGTGTCTGATTTACTGCCCTGCCTCAGTTTCAAATGCTACCTTGCAGAATGCTGATAAATGATAGCTGATTATTTTGCGGAGTACTGAGGCTGATGAAGATACCAAGAGCAGGAAGGGGTTAACTGCTTCCAGGCTGGGACCACTTGGCTGGCCATTTGCATTCTCCTTCTGAATGGTTCAAATTTCCCCATACCTACTACACTGAACGTGTACCATTTTGGTTGTTTTTATTTTTCATCTTCAATATGACATGCTCAAGATGCTTGGCTTCTGAGATACTGAGGCACATCCTATGTCCAAGATAAAGTACCACCATTTAAGTGTGGCTTTTAAGATCTACCTCCAGCTTCCCTTCCCAGTCTCCCTTGATTCCTCTGCCCATGTGCTCTACCCCAAAGTCCTGAATAATCTGGTGCCCATTGGCCTCATCAGCCTCATTTCTTGCCTCCCTGCTCAACAAGAACTTTGCAAGTTCTTCTCTCCTCCATCCTTCATTTGGGCACTCTGTCTATCTTGTCTCAGCACAAATGTCACTGTATGACCCCAATATTTATTAGATAGCCCTTTCCATTCAGTCTCGTGGTAACATGTACACTTCCCTTCAACCTCAGATATGCAGATGATACCACTCTAATGGCAGAAAGCAAAGAGGAACCAAAGAGCCTCTTGATGAGGGTAAGAGAGAAGAGAGAAAAAGTTGGCTTAAAACTTAATATTAAAAAAACCCCACAATATCATGGCATCTGGTCCCATCACTTCATGGCAAGTAGAGGGGAAAAAGATGGGAGCAGTGACAGATTTTCTCTTCTTGGGTTCTAAAATCACTGTGGATGGTGACTGTAGCCATGAAATTAGAAGATGATTGCTTCTTGGAAGGAAAGCTATGACAAACTTAGACAGTGTATTAAAAAGCAAAGACATCAGTTTGCCAACAAAAGTCTGTATAGTCAAAGCTATTGTCTTTCCATTAGTCATGTTCAGATGTGAGAGCTGAGCCATGAAGAAGTTAGGGTGCTGAACAGTTGGTACTGTTGATCTGTGGTCCTAGAGAAGACTCTTGAGAGTCCCTTGGACAGCAAGAAGATCAAACCAGTTAATTCTAAAGGAAACCAATCCTGAATATTCCTTGGAAGGACTGATTCTAAAGCTGAAGCTCCAATACTTTGGCCGTCTGATGATGAGAGCCGATTCATTGGAAAAGACCCTGATGCTGGGAAAGATTGAAGACAGAAGGAGAAGGCGAGAGAGGATGAGATGGTTGGAAGTAATCACTGGTTCAATGGACATGAATTTGGGCAAACTCCAGAAGATAGTGAGGGACAGGAGGCCTGGCGTGTGCTGCAGTCCATGGGCTCGCAAAGAGTCAGACACGACTTAGAGACTGAACAACAACACAACTTTCCATAATGCATACTCATTTATCTGTTCGTGTGATTATTTACCTATTTCCTCTACTGTACTATGAGCTCCATAAGGCCAGGAACTGAACCTGTTTACCACTGTAATTCCAGAGCTTAATACAGAGTGAGGCACAAATGCACAACATTTTTTAATTGAATGAATGTTTAGGGGAATAGTCAAGCTGCCTGCCTGCCCCATCCCTTACCTGCTCCTCATCCCCTTTGATTATTTCTCCTTCCAAATTAATGTCTTCACCTATTTCTGAAACCACCTTGCCCTACACAAAAGCTCTCTTACTAGCTTTATGAACTTAGGCAAGTTCCTCGACTTCCCTGGGCCTCAGTTTCTCCTATGTGTAAAATGGGAGTAACAATAGACCTGCCTTAATCTGGTCGTTGTGCAGATTTAAATGAGTCAGCGAATGAAGGCACTCTGAAGTGTTTCTGACTCATGGGAGATGTTGTGTAAAATGGTTAAAGCAAACACTTTATAAAAAGTGTTTTCTTGGTGAATATGCATTTCCTCTAATGTGACTTTAATTTAGGCCTTTGCTCTGGCTCTGCTTATCCCAGCCACACCCTTTGGCTTTGATTTTGCCATTCTCAGCATTCCTGGCCTCAGAGACAGCACAGGTCAACCAAAAGAGCAGCTGACCCAGACTTGGGAAGGCCGCTCAAAGGAGTGGATGCCTGCACTGGTTCTTAGAAAATGGAGAAGACTTTGCCAGGTGCTGAACCAGGACAGAATGTTCCAGGCAGAAGGAACAGCCTGAAGAAGGCCCAGAGGAGCTGGAGGACAAGATGTTTGGGGACCACGGCTCACATCAGGGCCTAGTGTAGATGGAGTAGAGAATGCAAATGGGTGTAAATGCAGAGGAGCCTGGGCCTTAGAGGACTTCACATGTCATGCTAAGGAGTTTTGATAGTGTCCTGTAGCTTAGGGACAGCAATTGACACCTTTGACAGAAGAGGACATCATGGTCATCTCCATGGTCATCATCATGGCCATAAAAGGGAAAACTGGGCCCACAGCAGGGGTCATGGTCCTGTTAGAAAGGGGAGACATGAATGCTTCAGCTGCATTCAGTCCTGCTCAATGCCTGCAGAGATGGCTCCAGGTTCCAGAAGCACTTTCCTGGGAACCACATGGACTCCTGGGAGTCACCAACTTTTTAAAACCAGGGTTTTAAAGATGTGCCAGCTCTCCAGGCATGGATGAAGCTTCCTTCTCCTCAATTCAGTTCAGCTCTAATAGGTCTCAGGGGATGTCACAGATCTGTGAGTGGGCAGGCAGCTGGAGAGGAAAGAGGTAGCTTTTGTGGAGGTTTATCGAGTTTATCAGGCTCTGTAAGGAAGCTTTCACATGCTGGAATGAACAATTTATTTCAATGTTCCCCAAAATCATGAGATGTAGGTATTGTGAACCCAGTGTTTATAGATGAGAAATCTTAGGCCTAGAGAAGCTTTGAAAATTTGTTCAGCTAGTACTTGAGAGTGTTAGACTGTTTATACCTGAACTGTTGTCATTTCTGCTTTACCTGGCTGTTTGCTTTACATAGCACCCACCGTAGAGTGATCCTTTGGTACATGTGTTATTGCTCTGCTGGATTCTGAGCCTGTTCAGCATCCAGCACTGGGCATTTCACATATTAGGTTCTCAGTCTGTGTTTACTGATTGGCCCAGTGTCCTCTAAACGTACAATGACTCCATCAGTCACTAGAGGGCATGATGGATATGCAATGTGGAGTGAAATTAAGAGTTACAGATGATTTAATTACTTAACTCTCCTCCCTTCCATCCATCCTTCATTCTATATATGGATCATTAATTTGTTCACAAAAAAATTGTGAAATGTCTGACATGTATTATGTACTATGGGACTCTGTGGTTAAAACTTTCAGATTTCTCATTGTTTTTGGTAACTACAGAGGAAAGACACCACAGGTTTAAATCATAAGAACACATAGAGAGCTCTTCACTCAATCTTGGAATAAAAGAGAACTTCTCTGAAAAGGTGATATCTGAGCTGGGTTTAAAAATGAGTTGAAATTTGCCAAGTGTAGAAGGGAGAGAGAAAGATAGTCTAGGTAAGAGCCAGCAGAAGCAAAGGCCAGAAAATGAGAAGTAACACAGTACAGAGACTATAAACAGATTGAGATGGAGAGATGTAACGGAAGCCTGGAGGCAGGCCTGGAGATGTGGGCATATCCTTGAATGTCAGGATGAGGACTAGCCCTGAGGTCTGCAGCAGAGTCCATGAAATATTTTAGGCGAGTTGAAGGTGAGAGAGAGAAGAGATTCTTTTCATGGTCTGTTTTGTCTTTCAGAAAGATCACTTTGGTTGCAAAGTAGAAAATAAAAAACTGGGGATAAGAAGAGCTTGAAGACTGTATTAATCCAGGCAAGAGATGATGGTGGCCTGAATTAAGGCAGCAGATATGAGAATGGAGAGAATTAAATGAAATGTAAGATTTAAACAAACTTTAAGGAAGTGGAATTGATACATCTTGTTGACTAGTTAGAGATGAGGGAGGCAAAGG
The DNA here is from genome assembly GCF_014754425.2 of Oryx dammah. NCBI lineage: Eukaryota > Metazoa > Chordata > Mammalia > Artiodactyla > Bovidae > Oryx > Oryx dammah. Next base: position 88,799,505 of record NW_024070212.1, on the reverse strand, counting down.
GGATTCCCAGGTTTCTGGTTTGAGTGACTGATGGATGGAGGTGACATTCACAAGGGTGGGGAACATGGAAGCAAGCAGTAGAGTTTGGAGGAAGTTGACAAGTGCAGTTTTAAACACATTGAGTGTGAACTGCCTGGGGCACATCTGGGTGAAGAAGTCCAGCAGGCATCTCCATGTAGAGCTTTGGTGCTTGCTTAGAGAAGGCTCTGGGATGAAAAGACAGACTTTTGGAGGCACAAGAATATGGATGGTCTTTGAAGACATGAATTTGAATGACTTCAAGTAGGATTAGGGTTTGAAAAAAGAAGAACTGTCAGTTGGAGGGGGAACCTTGAGGAGCCTCAACAGTTAAGGATCAAGATCTGAAACGGTGTAGGAAAATCTCTTCAAGAATTACATCGACTCCCACGGGGGCAGACTTTTAGGAAGGTTTGGTTAACAGTGGTAAGAGCTGCAGAGGTCAGGAAAAAGGACTAAGGGATATCTACTGGTTTAGCAAATAATATGGAGAGAGCAGTTTCTATGAAATAGTGTCAAAACCAAGATTCAGTGGCTTGAGAAGTGATTCAGAGATGAAGGCAGTGAGTGAAGATGCTCTTAAGGGAATCTTGGGTATGAAGCAAAGGAAAGGAGTTAGGAAGAAACTCTATAGGATGCAGAATCAAGTGAGGGTGGTTAAATGTAATAGAGAATCTTGACCACATTTATGAAATCACAGTGAGTCAAGAGAAAGAGGCTGAAGATAGAAGATGGAGAGTGGATATAGATAAATTTATGGGTGGCAGGTAGACTGCAGGGAATGGAAGTGACATTTGCTTAATGGAAGCATATCTACCCCTGGAGAATACAGAAAGAGTCTGTAAACTGAAACAAGAGGGGATGATTCCCTCAGCCACACCTGTCTGAAGCTGAAAATTAGTCTTGTGATTCTGTTGCAAGTCTTTATGGTCATTGTCTACCTATCTGTCCATTCATCTAGTTTCCAATCACCCCCACACTGGAATCTACCCATTTACTGGTCTGAGACACATCCAACTTGGCTGAGCCAATTTCCATCCCTATGTGTGAGATCAGTCATTCTGAGTTTATTATTTTTGTTCTCTTTATAAAGCCCCCAGATAAAGATCCTTTCCAGGCATTGTTAGGGACTGAATAAATGAATCAATAAATGAATATACACATGAATACTCACTTCAGATCTCTTTTGTCCAATCATTTGACACGTACTTATTAAGCAAATGTTATGTGCAAGGCACTGTGCAGATGATAGGGCCATAATAATGAGCTAAATGGTGCTTATAGATCTAACCGCCTGGTTAGAGATACAGATCAGATAGCAGGTGCCTGCACAGCATGACACATTTTTGGGGAAGAGGCATAATCTCTACACAGGAGGCTAGAGATGGCTTCCTGGAGGGGGTGACTAACCAGAAACTGAGTTCTCCAGGTTAACCCATGTTGACAACTCTAGTCTGTTGTTTTATGAATAGAAACCCAGAGTATTTCTATCAAAATCTGCCATACGTGAATACATGAGTGAACAAATGAATGAAAGAATAAATGTGTCTTCCATCCTATTAACAATATTTATAGTCATCTATCATTGGAAAAGACTTTGATGTTGGGAGGGATTGGGGGCAGGAGGAGAAGGGGACGACAGATGATGAGATGGCTGGATGGCATCACTGACTCGATGGACGTGAATCTGAGTGAACTCTGGGAGTTGGTGATGGACAGGGAGGCCTGGCGTGCCGCGATTCATGGGGTTGCAAAGAGTCGGACACGACTGAGCGACTGAACTGAACTGAACTGAACTGATCTTTGAACATTTGCTTCCCAGAAAGCATTAGCCTCCAGTAACCAGTGGCCCAGTGTCAGGGGATTTTGTAAATAATGAAATGTTCTAATTTCATCCTGTTCTTTCCTAGCATTAGTATTTTTCTGGAGAAGAACTGTATGTATCTTATCTGACTGTAATAGGTATTTAAGGCAAGGCCCTTGAACTTAGGACATGGGGGACCTATTTTCAGTTGAAGTCAGCTTCTCCTCTGGGCTGCAGGTCATTTAATTGACTCGTGTGAGCCCTGTGAACATGACTCCCATGTCAGTGGAGGGTGGTTTTGCTCAGAAACTGTGGAAATGACTGGGAGAGATGGACAGTTTTGGCTTCTCCACCCCAGTCTTTTGGCCACACCATCCAGAAACCAATCTCCAGTAGAGAATAGTCTTCTCCTTTTGCAAATCTCCAGAGGAAAAAGAATCTACAGTTTTAACACACCTCCATCATAGTAATTAGAAATGATAAAATCAGGAAATGCTTTGGGTTAGAGACAAGGTTGATAGATGTCTTGAGGATCTACAAGCAAAGCTTTGCTAATAAAAATAACAGTGACTCCTGTTGAGGAGTCAGGCTATCTATGTCCCCATCTAAGGAAGTGAAGAAAAGACAGGGGGCAGTGCTGAATAGGGGATAGAGAAGGGCTCAGCCAGGGTCATGTCCCCAGCTTGGCCACTGGGGTCCAGGAGCTGCAGGGGACATTTTGAAATGCTCTAGTAAGACCCTATCATTCACCACAGGCTGAAAGGAGGAATTCTTTTTTTACTTAACACAGAGAAAAATACTCTAAACAAACAAGAGTTATAAACCAATCAACAAAGTTCTTCTAAAGACTTACTGGGTACTGTTTGTCAGGGGTAATACAAAATAATTAGAAAGCTAGGGAAAAAAATCTATTATACAGAAGAATCTGAAGAATAATACTATCTTTAGAAAGTTAAATACTGAATTGGATGGTTCAAATCAGGGACTATCAAAATTCAGAGAGGGTGAGGGTTGCTGTGAGGTCAGATGCTCATGAAAGGCCATAAAAAAATGAAATCTTGCTATTTGCAGCAACAAGAATGGACTTGAAGGTCATTATGCTAAGTGAAATAAATTGTTAATAGAGAAAGACAAATACTATATGATATTATTTATTTGTGGAATTTAAAAGATACAACAAACTAGTGATTTTAACAAAAATACAAAGAACAAACTAGTGGTTACCAATGAAAGGAGGAAGATGGGGAGGGAGGTAAAAACTCTTCTAAGATAGGCTCAGGGACATATTGTACAACAGGGGGGAAATAGCCAACATTTCATTAAAAAAAAAAAAGACTGCTCAGGAGTCAGCTTTTCTGAGAAGCCTGTCTGACAGCTCTTCTCCCCCAGCCACTGTTTGGGCTCCGAGCCATGTGCTGTCATAGTGTGTGACGTACTTGACATAACACTTGACTTGCCTCCTGGTGCTTACCAGGTCATCTACTTGCCCATCTCCATGAGTTCCAAGCAGTATTGATACAATGTGGTGTTTGGAAGACATTGAGCAAATACCTAACTTTCCCGGCTCACTTCCCTTATTTGAAACACTGGGGATAATAACATATCTGTTTCTCTATCTACTTACCTATCCAGCTATAAAATTATTAATATTATTATGATCTTTTCTATTTGCTCCCTGATGCATTTTTGACTCTCTTTGCTTTGCTCTGGAATCCCAAGATTGACCCTTGTGGACTGCACCACGTGGAATCACTCCCTTGAGGACCAGTTTGGCTCATGGGAGGCCCTGGCAGGAGGTGGAGCAGTGGGAAGAGAGAGGTGCTGGGTATTACTTCGCTACCCCACTGCCACATTCCTGGCAGCATTTTGTGGTTGATGTCCTGCTGGTTTTCATAGCTTCACTGACACAGTCTTGGCCCCATCCTGTCCCTCCAGCCCTTGGGGTGCTAAGAGCTCACTGCTGTTGCCAGTGTTTGGTGCTCCAGGATTCTCATCTGTTGCCTTATTTCTGTCCCTTTTCTTTCCAACAGTCCTTTTACAAAATCTTTTGGTTTTTGTTTTGGACCATCTGTGGTGAACTTGGTTTCCCTGATGGATACCATTTTCTAACAGGGCTGTTGTTGTGTGGCTGGTAGAGGTCACTTGAGTTTTGTTCTTTTTCTCCTTCTGCAGTCAGACGGGCTGAGAGCCTGTGTTCAGCTTAGACATAAGCCCTCTTACCCACTCCACTGTGAGTGGTTGCTCCTGCCTGATGGCTGGTTAGTGCAGGGGTCTCAGACATGCTGACGGTCCTGGCCTCTGTGGTAGAGGAATGCTCTCCAGGCTACCCTAGCTAGTAGAGTTTTGCCCCCCTTTTGCTAAAGGTTTTCCACTACATCCCCAGCTTCAGTTCTGATCTTCCTACCACCTGGCTCCTTAGGGGATTATCAAGGCCAAAGAGAGATGTGAATGTGTATTCTTTTTCCTCTTTGGACCATGCCTTAGTCTGCTAGAGCAGCCATAATTGGATGCCACAGACTGGGTGGCTTAAACAACAGAAATTTATTTCTCACAGTTCTGGATGCTGGAAGTCTAGGATCAGGTACCAGTAGGTTTGGTTTCTCCTGTGGCTTCTGTCCTTGGCTCTCAGATGCCTGACTTCTTGCTGTGTCTCCATATGGTCTTTTCTCTGTTGCATGCCCTCCTGGTGTCTCTCCCTCTTGTAAGGACCCCTAATCTAATTGGATTAAGGCCTCACTCTTATAGCCTTGTTGTAGTTCAGTTGCTAAGTCGTGTTTGACTCTTTGTGACCCCACGGACTGCAGCACACCAGGCTTCCCTGCCTTCACTATCTCTTGCAGTTTGCTCAGATTCATGTTCATTGAGTTGGTGATGCCATCTAACCATCTCCTCCTCTGCCATCCTCTTCTCCTTTTACTTTCAGTCTTCCCCAACCTCAGGGTCTTTTCCAATGAGTCGGTTCTTTGCATCAGGTGGTCAACTATTGGAGCTTCAGCTTCAGCATCAGTCCTTCCAATGAATATTCAGCGTTGATCACCTTATTTAACCTTAACTGTCCCCTTCAAAGGGCTTCCTAGGTGGCTCAGTGGGCAAAGAATCTGCTTGCAATGCAGGAGATGCAGGAGACAAGGGTTTGATTCCTGGCTTGGAAAGATCTCCTGGAGGAGGGTATGGCAATCCACTTCTGTATTCTTGCCTAGAGAACCCTATGGACAGAGGAGTCTGGCGGGCAACAGGCCATGGGGTCATAAAGAGTTGGACATGACTCAAGTGACTAAGCACACATCCATGCATCCCCTTCAATGCTCTATCTCCAAGAGTCACATTGAAGATTAGGGCTTCAACATTTTGGGAGGACACAATTCAGTCCATAATAGGCAATGATGGAAAGCATGAAAAAGCAAACACATCAGCTCAGACACTTTAGGAAGAGAAATGCCTTCTTTCTCTGTGAACAGATGACTCTAACTATATTTCAGCCCACAGATCTACCCCAGGGCCAATTTTCCATCCTCTTAGGTCTAGAGGATAAGATGTGGGCTTTAAGCCAGATGGAGCAAGAGACACTTTCTCAGTTTTCCTTTTGCCTTTTTTTTTTTTTTTTTGCTTTATGGAGAACTTTCTTGAGCTACAGGAAAAGCAGGTGCTTTTCTTCCTATAGTGCCAAAGCTTCTCCTGCAACATCAAGACTTGTCCCTTGGTCTTTCCTAGTGACATTCTCTTTTCCAGCTTCTTTTTCTTCCTTCTCTCCTGTTCTTCCTTCATTTTCTGTTCCTGCATCTTCTTCCTCCTGCTGCTTGTGCTCCTGCTCCACGGTGATGTGCTCCTGGAAAGCTTGGGGTGCTCCAGGAGCACAGACATGATGCTGCCCAGGGTGTTCAGATGGTGGGTGCTTGGCTCTGTCACTGATCACCCGAATTTGGATGGCTTCACCTTCTTTTTGCTTTCTCTTCAGCATCCTTGATTTTTTTTTTTCACCCTCACTCCCAAAGGTGTGGGAAATTGAACAGAATCAGTGGAGGACAGAGCTATGGAAAAGTGAGAAACTTACCCTTGAGTTGGAAGCAGAGGTGGTGCTTTTAAACTTCTAGGAGGTTAGGAAAGATGTCTTGGGGCTAAATAAAGAGAACTCACCAGGGCTGGGTTGAAGGAGTTGAGTGTGATGAAATGGTTTGATGAAAAGCTACTGATGTGTGTGGGAGTAAAATGCCTACAAGTGTGCATGTAGTTCAGTTCAGTCAATTCAGTCACTCAGTTGTGTCCGACTCTGCGACCCCATGAATCACAGCACGCCAGGCCTCCCTGTCCATCACCATCTCCCAGAGTTCACTCAGACTCGCGTCCATCAAGTCAGTGATGCCATCCAGCCATCTCATCCTCTGTCATCCTCTTCTCCTCCTGCCCCCAATCCCTCCCAGCATCAGTCTTTTCCAATGAGTCAACTCTTTGCATGAGGTGGCCAAAGTACTGGAGTTTCAGCTTTAGCATCATTCCTTCCAAAGAAATACCAGGGTTGATCTCCTTCAGAATGGACTGGTTGGATCTCCTTGCAGTCCAAGGGACTCTCAAGAGTCTTCTCCAACACCACAGTTCAAAAGCATCAATTCTTCGGCGCTCAGCCTTCTTCACAGTCCAACTCTCACATCCATACATAACTACTGGAAAAACCATAGCCTTGACTAGCCGGACCTTAGTCGGCAAAGTAATGTCTCTGCTTTTGAATATACTATCTAGGTTGGTCATAACTTTTCTTCCAAGGAGTAAGCAAAGCACAACTTCTAGGGGCCTGGGTAGGATAACCTGAGGGATGACAAGCTGGTGGGAGTCCACCTGGGATCGGTCTGGACATACTTACCCAGTGGCTCTTGGCCTGCTGTGCTCATTGCTCCCCTGGGCCGTGCTGGAGACCAGATCTGTTGTAGAGCTTGTTGGCTGCCTTGTTGTGTTTAGAGCCAGAGCCTGGGCTGGGGAGACCTCCTTCCCCGATGACCTCTGAGCTATCCCCATCACGAATGATACATGTTTCTTTTGTATTTCTAGTTATACAAGCATTAGGCTTCATCCTAGAAAATTGGGAACATAAGGAAAAATATACGAAGAATGGGATTAAAAACACTGTCCTGATATCAAAGAGATCTGACATCAGACTTTGCAGAAACACTGTTAACATTTTGGTATGACTTCTTCCAATACATTTTTTTCTTTGTCCGTGTACATTTACATGTGTGTCCATAGAAACATAAGTGTTCATTTAACTCATATAACCTGCTTTACATCAAGCTGGCATGAAAACAATGGGTTGATATTAGTAGTTATAATGTATATTTTATTGGCTCCCCCTCTTTTGTAAAGGCTTTCTGAATTAGTTCTGGGAAGTTCTAAGGAATTTCTCAGATGAACTGAGGAACCACTCCTTTGTTTTTTTGTATTTTCAGAATTGTGGTCTTTATAGCAATATTTGCTCAGGAGGCCTCCAGGCCTCTGACTGTGCCTTGCTTTTGCTGCCAGGGCCCACCTTCAAAGCTTTTCCTAATGGTCATTGTCATGAATCTTACAGCTGCCATTGACTTTGGCCCCTCCTGGTGCTGTGGAGCCATCTTCCAAGTACAGAGCACAGGTGAGCTCTCCAGAGCCTGAAGGAAACCAAAGCCAAGCTGATGTCCCTATGGAGGTGGGAGGCTCTACCCCTTTTGGCTTATACTTTGGGGCACAAAAAACCTGCTGTAGGTCCCACGTAGCAATTTCTGCCAGAACTTTTTATTGAAAACAGTTGGGGTAAATAGGCTTGAAAAATGGCCAACATCAGCTCTACCTCTGCCTTCAAGCACTTGCTGCCCCTCATAGCAAGAATTGAAATCTAGTCCCAATTCTTTGAATCTGGGCTGGTCCTAATGACTTACTACCAATAGGACGTGTCCAAAAGTGCATTCTGGGACTAGGTCATAATAAGGCTTGCCACTGCTACTTGGGTCTCTTGAAATGCTCGTTCTTGGCCTCCTTTCTCTTGGAACCAACCACCATATGATGTGAGGCCTTATAGAGGGCCCATATGTAGATGTTCCAGTTGACAGTCCCATCTGAGGACACAGTCAGTACCAACTGCCAGGCATGTGGGTGTGCCATCTTGGATTTCCAGAGTCCAGCCTTCAAGTGACTCCAGCCCCAATAGACACTTGACTACAACCACATAAGAGACCCTGATGGAGAACTGCCCAATTAGTGCAAGGAACCATGAAGGAACAAGATCAATTGCTCCTTTAAGCCACTAAATTTTGGGTTTTTTTGCTATACTGTCACATAATCTAAAGAACAGAATCTCCTCTCTCTTGGCTCAGATATATTCTGAGTCCCCAAGGAACTAAGTGATGGACATCCTGTCTCCCAGAGCAGCCCCTGCCCTGCCTATGCATGGGGCTCTCTGTCTTGGCCCCTCCCTCCTATTGCTAACTGCTCTCCCAGGATAATTCTGCTGGAGTCATCCCATCCTTCCACCCGCCATTTCCAGACATGCCTCAATCCCAAGGGTACATATTGCTTAAGTTCTAGCTGGGAACTCTGTGTACACAACACGAGGAGCTTCCTGTACATACAATTGTGTTTATTAAATTCATTTTTCACTTAGTGTTGTATTGGAGTAATTTTCTCATGTCATTAGAAATTCTGCAGAATTAATAGTCCATCATTTGAATTTATACCATCATTCACCTGTTTTTGGAAAATTGCCCCCATCTCTTTTTCTGCTTAGACTATAAAAAAAGCTGAGATGAATATCTTTGTCCATAAATCTTTACTTAGGTTCTCATCTTAAGGAAATAACTGAGTAGTCATCAAAGAGCATGACTTTTTAAAGACAATGGATAATGTCAAATCACTTTTCAGAAAGAGCATAGGAAGCTACCCATCACTAGTCAATTTGATAGGCAGAAATTAGAATAAGAATAAAATTTTTCTTATTTTAATTTGCATTTCTCTGATTCTTGGTAGTATCAAAAAAGTTTTTTTTTTACTCTTTCATATTTCTGCTATGATTTTTCTTCTTCTTTAGCCACTATTAATTATCTCCTATGTGCTAAGAAATCAGCTTGACCACAGGAAGTGAAAAATTAGGTATAGAACCCGAAGCGTGTACCACATGGCTTGAGAAATAGCATTAGGACTGTGAAGTAAGGAAAGGACTCGACCTGAGTTCATTTTGGACTTATTCTTAGTCATGTTTTTAGTAAACTCGATTAGGGGCTACATGGCTGTCTCACTCACCATTCGTTGAACCAAGGGTAGGCAAGGAACAAGCAGAGAGGCTGGAAGAAGATGCGAGGAGCCTAGGAACTGCAGACATTCTTTATTCGCAGCAGCAAGGCAACTTGCTTTACTCGCTAATGGCTGACACAGCAGCAACAACGACTACTCAACTCAATACAACTCAACTCGCTATCAAGAGCTTTTCAGGTGATGCTTATATAGGACTATACCACAATGTGTGTGTGCAATGCCACAGATGATTCCAACTGTAGGATGGGAGTGGCATGAAGCGAGACAGCCTGACCACTGCCACTTGGCCAATTGCTCTCTCCTGACAATGCCTCTGTGGAAAGACAATCACTTTGGCATCTGCTGTGTCTATCTTCAAATGTTGGTTCTGCCACTTACCAGTTATGTGACCTTGGACAAGTTATTTTAATCCCTTTAGCCTTAAATTCCTTGAGTGTAAAATGACAAAAGTGTAATGACCCCCTCTGTCTGTTGTTGGGATGAAAAGGGATAGTATTAATAAAAAGATAATAAAAGTAAGTATCTTAAGTATGGTACCCATTCCATAATCATCAATGCCTATTCCACCTCATCATCTCTCAGTCTCTCCCTCCCTCCCTATGGTTTTGCTCCTACCCTACTTCATTCCGCTCATATCATTTCTCAGCTCTCTTATAGTTACCACTCCTCAACTAGTCGCCCTTTTCAGTGTCTTATTCCTCCAATCTATTTGCCATATCATCTCTGACTATCTTTCTAGAATTAAATCTAATCGTGTTTTTACTTTACTTAAAATCCTTTGCTGCTGCTGCCAAGTCGCTTCAGTAATGTCCAGCTCTTTGCAATCCCATGGACTGTACCTCACTGGGCTCCTCTGTCCATGGGATTCTCCAGGCAAGAATACTGTAGTGGGTTGCCATGCCCTCTTCCATGGATCTTTCCAACACAGGGATTGAACCTGTGTCTCTTATGACCTCTGCATTGGCAGGCGGGTTCTTTACCACTAGCCTCACCTGAGAAGCCCTAAAATTCTTTAAGAGCTCCTTCATATGACTGGGACTTGGCTCCTCCTAGCCTTCTAGCTATCTCTTAACCTCTCCACCTCATCATAGCATGTATTTTAGCCACACAAGACTGCCTAGAGTCCCTGACACAGCGCCCCCCTCCCAGAGTCTGGCATCTGTGAACATGTTTTCTTATTTGGACACTTTTCTGCCTCTCTTGTCCAGATGGTTATTTCCTACCCATCCCTTAGAAATTATCTGAGGTGAGACTGTCTTCCCTGATCCTACGAGCTGGTCAGGTGGTCCCTCCTCATGTTTCCTCATCATGGCATAAAGACAGGGAAGCACGAAGTTCTCTCCCCACCTTCCTTGCAGGCAGGAATGGCATCTTTATTCCTACAACCCTTTCGCAGAGCCTAGCACAGGGTTTCTCAACATCTACACAACTGATGGTTCCTGGGTGGAGCTATAGAAAACCACAGTGCTTGTGTATCAGTGCTCTAATCAGAGGTACCTTCCCATGGGGCTAACAGGATGGGCTGATGGAGGAGACGGATTATGGCAAGATTGCACATTCTGGGGGTGGAAGCCTTTATTGGTGCTTAAAGAACCTATTGTCCTGGTCATACGTATATATTTTCATCTGATGTTGGAAAGCTGCTTGCCATGCACTTTATGGGTGGTGGATTATATAACACCCTGTTCACAGCGCTCAGGTAGGTGTGAGTGCTTATTTTCTGTCATATTTTCAATCATGTATTGTCCAACAGGGCCCAATCACAATCCACACAATGTTTTTTAAGAGGAATGTAAATATTTGCTGAATAGTATTTGAATTTGTTGTTATGCTTCAAAGTTTTTATCATCAGTCTTGTACTGAGGCTTGCTATGAATGCCATGTAGCATTCTGAACTGGCACAGATACCCTAAGTACTGTTGGACCTGCTGGGTCATCACAGGTAAGTCTAAGAATTTACTGCATTACAGCCTTGACCAGGCAGAGAACCTTCTCCTCTTGTGTACTTCACTTAAAGCTGATAGTTTACCTCCCAGATGGGTGAAAGTGGCAAGCCAAATGGAATCTATGTTGCCTCCAAAATTCAGAGGCTCACCAATTGTTGTGCTTCTTTTTAAGTGGTAGGAAGTTTAAGGTACAGTAAGTTAACATTCACTTTTGGGAGATCAGCATGAATAGATTTACTGGTACTCATGGAACTCAGGGCTTCCCCAGTGGCTTAGAGGTAAAGAATCTGCCTGAAATGTGAGAGACTCAGAAGACTTGGGTTCAATCCCTGGGTCAGGCAAGATCCCTTGGAGATGGGAATGGCAATGCACTCCAGTATTCTTGCCCAAAACATCCCATGGACAGAGGAGACTGGTGGACTACAGTCCATGGGATCGCAAAGAGTTGGGCACAACTGAGCAGAGAGCACACAAGGAACTTACAAGTCTGCCATTTTAATGAGATTTCTCTCTCATCCCCTAGCTTGCCTGTATTTTACCCTAAACATCTATAGTATTTGCTATTTCCTATGTTCTGGCCCTAATAAAATGACACTATTAGTGTAATGAAGTAACATTTTGCCACCTAGGAAAGATGGTGAAGGTCTTTGTGGCTTAAATTTTGTGGCATAGAGTGGGAATTTTGCTATTATCTTGACCGAGTATACTGCTGTTTCTGCCTGGAGAAAATAAACCTCTTCTTGTGTTTTCTGTTCATTAGAGGAAAAAATCAGCCACTGCATACCAAATGTCTGATGTTAATGATTTACTCCAGTAAAGAGCAAATCTAGAACAACAGATATTTTTGGGGATGCCACCTAATTCTTTTCATTCAAAATCAATATTGCCCTTCAGTTGTCAATCACTGATGCTGCCATAAGGCTCTGGAACCCCCTCCTCTGAATTCCCTGGGTGAAATAAATGATCTTCTACTTCTCTTTTTGAGTTTAAAGCCCATTCAGAGATAGATACAGTAAATGCATATTAAAACACTACATTTATGATTGATAAAGCTGACTGGGAACATGGCTTTCAATCAGAAGCCAAGTGGGTGTGCTTACATTTTGCTTCTAAATTTTGACTCTCTCCCCATCACTGGCACAGTGGACCCACTATGGGCCTTATCCTAGGGCTGCAGCTTGCCACACTAAATATAAGGCATAGAGAAGCACAAACTATGCATTCCTTTAAGCAATTTAGAAAAACAGAAGGAGGATGGAGCCTCGTTGAGCATGTTGAATTCCTTTTCCTAGACTCACCAATTATATATTGTAGAAGGAGGTGACTTCTTCTCTTCCTCTGGAGAAAAATCAAGTGAGGAATGGAGGAAAAGGCCATCAGTGCAGCTTATAGCTACATCATGCTAGTCTCTGCCTCTGTCTTCACATGTTCTCTCCCTGTCTGTGTCTCTTCTTCTCTTCTTATAAGGACACCAGTCATATTAGATCAGTGTGTGCATGCTAAGTTGTTTCAGTCATGTCCAATTCTTTGTGACCCTATGGACTGTAGCCCACCAGGCTCCTCTGTCCATAGTATTCTCCAGGCAAGAATACTGGAGTGGGTTGCCATGCCTTGTCCCAGGGGATCTTCCTGACTCAGGGACTGAAATCTTCTTTTGGCAGCAGGTTCTTTACCACTAGTGCCACCTAGGAAGCCCCTTATTAGATTAGGACCCACTCAAATCCAGTATGACCTCATCTGAACATGGATACATTTGAAAAGCTCCTGTTTTCAAATAAGGCATACTTATAGATACAGGGGCTTAGGACCTTTGTGTGGGACAGAATTCAACCCACAGTAGTGCTAAATTCTTTAGAGATTTCTTTCAATGACACTTCCTTAAGACTACTGCAATTTCTTTTTTGTCTCAAATGAAGAATACGTTTTAGAAGAAGCTCCTCTTGTAAAGTTTTTTATCCTAATTGTTATCATTCTGCACAGTTTTTAAAATTCAAGATTTACAGGCTACAGTCTATTAGAAAAAATGTCCTCCCGTTATGGGTGTGGCCTGCTGCAGGGAAATCAAAGAAACTCTTTGAATTCTCCACAGGAAGAAACAAAACATTTCTGAACTGAAATACAATGAGTCTAGATAGGATAGGATTTATCAAATGAAAGGCTTATTTTTCAAGAGAGGCGGAAAAATCCCTAACAAATAAAATGCCTTTCACAACTAGGATGTGACCAAGCTTCAATATAAGGAAAGAGGAATCTTATAAAAATATAAAAATTAAAACAAAATATTTTAGTTCAACATTTTTGAGCTTCCCCTCTGACTCAATGGTAAGAAGATGCTTGCAGTGCAGGAGAGTGGTAGTCTTAAGGCATGCATGTGTGTGCTAAGTCACTTCAGTAGTGTCTGACTCTTGGCTACCATGGACTGTAGTCTGCTAGGCTCCTCTGTCCATGGGATTTTCCAGGCAAGAAAGTTGGAGTGAGTTGCCATGCCCTTCTCCAGAGGATCTTCCTGACCCAGGGATCGAACCCATGTCCCTTATGTCTCCTGTATTGGCAGGTGGGTACTTTACCATTAGTGTCACTTGGGAAGCCCATGTCTTAAAGGATCTTACTATTAAAAGAAATAATAACCTTTCATGTTCATACAGTTAGTGGCAGCTCACAAAGTGCTTTCATGTAGTAACTCAGTCATGCCTCAAACTATTGTGAGAGACTTTGTTTTAAAACATAAGGAAATTGAAGCAAACCAGAGGGATGAATTGACTTGTCCAAGATCAGATGACTGGTCATCTGACCACAGAGTTGAGACCTCTGTCTCTCTGGCCAGAAGTTCCAGATAATTCTGTAGGGCATGCTAGTGGAGCCTATGGGCTTTTCTATACTTTTACTTTTTAATCCTTCATTGAACTTGAATATGATAGAGCAATCACTAAGTCAATCTCTTTGAGCCAGAATTTTACTAAGTGCTGGCTTAGTAATAATTATTACCCCTAAGTAATTCAAAGACATAGAAACTGATATTCTATGTGGTTCATTAGAACTGATACTCCCACTAGTCTAAGTGCTGTGGTAGATGGTGCCCTGTAGTGCCAAGGATCTCATTTAGGGACAAATCCACCTGTCTGGGGGAATGGAAGGGTCTGAAGAGGCTTCACAAGTTAGGGGACCCACACTGAGCCTTGAGGGACAAGGAGAATAGGGTAGGAGGTGGAAATATGGATGTCTGTCTGCAGGAGAAGTGTGGGGTGGAATGCAAAGAGGAATGGTGAGTGATAGGTCTGCACAGGTAAGCAGAGTCCCAACCTGAGGTAAGAATACTGGAGTGGGTTGCCATACCCTCCTCCAGGGGATCTTGCCAACCCAGGGATCAAACCCAGGTCTCCTGCATTGCAGGAGTATTATTTACTGTCTGAGCCACTAGGGAAGCCCAAGAATACTGAAGTGGGTAGCTTATCCCTTCTCCAGGGGAACTTCCTGATCCAGGAATTGAACTGGGGTCTTCTGCATTGCAGGCAGATTATTTACCAGCTGAGCTACCTGGGAAGTCCCCTGCTCCCCATACTGCTTCCCATTCTGCTCCCCATACTGCTCCTGGGCATTTGGCAGTATCTGAAGACCAACATAAACAACATCTTAAAAAGCAGAGTCTTAGAGGAAGGTAAACTTTCAAACTCATTCTATGAGGCCACCATCACCCTAATACCAAAACCTGACAAAGATGCCACAAAAAAAAAAAAAAAAAAAGAAAGAAAGAAAACTACAGGCCAATATCACTGATGAATAAACATAGATGCAAAAATTCTTAATAAAATTCTAGCAATAAGAATCCAACAACACATTAAAAAGATCATACACCGTGACCAAGTGGGCTTTATCCCAGGGATGCAAGGATTCTTCAACATCCGCAAATCAATCAATGTAATTCACCACATTAACAAATTGAAAAATAAAAGCCATAATATGATTATCTCAATAGATGCAGAGAAAGCCTTTGACAAAATTCAACATCCATTTATGATAAAAACTCTCCAGAAAGCAGGAATAGAAGGAACATACCTCAACATAATAAAAGCTATATATGACAAACCCACAGCAAACATTATCCTCAATGGTGAAAAATTGGAAGCATTTCCCCTAAAGTCAGGAACAAGACAAGGGTGCCCACTTTCACCACTACTATTCAACATAGTTCTGGAAGTTTTGGCCACAGCAATCAGAGCAGAAAAAGAAATAAAAGGAATCCAAATTGGAAAAGAAGAAGTAAAACTCTCACTGTTTGCAGATGACATGATCCTTTACATAGAAAACCCTAAAGATTCCACCAGAAAATTACTAGAACTAATCAATGAATATAGTAAAGTTGCAGGATATAAAGTCAACACACAGAAATCCCTTGCATTCTTATACACTAATAATGAGAAAATAGAAATAGAAATTAAGGAAACAATTCCATTCACCATTGCAATGAAAAGAATAAAATACTTAGGAATATATCTATCTAGAGAAACTAAAGACTTATATATAGAAAACTATAAAACACTGGTGAAAGAAATCAAACAGGACACTAATAGATGGAGAAATATACCATGTTCCTGGATCAGAAGACTCAATATAGTGAAAATGAGTATACTACCCAAAGCAATCTATAGATTCAATGCAATCCCTATCAAGCTACCAACGGTATTTTTCACAGAGCTAGAACAAATAATTTCACAATTTGTATGGAAATACAAAAAACCTCGAATAGCCAAAGCAATCTTGAGAAAGAAGAATGGAACTGGAGGAATCAACCTGCCTGACTTCAGGCTCTACTACAAAGCCACAGTCATCAAGACAGTATGGTACTGGCACAAAGACAGAAATATAGGTCAATGGAACAAAATGGAAAGCCCAGAGATAAATCCACACACCTATGGATACCTTATCTTTGACAAAGGAGGCAAGAATATACAATGGAGAAAAGACAATCTCTTTAACAAGTGGTGCTGGGAAAACTGGTCAACCACTTGTAAAAGAATGAAACTAGAACACTTTCTAACACCATACACAAAAATAAACTAAAAATGGATTAAAGATCTAAAGGTAAGACCAGAAACTATAAACCTCTTAGAGGAGAACATAGGCAAAACACTCTCCGACATAAATCACAGCAGGATCCTCTATGATCCACCTCCCAGAATATTGGAAATAAAAGGAAAAAAAAACTAATAGGACCTAATAAAATTAAAAGCTTCTGCACAACAAAGGAAACTATAAGCAAGGTGAAAAGACAGCCTTCAGAATGGGAGAAAATAATAGCAAATGAAGCAACTGACAAACAACTAATCTCAAAAATATACAAGCAACTCCTGTAGCTCAATTCCAGAAAAATAAACGACCCAATCAAAAAATGGGCCAAAGAACTAAATAGATATTTCTCCAAAGAAGACATGCAGATGGCTAGCAAACACATGAAAAGATGCTCAACATCAACATTCGCAAATCAGAACCACAATGAGGTAACATTTCACGCCAGTCAAAATGGCTGTGATCCAAAAGTCTACAAGCAATAAATGCTGGAGAGGGTGTGGAGAAAAGGGAACCCTCTTACAATGTTGGTGGGAATGCAAACTAGTACAGCCACTATGGAGAACAGTGTGGAGATTCCTTAATAAACTGGAACTAGAACTGCCTTATGACCCAGTAATCCCACTACTGGGCATACACACCGAGGAAACCAGAATTGAAAGAGACACATGTACCCCAATGTTCATCACAGCACTGTTTATAATAGCCAGGATGTGGAACCAACCTAGATGTCCATCAGCAGATGAATGGATAAGAAAGCTGTGGTACATATACACAATGGAGTATTACTCAGCCATTAAAAGAATACATTTGAATCAGTTCTAATAAGGTGGATGAAACTGGAGCCTATTATACAGAGTGAAGTAAGCCAGAAAGAAAAACACCAATACAGTATACTAACACATATATATGGAATTTAGAAAGATGGTGATGATAACCCTATATGCGAGACAGTAAAAGAGACACAGATGTATAGAACAGTCTTTTGGACTCTGTGGGAGAGGGAGAGGGTGGGACGATTTGGGGGAATGGCACTGAAACATGTATAATATCATATATGAAATGAATCAGCAGTCCAGGTTCCATACAGGATGCTTGGGGCTGGTGCACTGGGATGACCTCGAGGGATGGTACTGGGAGGGAAGTGGGAGAGGGGTTCAGGATGAGGAACACGTGTATGCCCGTGGCGGATTCATGTTGATGAGTGGCAGAACCAATACAATATTGTAAAGTAATTAGCCTCCAATTAAAAAAAAAAAAAGCAGAGTCTTTACTTTGCCAACAAAGGCCCGTATAGTCAAAGTTATGGTTTTCCCAGTAACCATGTATGGATATGATAGTTGGACCATAAAGAAAGCTGAGCACGTAAGAATTTATGCTTTTGAACTGTGGTGCTGGAGAAGACTCTCGAGAGTCCCTTGGATTGCAAGGAGATCCAATCAGTCAATCCTAAAGGAAATCATTCCTGAATGTTCATTGGAAGGACCAATGCTAAAGCTGAAGCTCCAATACTTTGGCCACCTGATATGAATAACTCACTGGACTCATTGGAAAAGACCCTGATGCTGGGAAAGATTGAAGGCAGGAGAAGGGTATGATAGAGGATGAGATGGTGGGATGGCATCACCAACAAAATGGACATGAGTTTGAGCAAGCTCTGGGAGTTGGTGATGGACAGGGAAGCATGGTGTGCTGCAGTCCATGGGGTCATAGTCAGACTTGACTGAGTGACTGAACTGAACTGAACTGAATTGGGGGCAGTTTTGGGCTTCCCTTGTGGCTCAGATTATCATGATGGTGAGGGAGAAGTTGCTACTTGCATCTGTAGGTAGAGGCCAGTTATGTTGCCAGATATTCTACCATGGACAGGACAATCTCAAACAAAGAGTAAATTAGCTAAATATAGCAATAGTGTCAAGGTTGAGAAACCTGTTTTAAACAAGGGGGTGATAATTCTGATTTTCTTTTTCTGTGTTAGAAAGACAATGGAAATTGCTATAAGAGCCTAGGAATTGTTATATGACCCAGTTAACTTATTCTGAATGTTCTTTCTTCTATAATTGACTGAGTAATATTCCATTGTGTATATGTACCACATCTTCTTTATCCATTTCTTTGTTGATGAACATTTAGGTCACTTCCACATTCTGGCTATTATAAATAGTGCTGCAATAAACATCAGAGGGCATATATCTTTTTAAATTGTGGTTTTCTCTGGGGTATATGCCCAAGAATGGGATTGCTGGGTTATGTGATAGTTCTATTTTTAGTTTCCTAAGGAATCTCCATACTGTTTTTTACAGTGACCATACTAATTTATTTAACATATTTCCATCAACAGTGTAGAAAGATTTCCTTTTCTCCACACCCTCTTTAGAATTTATTTGTAGCCTTTTCAGTGATGGCCATTCTGACCAATATAAGGTGATATCTCATTGATTTGCATTTAGCTAATAAGTAGTGATGTCCAGCATCTTTTCATGTGTTTGTTGACCATCCATAATAGACTGAATATATGGCATTTTCACATTCTGTTTTATTTTTAACTCTCCCTATTCCACAGTTATCAGACAGTACTCTATGAACTTATAGCCCCTTAAGAGTTATGCAGTGCACAAACTGCATGATAAAGGAATAGTGTAAATTTTTTTGTGATTTTTAAAATTCAAATATAGCTGAAAAAGGTTTACTATTTTGTGTTAATTTCTTTTGTACAACCAGTTGATTCAGTTATACATATTGACAGTCTTTTTCATATTTTTTCCACTATGGTTTAATCTCAGGATAGTGAATGTAGGTCCCTGCACTATACAGTAGGACTTTTTGTTTATCCATTCTCTGTATAGTAGTTGCATCTGCTAACCCCAGCCTTCCAATCTACCCTTCTCCTCCCTCCATTCTGGCAACTACAAGTCTGTTCTCTGTGTCTGTGCATCTGTTTCATAGGTAAGTTCATTTGTATCCTATTTTAGAGTTACATATAAGTGGTATCATATGATATTTCTCTCTGATTTATTTCACTTAGTATGATAATCTCTAGGCCCATTCATGTTACTGCAAATGACATTATTTCATTTTTTTATGGCTGAGTAGTACTCCATTGTATATATATCAACCACATCTTCTTTATCCACTCATCTGTTGATGAATATTTAGGTTGTTTCCATGTCTTGGCTATTGTGAATAGTGCTGCTATGAACATAGGGTTGCAGGTATCTTTGAATTATAGTTTTGTCTGGATATATGCCCAGGAGTGGGATTGCTGGATCATATGGCAACTTGAATAGAGTTAAAATTTGGTGAATGAATGACCAAATGAATAAATGATTGGGCAGTCCAAAGAAGGGAAAACTAATTGCATACCAGGTGACGCTGAAGGAGAAACTTG
Organism: Oryx dammah; assembly: GCF_014754425.2. Classification (NCBI taxonomy): domain Eukaryota; kingdom Metazoa; phylum Chordata; class Mammalia; order Artiodactyla; family Bovidae; genus Oryx; species Oryx dammah. Next base: position 88,780,016 of record NW_024070212.1, on the reverse strand, counting down.
TCATTAAAAATCCCAGCAAGGTATCACACCAAATTTCCAGAGAGCATTGATGTGGAAACAAACTGCTCTCTGCCAGGGCCCTCTTGGCTGACACTTCAGAGTCTCGGCTGGCGAGGGGCCCTCAGAATGGAAGCTGGGTTTAGATCCTGGAAAATTACTAGGTTTTCTGGTCTCCTGGGTCCTCTGCAGTCTTATCAGTGCAGCTTTGTCAGGGTTTCCATCATAAACCCTGGGTATGGGGCTAAGTGGCCTGTAAAACCTGACTCGAGGCTAAAGTTGGCAGGAACAGATCATGCTAAGATGCAATTAGTTCGACTCGTGGACTCTTTGGTTGGCTTCTTTGCTTAATTGGGAGAGCACAACCAAGAAACACAGGTTTGGTGCTCCTTCTGTCTCTAAGGACAGGCACAGAAAAGCTTTTGTTTCAGGGAAGGAAAACAGGCCCACTGCCAATGCAGAGCTCTGGGAAGGAGCGGGTTGGAGAGGGCTGCTCACCAGAGGTTGAGAAATACTGCTGGGCCAGCTTCTAGCCTGCCTAGTCCTTCATGTTCCTGTGGTTAAATTATGTGGTCCTTATGGCTAGCTTTTGTCTCTGAGTGGGGGTGTCCTGGGATGGATAGTTTCAGCAAAATAAAATGCTTGTTTAAAGCCATGCTTCACATGGAAGCTCTCTTTACTCCATGGTGACATTTATGCATTATTTTGGTCATTGCCTATTATTACTTCTTTGTCTGGAGTGAGTAGTCTGGAAGCATAACAGAGTCAGACCTTGCTCCAAATATAGGCACTGTCCCTTGCCCAAGGATACACATAGGAAGATTTCTGACCTCATTGGGGTCTTTGGTTCTTCATTTCTTAAAGTTGGGAAAATAATATCTAATTTATGGCATTGGGATGAAATGTAAATTATACAACTTATAAAAAGACTAACACTGGCAAAAAAAAATCAGTCAGTTCAGTTCAGTCGCTCAGTTGTGTCTGACTCTTTGTGACCCCAGGGACTGCAGCATGCCAGGATTCCCTGTCCATCACCAACTCCCGGAGTTTACTCAAACTCATGTCCATTGAGTCAGTGATGCCATTCAACCATCTCATCCTCTGTCATCCCCTTCTCCTCCCACCTTTAATCTTTCCCAACATCAGAGTCTTTTCAAATGAGTAAGTCCTTCACATCAGGTGGCCAAAGTATTGGAGTTTCAGTTTCAACCTCAGCCCTTCCAATGAACACTCAGGACTGATCTCCTTTAGGATGGATTGGTTGGATCTCCTTGCAGTCCAAGGGACTCTCAAGAGTCTTATCCAACACCACTGTTCAATAGCATCAGTTCTTTGGCGCTTAGCTTTCTTTATAGTCCAACTCTCACATCCATACACGACTACTGGAAAAACCATAGCTTTGACTAGATGAACCTTTGTTGGCAAAGTAATGTCTCTGCTTTTTAATATGCTGTCTAGGCTGGTCATAACTTGCAAGAGTAAGCATCTTTTAATTTCATGGCTGCTGTCACCATCTGCAATGATTTTGGAGCCCCCCAAAATAAAGTTTTCCAGTTTCCCCATCTATTTGCCATGAAATGGGCTGAATGTCATGATCTTAGTTTTCTGAATGTTGAGCTTTAAGCCAACTTTTTCACTCTCCTCTTTTACTTTCTTCAAGAGGCTCTTTAGTTCTTCTCCACTTTCTGCCATAAGGGTGGTGTCATCTGCATATCTGAGGATATTGATATTTCTCCTGGCAATCTTGATTCCAGCTTGTGCTTCATCCAGCCCAGTGTTTCTTATGATGTACTCTGCATATGGGCTTCCCTGGTGGCTCAGAGGCTAAAGCGTCTGCCTCCAATGTGGGAGACTGGGTTCGATCCCTGGGTTGGGAAGATCCCCTGGAGAAGGAAATGGCAATCCACTCCAGTATTCTTGCCTGGAGAATCCCATGGATGGAGAAGCCTAGTAGGTTACAGTCCATGGGGTAGCAAAGAGTCAGACACAGCTGAGCGACTTCACCTTCACCTTCACTCTGCATATAAGTTAAATAAGCAGGGTGACAATATACAGCCTTGACGTACTCCTTTTCCTATTTGGAACCAGTCTGTTGTTCCATGTCCAGTTCTAACTGTTGCTTCCTGACCTGCATATAGGTTTCTCAAGAGGCAGGTCAGGTGGTCTGGTATTCCCATCTCTTTCAGAATTTTCCACATAGTCAAAGGCTTTGGCATAGTCAATAAAGCAGAAATAGATGGTTTTTCTGGAACTCTCTTGCTTTTTCAATGATCCAGCAGATGTTGGCAATTTGATCTCTGGTTCCTCTGCCTTTTCTAAAACCAGCTTGAACATCTGGAAGTTCACAGTTCACATATTGCTGAAGCCTGGCTTGGAGAATTTTGAACAGTACTTTACTAGTGTGTGAGATGAGTCCAATTGCACAATAATTTGAGCATTCTTGGCATTGCCTTTCTTTGGGATTGGAATGAAAACTGACCTTTTCCAATCCTGTGGCCACTGCTGAGTTTTCCAAATTTGCTGGCATATTGAGTGCAGCACTTTCACAGCATCAAAAATATGGCTTCCTTAAATAGAAGCTTTATATTACTAGTACTAATACTACTGCAATAAAACACGATGTGACAAGTGCTGTCATTGGGAATATATTGGGCCATAGATGTCATGAAGGAGCATGAATAAACTTTTTGATCAACCCAATATGTGTGTGTGTTCTCAGTCACTTAGTTGTATCTGACTCTTTGTGACCCCAAGGACTGTAGCCTGCCAGGCTTCTCTGTCCATGGAATTTTCCAGACAAGAATACTGGAGTGGGTTGCCATTTCCTATTTTAGAGGATTCTCCTGACCCAGGGATCGAACCCACATCTTTTGAATCTCCTGTATTGGCAGGCGGATTCTTTACCACTGAGCCACCTGGGAAGCCTGGCCAGATGCAGGCAAAGATGTAAAAACTCAAAAGTGTGAGTGGGTGGAAATGGGAGGGGAATCAGGGAAAGTTTCGCGGAGGTGACATGACCTGAAAACTGAAAACCAGATTATAAATTTTCCAGGCAAAGAGGAGAGGAAGGGAACGCTCAGCTTAGTCTGAACAGCATATGCACAGTACTGTGTGCATAGCTGGTTTGGAGCCTGAGGACACATCTGTGTGTCCTGATCACAGGGCACGGGACAGAGGGAGGGGTGTGATGGTGCCATGGGCGATCCCATCTGAAGCAATTCTTTCTTCCCATCTTTCTTCTTTTTCTCATTTTCATTTTAGAACATTTTTGTACATGCATATTCTTTGGTGCACAGCTGCATAAGGGAAGGAACTGTCCCTCCATCACATGGGGAATTAGTCAGAGCCTTGGTCTTTGGGCCCCAGCTCCAGCTCTGGGCTCACTGCTCTCCCCTGGGGGATGTGGTCTTTTCTGGGCTCCTTTTCCTTCCCCAGAGCTGACTTCCTACCTCTGGATCTGCTCAGTTCTCTGCCGCTACCCTCTACCTCACTGCTTGGCCTGCCGGAGGGCTCACTCCCATAAAGTTCTCTTAAAAATTTTTTATGACTCCTTAGTCCAGTCTCCCAGTCTACCCTGCGCCACATGTGGGCTTGTTAATTCTTTCAAGGGTCCACGTATGGCACATCTTAGGGATGGAGGCTCAGATCTACAGGGCAGCAGCTGCGTTCACTCTGGGGAAATGCCAATAGATGTCCATCTTCCAGAGTGAGGGGCAGGGGTCAAGCTGAGAACTAGTAGCAGGCAGGCAAACACATTTTGAACACCTGCTATTATGGAAGATTGTGCTGGCTACTTTTATATCTGAAATTGAGATTCACAGCCTGATGGTATTACTAAATACTGTGGATAATTTACTCAAATTTTCCAAGTTTCAGCTTTCTTAAACATAAAATGGAATCATAGCACTGATGACTCCAGAGACAGCAGATCAGATTCCTCAGTGGCTTTGAGGGTCTCCAATTTTTATATTCTCATTGATCTGTTCAGGTTTGTAAGGGACTCTTAGATGAAGCAGATAATTCCTTGGTTCATCAGTTGAATGGTCTCCCTGGAATGGGCCGTGAATACTGGACCTTGAGTTAGGACTAGGAGCCAGAGGCTCTGTGTGCCAGCTTGAGAAGGTTTGGGGTCAGAAGAGAAAATTAATTGCAAAGAGCACAGCCCTCATTTTCCCCTTTTGTCTTTGGGACATGGGTGCTCAGGGCACAGTGAAGGGATCTACTTAGGTTCACCCAGGTCTGTTAAAGCTGGAGAAACAGGGAGAAAATCTCTAAAGCCTCCTCCCTGCTTGTAGTCAAGTCCACTGGGGTGTGTTTCTTATGCCCAGGAGGCATGTGCTGTTTGAGAAAGAACCTGACGTTGAAGTTAGCTGGGGTCTCCCGTTAGCAGTTTGGTGTCCACAGGCAAGTCACTTAACCCCTCAGCTTTCCTTCTACATGAAACAACATTCATGTGACTTTCCTGAGGGATAAATGACCTGGCACACAGGAAACACTCTGTAAATGGTAGTTCCCTTCCCCATCTTTCCAGAAATACCTTTTCCCTCTAAGGACTACTACCCAGCCCCAGGGCACAGCTCACTAAATTCCCTATAAAATTCGGCTTCTCTGGGCCCAGCTTTGGAAATTACAGCAAGTTGATTCATCACATTGTTTGAATTATGGCAATATGAAAATACAGAAAACCCACTGGGAGTCAGCCTTTTCCCATATATAAAACAGGGTTATGATCCCATATAAACTTTTAAAAGAGAATACTTTAGTTTATATCTTCATGCGTATGATTGGGGAAAAAAGAAGGAACAAGTAAAGAAAAAAGAACACACTGGCAAAGAACATAATTCAAACCAACACTCCTGCTTATTAGTCCCTCAGGTCCGTTTTCTTTATCTTCATTCTTCATCTTCATAACATCCTGGATCTGGCGCCCACACTGTAATGGGCTGGGGGCTTTCAGGGGCCTTCAGGGTCTGGCTGTTTCCCCGAGACCCCTCAGCTCATCCCCTCCTCTCCATCTGCACTACCACAGCCTGCATCCTGGTCACCAGCATCCCTGCCCACTTTGCAACGAATTGTCCCATGACCTTGCAGGATGCAACCTGGAGGTTGGATGAGAGTGAAGAAGAAATGAAGGGGACACAAATCGGTATGTATTTTTCCCCATGGGAGACCTTCAGAGGCCCCCAGTGCCCTCAGGAGAAAGCCTGAACTCCAGAACAGTCCTGCCAGCTCCCCACAACCCAGCGCTGCCTCTCCAGGTTCTTTTTCCATTTCTCTCTCCTTTCCTTGAAAATGCCCCTCTCTGCTTCCTCTGCCTGAAAGGCTCCCTGCTCTAAAATCTCTTCTCTTTTGCTAATTCCTATTCATCATTTAAGACTCAGTTTATATGTAACTTCCTCTGGGAAAATTTAGGAATGATGAATGAATCTATTTTCATATTCATTCTGTGATCTGCAAGGGGCAATGACGACTGATTTTTGTCCATCGCTCTATCTCAGTGCTTGGCAGGTACTTTCTTACTTGATGGACACTTGAGAAGAAATCTGTGCTGTGTTGTGATGACTGATTTTAGTCCCAATCTGGGTTCTACCATCTTTGATACTCAAAGTCACGTCAATGGTAACTTTATCACCTTTCTCATCTGTAAAATGGGCACAAAGATACCCACTCTGCAGTATTATTGTAAGAATCAGAGACAAGATAATAAAATGTACAGCCAATAATTATGGGTTTAATTTCCTGAGTGCCTACTCTCATTACAAGGTTTTGGGGAAAGAAGAAATTTCTAACCCTGTGCCCATCAGTCATGCTAAATTAATCAATACTGGCTAATGCCTACCAGAGAGGCACAACAGTAAATTCCTGGATCAGGGTTCTGTTTACACTTGGAAGGGAAGGAATATCAATTCTTAGTTTTCAAATGAGACCTCCTCTTGCATGGCAGCACATGAAAGAATTGCCTGGGCGTGTGTCCAAGTTTCTGTATGTAACATATGTGGATGTTCAAACATAATTTCATTTATTCATAACCCCTACCTGTCAAGAGTCCACATCTAAATCAAGAAATACAAATGATTATTCTTTATGGTAAAGGTGTAAAGGGAATGATAGTTGTGTAGCTTACTAATTCTTCTATTATTTTTCATCCCTCTGTCTTTATATGCTCATCTATTTTGTAGGAAACAGCAAAGATGGCTAAAGATCAAACTCTCCTAAATAAGCATGAGAGATTTCTCTAGTTGCCAATCTTCTTACCAAAGCCACCAACAGTTTTGGATCTGGGCAAAGCACTTACAATGGTATCTGAAGAAATTCTTGGCAAAGTGGGCTGGCAGAGAACCCCAAGGCTTGGAGATTAGAAACAGGCTACAAGATTATTAAAAGATCTTTTCCTAATGGTCCACTATCTTGTAGTTAAACTGTATGTCCACTTAGATTACCTCGTGTGATCTTTGTGCAAAACTCTGATATTGTATGAGTTGGTATTATCCAACTCATTTACAGAGCAGGAACAGGCTCAGAGTTCACCCAAGGTTGACCAGTTAATGCTACTGCCAAGACTTCACTCTGGTTTTGTGGCTCAAAGTCCTCTTTTTGTCCTACATGTACTTCATCCAGCAGGCTGAGCCCCGAGTCCCTGTTCTTATCCCTGCCTCCTCCTTCAGTCTGGAGGTCTGAGGAGGGAGGGATGCTTTATGCTCTGCCCCCTCTTCTCTGCTCAGTCTCAGCCCCTGAAGCCTATTTTGCCCACTTCTCCAGATAGAACTCACCACTCCCCCTCTGCTCTGTTCATCTGGTATGCTAATGAGTAACAGGTAGGTGTGATGCAGTGTGGTCTGAGCCACAGGGAAGTATGAACTACATTGTGGGTTTCTGCTTAACTACATGGTATCAAGGGAGAGGGCAGGATAGGGAGGATCTAACAATAGTTGGGTAGATTCTAGGTATCTTACTTCTCATAACTGTGCACAGTATATGTTTCTATCCCTGATATATGGATTGTTGTTCAATTGCTAAGTCATGTCTGACTCTTTATGACCCCTTGGGCTGCAGCATACCAGGCTCCCACAGGCCAGGCTTCCCTGTCCATCCCTATCTCCCAGAGTTTGCTCAAATTAATGTTCATTGAGTTGGTGATGCTATCTAACCATCTCATCCTCTGATGCCCTCTTCTCCTTTTGCCTTCAATCTTTCCCACCATCAAGGTCTTTTTGATAAGTCAGTTCTTTGCATCATGTGGCCAAAGTGTTAGTGCTTCAGCTTTAGCATCTGTCCTTCCAGTGGATATTCAGGGTTTATTTTCTTTAGGATTGACTGGTTTGATGTTCTTGCAGTCCAAGGAACTCTCAAGAGTCTTCTCCAGCACCACAGTTCAAAGGCATCAATTCTTCAGCATTCAGCCTTCTTTATGGTCCAACTCTCACATCCATACCTGACTACTGGAAAAGCCATAGCTTTGACCATACAGACCTTTGCTGGCAAAGTGATGTTTCTGCTTTTTAATACACTGTCTAGGTTTGTCATAGCTTTTCTTCCAAGGAGCAAGCATCTTTTAATTTCCTGTCTGCAGTGAGTTTGGAGCCCAAGAAAATAAAATCTGTCCCTGCTTCCACTTTTTCCCCATCTATTTGCCGTGAAGGGATGGGACCAGATGCCATGATCCTAGTTTTTTGAATGTTGAGCTTTAAGCCAGCTTTTTTACTCTCGTCTTTCACCCTCATCAAGAGGCTTTCTAGTTCCTCTTCATTTTCTGCAATTAGAGTAGTATCAGGTGCATATCTGAGATTGTTGTCATTTCTCCTGGATAATGGATAATGGATTGCATTATGATTAAAAGCAGATCTTGTCTGCACAAGGAAAAGGAAAGGTGCCAGAGCCTTTATTGAGTGCCTGCCATGTGCTAACACCTCACACATGTATAACTGGTTGACTCCTTGCATCATTCTATGGAGGAAGGGATGAGTGATCCCATTTTAGAGACAAGGAAAACAAAGTTTAGCAAAGTGGAGTAACAGGTTCATCCAGGGAATAAGTGGTAGAAGCCAAAGCCCAAGACTTGGTCCCTATTGCAGTTCCAGGAAATTGCCCCAAATGCCCACAGGCCTGTCTGATGAGAGGATGTCAATCCAGATTAGTACTGTCCAGCATGCTGGGATGAAGTGGAAACAGACTGCAACTATTAGATGAGGAAGAAGGAGGGGGTTATGAGGTGTGAACAAACAGGAAACAACTGGGATATGATCACAAGGAAAATGTAGGAAATGTTCCAGAAAGTCAAGCTTTTTTTTTTTTTAATTGGAGTACAATTACTTTATAATGTTGTGTTAGTTTCTGCTATACAACAAAGTGAATCAGTTACATGTATATGTGTATCTCCTCCCTCTTTAATCTCCCTCCCACAACGCCTCTATCCCACTCCTCTAGGTCATCACCAAGCAGCAAGCTGATTTCCCTATAGCTGTTTCTCACTATTTTACACTTGGTAGTGTATATATGTCAATGCGACTCTCTCAATTTGTCTCACTCGCTCCTTCCCGCTCTGTGTTCACATGTCATTCTCTATTTCTACGTCTCTATTCTTGCCCTGCAAATAGGTTCATCTGTACCATTTTCTAGATTCCATATATTGCACCAACATACGATACTTGTTCTTCTAAGAAAGTCAAACTCATAGAGCTGTTTGCAGCGGACGTGGTGGGAAAGTCACCTTCCGGCCCAAAAACCACAAGTTCTAGGGAGAAAATATCATATCAAATCATAGAAACTCTTTGAAGAAAAGGGTCTTTCATTCGTTTAATAGGTCAGTTCATGCTCATCAGTTCTCTACTACTAGCCAGTCCTATTCTGGGCACAGCAGGTTTGAAGTTGAATAAAACTCAGTTCCTTCCCTTGGGCTGCACATTATTGAAAGGTTATGGAGAGAGAGACACGTGTTACTGGGGTGACTAGTGTACAAACTGATAAATGCTACGACTTTGAAAAGAGCAAACTCGGGGGGGGGGGGGGTCATAAAGGACAGAGCAACTCTGCCTGGGGAAGTCAGAGAAGGATTCAAAGAGGAAGTGATGTGAGCAAGACCTCAAAGGAGGAGTAGGCATTCTCCAAGTGGAGATGCAAGTAGAACACATTACAGGCAGAAGGAAAAGGGTGGCAAAGGCACAAAAGCTGCGTGTGGCAGATTCAGGGGAGAGTGGGCAGCTATACATTAAGTGTCTGAAAAAATGTATATTAATATAATGTGTCTGTTCTAACCCTTTTATGTCTGTGTCCTCCAGCCCTGTACTTCTAACACAGAACATAGACCTCACCCAAGGAGACTGGTGAGTGAGTGCAGATGGCCAAATTATATAATGAGGAATCAGTACTCAGCTGCCAGCTGATTCCAACACTTCGTCTCACCCACATCTCAACAATGTCACTGCAAGAAAGCTGTCAGTGTGGATGCAGTGATGTGGTTAAACCCAGCAGACTCAGGAACTAGGGTGGTTAAATCCCAGCCTGAATTTGACTCAGCTGCTTACTAGTTGTGTTACCTAATAGACTCTGTGTGTCTCAATTTCCTTGCCTGTTAAATGGGGTGGCAGTATACCAATCTCCTAGGGTTGTTGTGGATTAAACTTGACCATTTTGTGTTTGTATTAAGTGAAGCAGTCTCCCTCTCTAGGTCTTTCTGATGGAATCCTAACATGACTGACTTTGGAGACAGTTTATTCTCAAACTTCCAAGGCACATGGAATAGTTATTTGAATGGGACCTCAGTGATCTTTTAGTCCAACTTTCCTGGTTTGGAAAGTTGGCCTCATGATCTTGGGCAGGGGGCTGAATTGTAACATCTGGGTGCTAGTGCCTAAGAGGGAAAGTATGACTAAAGCACCCAACAATACTAAGTGCCAAGTACTGAAAACACTGAGATTCCACAATGCACCAGCCTTTGTTGTGCTTTCCAGAAGCTGACTTGTTTATCTCTCCCAACAATCTCATGAGGCAGCAACTACAATCACTTCCATTTTACCAATGAAGACACTGCAACATGGGGAAGTCAAATGACTTTCTCAAAGTCACAGCTGGTCCATGGCAGAAGCAGGATTTCAGTTTGGCATTCTGACCCCAGAACAGGTATTCCTCTGGCATGTTACCTTACCTCTCTGTGACAAGGGCAAGAATGGCTACCTCTGTTATTACTGTTTCAGAGTTCTTCACTCAAGAACTGGGAGATCTGGGAGATGAAAATCTCCAACATAATCCATACAATTAAAACTATGTGGTGCAGTGGTAGAGTCCACCTGCCAAGGTAGGAAACTCAGGAGCTGTGGGTTTGATCCTTGGGTCTGGAGGATCACCTGGAGTAGGAAATGGCATCCCACTCTAGTATTCTTATCTGGAGAATCTCATGGCCAGAGGAGCCTGGCAGGCTACAGTCCATGGGGTCGCACAGAGTCAGACACGACTGAGCAACTGAGTACAGACCACATTGTTAGGTCACATTTATGGACCATAAAATGCATAGATGCATAAATATTAATAATGTCAAATTATCACAGAGCAGGTTGTTGTTGCTGTTTAGTAGCTAAACTGAAATCATTATAGAGCATGACAATGCATCAGTTCAGTTCAGTTCAGTGCAGTCGCTCAGTCGTGTCCGACTCTGTGCGACCCCATGAATCGCAGCACGCCAGGCCTCCCTGTCCATCACCAACTCCCGGAGTTCACCCAGACTCACGTCCATTGAGTCAGTGATGCCATCCAGCCATCTCATCCTCTGTCATCCCCTTCTCCTCCTGCCCCCAATAAAATGTGTAATAAGCAACTTGGAAAGCAACGTAGAATATTCTCTCAGCTACCTTGGTCTGTTTCTTTGTCATTTTATGTCCTTGACTTGAGCTGACCCCTGTGTTCCTGAGTTGCTGAGAAGGACTGTCCACATGGCAGGGGTTTTCTGGTCAGTGTTCCCAATCAACAAGCAGTGATGACAGCCCTGGCTGCAGTGGACGGGAGAGATGCAGCTGGGAGCACGTTTCTATTTCCTCTCCTGGCTAACTTCACTCTTGACCAGTTCCTGGAAGGAGGGCAGCTCATTGCATAGCCAGAAGGGCCTCAGGTCTCAGCAGTTCCTGAGAATCCCTAAAATTCATTTTGTTTCTATCTTCCCTAATGACATCACCCTCTCTAGAGCTCATTTTCTTAGGATATGTCAAGCTGATTTGGGGAAAGCTGGTTACGTATGGCCCTGTATGAAGTGTTGGGAAAAGTTCTGCCAGGGGACAGGGAATCAAACTTCTGGGCAGAGCTGGGCCACTGGCTCACTGAGTTGTCCTGGGAAAATCACCGCCCCTCTGTGGGCCTTAGTTTTCCCTTTTGTAAAATGAGGAAGTTGGTTCTATGATCTGGAAGTTTCCTTCTGGTTTGAATACCTACAGTGTAGCATCCAGGATTCCCTGGTGGCTCAAATGGTAAAGAATCTACCTGCAATGCAGGAGACCCAGTTTTGATCCTTGGGTTGGAAAGATCTCCAGGAGAAGTGAATGGCTACCCACTCCAGTATTCTTGCCTGGAGAATTCCATGGACAGAGGAGCCGGGCAGGCTGTGGTCCATGGGGTCATAAAGAGTCAGACAGGACTGAGCAACTGTCAGTTCAGTGTAGCATCCATCTATCAATACTTTAAGTCATAAATGAAGCATATTTATCATTGAGCATGTTAAATCTAGAATGTTGATGCATTAAACCTATAACACAGAACCTTGAATTGAGGTAGAACATGTTCTGAATGATGGCCTCCACCCCCATCCCATTCCTACTTTCTGCTATGTTTCACAGGCATTTTTGATGGTGGTTTTAAAATAGATCTACAATTCTTTTACATTTGTCTTTTCAATAACTGCTGTCTGATTCTCCTGCCCTGTGTGACTTCCAAAGTTAGGTCATAAAAGGTACATATACACAATGGAGTATTACTCAGCCATTAAAAAGAATACAATTGAATCAGTTCTAATGAGGTGGATGAAACTGGAGCCTATTATACAGAGTGAAGTAAGCCAGAAAGAAAAACACCAATACAGTATACTAATGCATATATATGGAATTAGAAAGACGGTAACGATAACCCTGTATCTGAGACAGCAAAAGAGACACAGATGTATAGAACAGTCTTTTGGACTCTGTGGGAGAGGGAGAGGGTGGGATGATTTGGGAGAATGGCATTTAAACATGTATAATGTATAAGAAACGAATCGCCAGTTCAGGTTCGATGCAGGATACAGGATGCTTGGGGCTGGTGCACTGGGATGACCCAGAGGGATGGTATGGGGAGGGAAGTGGGAAGGGGGTTCAGGATGGGGAACGTGTACACCTGTGGCGGATTCATGTTGATGTATGGCAAAACCAATACAAAATTGTAAAGTAATTAGCCTCCAATTAAAATAAATAAATTTAAATTTAAAAAAATAATGAAAAGAAAAAAAAAGGCATCACAGAGGGACTTCCCTGACCTGTGGTTAGGAGTCTACCTGCCAATGCAGGGAACACAGATTTGATCACTGGTCTGGGAAGACACCACATGCTGCGGGGCAACTAAACCCGTGTGCCCCGACTGCTGGAGCCTTGCGCCTAGAGTGTGTGCTCTGCAGCAAGAGAAGCCACTGCAATGAGAAGCCCATGCACCACAATGAGAAGTAGCCTCAACTCCCTGTAACAAGACAAAGCCCTTGAGCAACAATGAAGACCCAGAAGAGCAAAAAACCAAATAAATTAAAAAAAAAAAAAAAGCATCACAGATTCATCTCTGTTCTTGCTGTACGATTGCTCACCCTGGGGAAAGCCAGCAGCCATGTTGCATATGTTCTCAAATGATTAAAAAAATTCCCTGGAGTTTCGAAATGTCACAGTTTAGAGTATAGCCAGTTGCATGTTTCAGTAAGCCTCAGTGACTGCTGAGTGAGCTGGGCAACAGTAAGCATGAGCTCTGCTGTGTGGGAAGGGAAGTTGAAGGTTGGAAAAGACAGCTATTCAAGGACTATCTCTATCCCTCTCTTTCAAGACTGGATATCTGTCTGAATTATTGAGATTTGGGCTTGTGGAATATTTTAAGGATTTTCTTTCAGCTCAAAACTAAAAACTTCTTCCTTATTGCCACACTACTTGGAGGGGCTAAATACATTTGTCGGGATCTAGAAAACTCTGCCCATCCAAAATAGGAGGAAGAGAAAGCAAACATGTGGTTGATTCCAGCAGAGTGTGTGAATGATAGGAGGTCTCCCCATGGTTAAGGTGCTTTGCTTTCTCCTACTTTGGTGTTATCGTTAAAAAAAAAAAAAAAAAGACTTCTGGCATTTTTCAAGAATAGTGATTCCCCTTAATTAGGTGATTTTTGCAGCTTTCAAAATGACTTTCTTATGTCCCATCTCCTTTGTTATTTACCATTAGCTCCAGGGGGAAGTATTGGTCTTATCCCCTATGATGGGGTTCATTTTATGCATCAGTTGGGTTGTATCCAGACATTTGGTCAAAGGCAAGTCTAGACGTGACTGTCAAGGTAGTTTTTTTGGATACCAGTCTACTCGGTAGACTTTCAGGAAAGGAGATTACCCTCTATAATGTGGATGGATCTCAAAAAGACCTCAGATAAAACAAGCTAATCTCCCCTGAAGAAGAGGGAATTCTGTCTCCAGACTGTCTTTTTATTTGAGCTGAAGTATTATCTCTACCTGAGTTTGGCCCGCTGGTTTGCCCTGAAGATTTTGTACTTGTCAGCCTCCAAAATTGCTTGAGCCAATTTCTTAAAATCTTCATCTCTCTCTTTCTCTCTGCAGTTGACTCTTCAACAACATGGGTTGAAACTGCACAGGTCTGCTTACACATGTGTGTGTGTGTGTGTGTGTGTGTGTGTGTGTTCCCATAAAATATAGTACTTATATTTTCACTTTCTAGATCTTTAAATTAATTAAGTTTGGGGAAAGAGATCACAAGGTTCTGCTGTGCTTAGCCACTCAGTTGTGTCTGACTATTTGTGACCCCATGGACTGTAGCCCATCAGGCACCTCTGTCCATGGGGATTCTCCAGGCAAGAACACTGGAGTGGGTTGCCATGCCCTCCTCCAAGGAATCTTCCCAACCCAGGAATCAAATCAGGGTCTCCTGCATTTCAGGCAGATTCTTTACCAGCTGAGCTACCAGGGAAGCCCAGAGCTTCTGAGATGTGGACTCAGAACTGGGGTTTGGATTCTGATTCTATGTAATGGTTTCAGTTTCCTGAACTTGAGTGGGTCATCTATCAATTCTTGTGTTATTGAGGCAGAGATAGCAGTACCTATAGCTCTACCTTCCCCAGAGGCCACTAGTTTTAATATTTTGGAGCATTTTTTCCCCAGTGCTTTATAGTCTCTTTTCTCTTTCCATGTGACCAGTCTCATGATCTATGTTGAATAATAGTAACAATAACAAATAACAGCAATATTACTTACCACATTCCAGGTCATATTTTAAATGTCCTCTAGCAAGTGTTTGTGGAGAAGGCAATGGCACCCCACTCCAGTACCTTTGCCTGGAAAATCTCATGGATGGAGGAGCCTGGTGGGCTGCAGTCCATGGGGTCACTGGGGGTTGGACAGGACTGAGTGACTTCACTTTCAATTTTCACTTTTGTACATTGGAGAAGGAAATGGCAACCCACTCCAGTGTTCTTGCCTGCAGAATCCCAGGGACAGGGGAGCCTGGTGGGCTGCTGTCTGTGGGGTCACATAGAGTCGGACATGACTGAAGTGACTTAGCGGCTTAGCAGCAGCAAGGGTTTGCTAATTTAATCCAGACCCAACTTCACAGGTAGGTGCTGTTATTATTGACATTTACAGATGAAGGAAATGAGAAGTAGGAGAGATCAATAATTTGCCCAAGTTTACACAGCTAGTAAGTGGTGAAGCTAGGATTTGAATTTGGACAGGGTAGCTCCAAATCCTTTGTTTCTAAGGAGTGTGAATTTCAGAGAAAGAGAGAAAAGCAGGAAGCTGAAAGCTGTTTAGCTATGGCTTCCTCTCTCCATCCCAACAAGGTGGGAGTGGAAAGAACACAGGATTTGGGGCTGAGGAACTCAGTTCAGGTCATCGCTCTCATTTATTAATGTGACCAAGCTCTGCTCCCTTTCAGTGTCCTCATTTACAAATGAGGAGTTAGAGACTTAAAATGCCCTTTCAGTGGTGCTATGAGGACCAGAGATAAGATACTCAAGATGTCTAGGGTGATCCCTATATACAATCATTGCTCAAGAGACAGAAGTTGTTGGGGTTGTTGATGAACGTCTTTCATGTCCAAGAAATAACAAATTCCCAGATGCAGCCTTGCTGGTGAATGGTTGAGGTGTTGACTGCATAAGAGGTGGAAGAAATAAATGGGAGGGTGAGGAAAGGGATTCAGGAGCATCTGTCAGTGTGAGTGGCCCCTGACGTTAGAGACTCACAGCAAGCCTGAAATATCCTTCAGGGTAATGGTGCTTTCTCATTCATTCATTCAACGAATATTTCTAAAGTGCCTGTGTGCCAGACACTATCCTAGGTGTCTGAGCTTTATTAGTGAGCCCCAAAGAAACAAACAAAAACAAACAAACACACTCTGACCTCTTGCAAGTTACATTGTAGTGGGGGAAGATAGGCAATAAGCAATAAACACAAGAAAAAGGAAGTTATTGAGTACATGGCTAAACTGGTAAGAGCTATGGGAAAAATAGATCAGGTTAGGGGGATTGGGAATGCTGGTGAGGGCGTGGGGTAGGACAATTACAGTTTTAAAGACAAGTTAACTTTGGACCAGAGACTTGAAGGAGGAAGCCATGTGTATATCTGGAAAAAATTGTTCTCAGCAGAGAGGCAAGTAGGCCAGCGTGGCTGGAGAGGAGGGAGCCAGGTGGAGAGCAGCAGGAGTGGTCAGAGTGATGACATACACCTGGACCACAGAGACTGGTGCTCAGGCTTGAGCTTTGGCTTATCCTCAGAGTAAAATGAGGAGTCAACTGAGGATTCTGGGTAGAGAAATAACCTCATCCATCTTTTTAAAAAAAATATAATTTTATTTAATTGGAGGTTAATTACTTTACAATATTGTATTGGGTTTGCCATACATCAACATGAATCTGCCACAGGTATACATGTGTTCCCCATCCTGAACTCCCCTCCCTCCTCCCTCCCCGTACCATCCCTCTGGATCATCTTTTTAATTAAATGGATCATTCTTGCAGCTTGGTTGAGAGTGGACAGTAGGGGACAGGTTTGGCAGCAGGCATGCTGGATAGGAGGCTGCTGCATAGATCCAAGAAGGAGGGGTTGGTACCTCAGACCAGCATGCTAACAGAGGTGGTAGGAAGTGGTCTGTACCTTGAGGGTACGCCTAGCCTGGTTTTCTGACAGATTGGATGTGGGATTGGAGAGAGAGAAGGATGACTCCGAGCTACTGACTTATCTGACCAGAAGATCTGGGTTTCTGTCAACTTAGGTAAAGACTGGAGATGAAGCAGAATTTGGGATGAAGACCATGTGTTCAAATTTGGAGATGCTGAGTCTGAAATACCTATTAGATACCTATGATATCTAAGGATTAGATGTCTAAGAGGAGATGTTGAGTAGGCAGATATATGAGTCAGGGATTTAGGGGAGAAGTGTGGGATTAGGATGCTTACTTAGGAGTTGTCAGCATATGATCTGTAAAACCATATAACTGGTTGAGATCATCAAGCGTCTGTCTGTCTATGTATCTGTGTATCTGTGTCTTTATCTCTGTGGGTATGGATGTATGTATGTATCTATCATCTATCTGTCACTTCTCTCTCAATCCACAGAAGAGATATGAAGAGACCAAGAATGGTGTTCTGTAGCCCTCTGACTTTAGGAGACAGGGAGAAGAGAGGAAACCAGAGAAAGAGGCTGAATAGGAGTCATCATTGAGATAGAAGGGGAATCAAGAGAATGTTGAAAGCCAAATAAAGAAAGAGCACCATAGTGGAAAGTGGAATCAACTGTGTCAAAAGCTGCTATTCGCTCGAGGGGACTGGTCATTGGATTCAGCACATGCAAGTCATCTGTAACCTTGACAGACTCACGTTCATAGGATGCGGGGGTGGAGGCATGACTGGAGAGGGTCCAGGTGAAACTTCAGGGCAGGCATTGAACCAGGGAGAATACCAAAGCTCTTTGGAGGAGTTCTTTTGTAAAGGGAAACAGGAAAACGGAGCAGTGGTTGGAGGAGCGTGAAGAGTCAATTTTGGGTTTTGTAAGAGAGATGGGAAGGACATAGGTGTTTGCTGGAGGATGGAAAAGGCAGAGGGAAAATCTGAAAGCACAGAAGAGAATGGAGGCAATTTCTCCATAGGACAGACTGTCTCTAGAGACAGGAGGAATGGAAGAAACCATAGGCATGGGTTCAGGGTGGACGATAGACATGAGGGTGTAAATGTGTACAAGTTATCTTCAGAATTCATGTTTCTCAGTGACAAGAGACAACAAAGTCATCAGCTGAGATGGGGGAATAGGGAAGAGGTGCCAGAGATTTGAGGAAAGAGGGAAAACTGTGGAGTACAACTCTGTATCCACGGCTCCTGCATCTGCAGATTCAACCGACCATGGATCAAAAATAGTCGGGGAAAAAATCCCCAAAGTTCCAAAACGCAAAACTTGAATTTACTGAGCTCCAGGAGAAGGCAATGGCAACCCACTCCAGTCCTCTTGCCTGGAAAATCCCATGGACGGAGGAGCCTGGTGGGCTGCAGTCCATGGGGTCGCACAGAGTCAGACATGACTGAGCAACTTCATTTTCACTATTCACTTTCATGCATTCGAGAAGGAAATGGCAACCTACTCCAGTGTTCTTGCCTGGAGAATCCCAGGGACGAGGGAGCCTGGTCGGCTGCCGTCTCTGGGGTCGCACAGAGTTGGACACGACTGAAGTGACTTAGTAGAAGCAGCAGCAGCAGCAGTGATTTACATTGCATTTTCATTGTGTTAGCTATTATAAGTAATTTAGCGATGATTTAAAGTATCCTGGAGGATGTGTGTAGGTTATATGCAAATATCACACCATTTTATGTAAGGAACTTGAGTGGATTCTAGTATCTTGGCGGGGGCAGTGGCTGAGACTAGTCCCCCCAGCGGATATCGAGGGGTGACTATAACCTCTAGTTTTTTCCCTTGTCATTTGTATAGGAGTCAACACAGGGGAAATGTGAAAAAGACTCAAGGCATGGAAATGAACTGGATTTCTGGAACATTGCCCTCCCTGTGCACTAGTTTTGGCATCTGGTGAGGTTTGAATCTTGGCTCCCTAGATATGTGGCCTCAAGGATGTCATTGTCACCTCTTTGATTTAGGTCTCTCATCTGGAAGGAAGGGGTTACATGTGGTTACCAGTGTTGTGTGCCCAGCTGGTGCCTGGCACATAGTGGATCCTGCAACAAGTCCACTGCCGTTTTCCAGGCGTTGTTGCTGTGTTAGCCCAGTGGACGGCACGATGACCTTGGAGTCTGAAGAATTTTCCATTTTTGCACCTCAGTAAAGCAGAGGTAATATAATCATAGACTTAAACTAACCATGAAGACCAACTCCCAATTATTTTTCCTCTTAAAAGTGGAAGAAAAGATTGCATGAATTCAGATTTACCATCTTCCAAACAAATTGCTGAGTTTTTTCTCTTTCCAAATACATAAATTGTAGAAATGGACAATTACAAAAGATAGACAAGCAGGGCCAGCCAGGCCTTGGCTGGCAACTTTTATGTAAATTGCTCATCTCCTCTGCATCTCAAGTCCTTCATTTGCTACGTGGGGAATTGCAGCTCCTTCTGTTGGGCAGCTCCTCCTGTAATTGCTCTACAGCTTCAGAGCCTGAGGGAAATGGGGCTGAGCAGCAGATATAAAAGCATTTTGCAAACTGTGGAGGATGGAGAGGTGCTCAGGTAGTGGCTGGTCTAGCCCTGAGGATGGGGGGCTCCTCTGTAGCTGAGCTGTCCCAGGGCTCAAGAGTGGCAGCAGCTCATTACAGCCCAGAGCTACTGGTTCAAGAGTGTTCCAGAGGGCCCCAGGGCAGCCTCACATGCTTCTTTTAGTTCTGACTTTTGCAATATTTCTTGGTGAAACCAGGAAATGCTGCTTATGCTCTTGACTAGAAATAAAGTACAAAAGAGTCAGATTGCCCAGACCTTGAAAAGGAGCAGATGGGCAAGAACACAGCACTCCTTTCCATCTCTCCTACTTTTCCAGGGGAAACTATGGCAGGCAGCGTCCAGTATATAAATGTATATAAATACATCCTTTTTCATCACTGACTCAATGGACATGAGTTTGAGTAAACTCTGGGAGTTGGTGATGAACAGGGAGGCCTGGTGTGCTGCATTCCATGGGGCTGCAAAGAGTTGGACATGACTGAGCAACTGAACTGAACTGATTCTTTTTCAGATTCTTTTCCATTATAGGTTATTACAAGAAAATGAATATAGCTCCCTCTACTATACATTACTATATACTATACAGGTGATCACTCGCCTAGAGCCAGACATCCTGGAATGTGAAGTCAAGTGGGCCTTAGAAAGCATCACTACGAACAAAGCTGGTGGAGGTGATGGAATTCCAGTTGAGCTGTTTCAAATCCTGGAAGATGATGCTGTGAAAGTGCTACACTCAATATGCAAGCAAATTTGGAAAACTCAGCAGTGGCCACAGGACTGGAAAAGGTCTGTTTTCATTCCAATCCCAAAGAAAGGCAATGTCAAAGAATGCTCAAACTACTGCACAATTGCACTCATCTCACATGCTAGTAAAGTAATGCTCAAAATTCTCCAAGCCAGGCTTCAGCAATACGTGAACCATGAACTTCCAGATTTTCAAGCTGGTTTTAGAAAAGGCAGAGGAACCAGAGATCAAATTGCCAACATCTGCTGGATCATTGAAAAAGCAAGAGAGTTCCAGAAAAACATCAATTTCTGCTTTATTGACTATGCCAAAGCCTTTGACTATGTGGATCACAATAAACTGTGGAAAATTCTGAAAGAGATGGCAATACCAGACCACCTGACCTGCCTCTTGAGAAATCTGTATGCAGGCCAGGAAGCAACAGTTAGAACTGGACATAGAACAACAGACTGGCTCCAAATAGGAAAAGGAGTATGTCAAGGCTGTATATTGTCACCCTGCTTATTTAACTTATATGCAGAGTACATCATGTCATGAGAAACGCTGGGCTGGAAGAAGCACAAGCTGGAATCAAGCTTGCCGGGAGAAATATCAATAACTTCAGATATGTAGATGACACAACCCTTCTGGCAGAAAGTACAGAGGAACTAAAAAGTCTCTTGATGAAAGTGAAAGAGGAGAGTGAAAAAGTTGGCTTGAAGCTCAACATTCAGAAAATGAAGATCATGGCATCTGGTCCCATCTCTTCATGGGAAATAGATGGGGGAAACAGTGGAAACAGTGTCAGACTTTATTTTTTGGGCTCCAAAATCACTGCAGATCATGACTGCAGCCATAAAATTAAAAAGACGCTTACTCCTTGGAAGGAAGGTTATGACCAACCTAGATAGCATATTGAAAAGCAGAGACATTACTTTGCCAACAAAGGTCCATCTAGTCAAGGCTATGGTTTTTCCTATGGTCAGGTATGGATGTGAGAGTGGGACTGTGAAGAAGGCTGAGCACCGAAGAATTGATGCTTTTGAACTGTGGTGTTGGAGAAGACTCTTGAGAGTCCCTTGGACTGCAAGGAGATCCAACCAGTCCATTTTAAAGGAGACCAGTCCTGGGATTTCTTTGGAAGGACTGATGCTAAAGCTGAAACTCCAATACTTTGGCCACCTCATGCGAAGAGTTGACTCATTGGAAAAGACTCTGATGCTGGGAGAGATTGGGGGCAGGAGGAGAAGGGGATGACAGAGGATGAGATAGCTGGATGGCATCACTGACTCAATGGACATGAGTTTGGGTGAACTCTGGGAGTTGGTGATGGACAGGGAGGCCTGGCATGCTGCAATCCATGGGATTGCAAAGAGTCGGACACGACTGAGCAGCTGAACTGAACTGAACTATACATTAGGTCCTTGTTGTTTATCTATTTTATATAATAATACAGTAGTGTGTATCTATTAATTCCAAATCCCAAATTTATCTTGCTCCTTGTCTCTTTGGAAATCATAAGTTTTGTTTTCTATGTCTGTGAGTCTATTTATGTTTTGCAAATAAGTTCATTTGTATCATTTTTTTAGAATCCACATATAAGGGATTTCATATAATATTTGTCTTTCTCTTTCTGAGTTACTTCACTTGGGATGATAATCTCCATGTCCATCCATGTTGCTGCAAATGACATTTCATTTTTTTTAAATTTTGAATTTTTTAATGGAAAGATAATTGCTTTATAGAATATTGTTGGTTTCTGCCAAACATCGACATGAATCAGCCATAGGTATGCATATGTCATTCTTTTCTATGGCTGAATAATATTCCATTATGTATACATACAGCACATCTGCCTTATCAATTCATCTGTTGATGGGTCCCCTGTGTGTGTGTGTGTGCAGTGTGCTCATGCTCAGTCACTTTGGTCGTATCTGACTCTTTGCGACCCCATGGACTGTAGCCCACCCTCGCCCCCAGCTCCTCTCTGCTGCTGCTGCTGCTAAGTCACTTTAGTTGTGTCCGACTCTGTGGGACGCCATAGATGGCAGCCCACCGGGCTCCCCCGTCCCTGGGATTCTCCAGGCAAGAACACTGGAGTGGGTTGCCATTTCCTTCTCCAATGCAGGAAAGTGAAAAGTGAAAGTGAAGTCGCTCAGTCGTGTCCGAGCCTCAGCGACCCCATGGACTGCAGCCTACCAGGCTCCTCCATCCATGGAGTTTTCTAGGCAAGAGTACTGGAGTGAGGTGCCATTGCCTTCTCTGCAGCTCCTCTCTAGGGCTTAATAAAACAGATGACTGAACCCCTTCCTAGTGTTTCTAATTCAGAGATTCAGGCAAGGTGCGGGGGGGTGGGGGGGGGCGTGGTGTGGTGTTGCTTCAGGTCTGGCGTTTCTAACAAGCTCCCAGGTGAAGTGGATGCTATTGCTCTGGGGACCATGCAATGAGAACCACTAATCTAATTTCTATTCTTCCCTTTATTTTCCTGCTCCTGCCATAGTGACCTTCCCAAAACACTAATCAGACGGTGTTGATCCCAGTGCTTCAAACCTTTCAGTGGTTGCCTAGTGCCCTCAAGAAAAAGCTTATCTTAGAGAGCCACTCAAAGCTCTGCCCTCTTCCCTGTGGCCTTGACCTCCAATTGTGGTGCTTGGCGTGCTGGCCTGGGTGGTCTTCCCTCTGAGGGGCAGGCTGCCCTAGAGAAGATCCGAGGTGCCAGACAGGGTGCTTTCTGTTTGTGACTTTGGGCAAGTAACGTACTTCTCTCATGTGTATGGAAACTGAACATGGTAGTTGTAGGGAAAGAGCAAATGAGCCAAGATGGCAGTGGTCTGGCTGTCTTACTCCACATCCTCTTGCTCTCACCCCACGTTTTGTAAATAATGACTTTGCATGGTTATGTAACAGCTGAGATGTGCATGAGCATCAAGACCTCTGTAAGCACCACCTGAAAAGCCCTTGGGGCTGTATCCACTGGAGCAACCACAAGAGAATACAGCATGTCTGTTGCTGCTGCTGGCTTGTTGCTGGGCCAGTCAGGAGAGAACAAGCATGTTTGTAGTTTCCACAAGTCCTCATGTCTTCCTCCAACTTCTTCCTATCTGCTGCCTTGCCAACCCTGGCTTCAGTGATCAGCTAGACAATTGGGGTAGTTGTCAGGATTCAGGGAGACAGCAGTGTTAAGAATTCTCTCCTTGTCCTGGAGCTGGGAAGGCCAAATGAACTTTATGGAGGGCACTCAGCTCTGTGGCTGCCCCATGGCAAGTCCTCAGGGCCTCCCCTGCCCATCTGACCTGCCTTCCTGCCCCCTGAGCACTGTCAGCAGTGGCTGACAGTCTCTTAAGTACCACTGGAAGGGCACGCCCCAGGCCAGGTCTCTTTCAACAGGGTGGTTAGGGAGGGCTTCCTGGAGGAGATAAAACTTGTGTGTCCCTTTCAGTATGGCCCCTAGATTGATGTTTTCTGTAACTTATTTTATTTTTTCATGGGATTTTTTTTCAACTCATTCTTTCACATATACAAGTATGAATCAAACAGCTCCTCCATGTCACACACTGTACTGGAGACACAGAAGAGAAGGAGGCTGCAAGCCCTGGAAGGCAGGCCTGTGCTGTGAGGCAGCAGGGCAGGAGGACCTTTGCCGTGGGCGTGCCTGGAACCAAAGCTCCACTGGGCCTTGCCCTGGCTGTGTGCTTGCACATGTTATGGCCCATTCCTGGGCTGTGTTTGTGAAATGGGGCTGAAAGGCCCCAGATCCGAGGCCTGTTTGGAGGAGGGAATGAGACAGCTGACAAAGCAGGGGCAGAGGAGAGGGACTCTTGAAATATGAGCCTGTTCTCTCCCTGATTGAAGGGAAAGGGGGGCTCTAGACCTCGTAGCCTGTAATTTGCTGAAGGCGCTAGCAGCCCCTGAAGGTAAAGCTTGGCTCTGCTAGCCACCACCTGTTTCTCATCTCCAAAGCCCAGGTCTAGAACTATTCCAGGAGCTTTCAAGAAGGGTCATAGCCCTCACTGGGATGAGAACTGAGGCCCCCTGGGACTCACTCCTAGGGCTGTGGAAGCCTACCCATGGAGACCACCATCATGGAGGGCTTTCTCTGCTCTGCGGTGGGTGCTCTGCCATCACTTGGCACAGACGTCACTATAGCAGCCCCTGAGAGAAATGTGAGAAAGCACTGGGGTGTGGTTGTGTATGGGTTCTCTAGGGTTGCCCTACAAACAGCCATAGGCCGGGTGGCTTCAACACATACTTCTTTCCTCACGCTTTTGGAGGCTGGGAGTCTGAGCTCAGCAGGGTTGCTTTCTTTCTTTGGCTTGTAGAGGTCTGGCTTCTCCCTGTGTCTTCACATTCTTCTCTCTGAAACCATCTGCGTCCAGATTTCCTCTTCATATCAGGGCACAAGTCGGACCGGTTGAGGGTCTTCCCCAGCTTCATTTTACCTTAATTACCTTAGAGACCTTATCTCCAAACAGTAACATTCTGACGTACTGGGGGTGGGTGTGGTTAGGACTTGGACACATGAGTTCAGCCCATCACAGGTGGCCAGCCCCCAAGACTGTCCCCAGTGACCCTGCCTCCTCATTCCACCGCCTGGTGTAGTCCCTTCCCATGCTCTTCCAGAGCTGGCTTGTCTCTGTGGTTGGCCAGCTGTGTGTGCCAGAGCAATGGCATCGCTTGTGATGTTGTTGTTGTTCAGCTGCCCAGTCGTGTCTGATCCTTTGCGACCCCATGGACTGTAGCACTATCGCTTGTGATAGCTGTTCTAAAAGACTGGTTTCTCTAGATCACTTTCTAACACCGTACACAAAGATAAACTCAAAATGGATTAAAGATCTAAATGTAAGACCAGAAACTATAAAACTCTTAGAGGAGAACATAGGCAAAACACTCTCCGACATAAACCACAGCAGGATCCTCTATGATCCACCTCCCAGAATTCTGGAAATAAAAGCAAAAATAAACAAATGGGATCTAATTAAAATTAAAAGCTTCTGCACAACAAAGGAAAACATAAGCAAAGTGAAAAGACAGCCTTCCGAATGGGAGAAAATAATAGCAAATGAAGCAACTGACAAACAACTAATCTCAAAAATATACAAGCAACTCCTGCAGCTCAATTCCAGAAAAATAAACGACCCAATCAAAAAATGGGCCAAAGAACTAAATAGACATTTCTCCAAAGAAGACATACGGATGGCTAACAAACACATGAAAAGATGCTCAACATCACTCATTATTAGAGAAATGCAAATCAAAACCACAATGAGGTACCACTTCACACCAGTCAGAATGTCTGCGATCCAAAAATCTGCAAGCAATAAATGCTGGAGAGGGTGTGGAGAGAAGGGAACCCTCTTACACTGTTGGTGGGAATGCAAACTAGTACAGCCACTATGGAGAACAGTGTGGAGATTCCTCAAAAAATTGCAAATAGAAATGCCTTATGACCCAGCAATCCCACTGTTGGGCATACACACAGAGGAAACCAGAATTGAAAGAGACACATGTACCTCAATGTTCATCGCAGCACTGTTTATAATAGCCAGGACATGGAAACAACCTAGATGTCCATCAGTAGATGAATGGATAAGAAAGCTGTGGTACATATACACAATGGAGTATTACTCAGCCATTAAAAAGAATACATTTGAATCAGTTCTGATGAGATGGATGAAACTGGAGCCGATTATACAGAGTGAAGTGAGCCAGAAAGAAAAACACCAATACAGTATACTAACACATATATATGGAATTTAGGAAGATGGCAATGATGACCCTGTATGCAGGACAGCAAAAAAGACACAGATGTGTATAGCGGACTTTTGGACTCAGAGGGAGAGGGAGAGGGTGTGATGATTTGGGAGAATGGCATTGAAACATGTATAATATCATGTAAGAATCGAATTGCCAGTCTATGTCTGATGCAGGATATGGCACGCTTGGGGCTGATGCGCAGGGATGACTCAGAGAGATGTTGTGGGGAGGGGGTGGGAGGGGGGTTCATGTTTGGGAACGCATGTACACCTGTGGTGGATTCATGTCAATCTATGCCAAAACCAATACAGAATTGTAAAGTAAAAAAAAAAAAAAAAAAAAAAAAAGACTGGTTTCTGTGTTGGTTGCTCCTGCTCTCTCTCTCCATCTCAGATCACCTGTCCTGGGGGAAGCCAGCTGTCCTGAGGTGAGGTTGATGTTGTGGGGAACTGAGGCCTTCTGCTGACAGCCACAGGAGTGAGTCTTGTCAAAGCAGGTCCTCCAGCTGCAGTCAAACATTTGGAAAACAACCTCGTCAGGAGAGTGAAAAGGCTGGCTTAAAACTCAACATTCAAAAAACGAAGATCATGGCATCTGGTCCCATCACTTCATGGCAAATAAATGGGGAAACAATGGAAACAGTGACAGATATTATTTTCTTGGGCTCCAAAATCACTGTGGACGGTGACTGCAGCCACAAAATTAAAGGACGCTTGCTCCTTGGAAGGAAAGCTATGACAAACTTAAGAGTATTAAAAAATAGAGACGTCACTTTGCTGACAAAGGTCTGTATAGTCAAAGCTATGGTTTTTCCAGTAGTCATGTATGGATGTGAGAGTTGGACCATAAAGAAGGCTGAGTGCCGAAGAATTGATGCTTTCGAATTGTGGTGCTGGAGAAAACTCTAGAGAGTCCCTTGGACTGTAAGGAGATCAAACCAGTAAATCCTAAAGGAAATCAACCCTGGATATTCATTGGAAGGGCTGGTGCTGAAGCTGAAGCTCCAATACTTTGGCCACCTGATGCGAAGAGCCAACTCATTGGAAAAGACCCTGATGCTGGGAGAGATCCAGGGCAGGAGGAAAAGGGGCCGACAGAGCATAATATGATTGGATGGCATCACCAACTCAATGGACATGAGTTTGAGCAAACTCTAAGAGATAGTGAAGGACAGGGAAGCCTGGCGTGCTGCAGTCCATGGGGTTTCAAAGAATCCAATACACCTCAGCAACTGAACATCAGAACAACCTCCTGAGAGGTCTTGAGCCAGAACCATCCAACCTCACTGTTCCTGGGTTCCACACACTTAGAATCTAGGTGACCTAATACCTGCTTATTGTTTAAAGCTGCTAAATTTCAGGGTAATCTGTTACTCAGCCAATGATAACTATTGAAAAAATTAAGGGCACACAGACTGTGAGTGCAGCCCAGAACTGGATTCTTGACTGTCTGGCTCTCCCATCAGATCAGTGCCCTTTTCAGCACAACCTGTTACCAGAGCCAAGATTAGCTTTGCATAGAGATGGTTGCTGTGAAGAATGCAGGAAGAAGCAAAAAAAAAAAAAAAAAAAGAGAGAGAGGAGGAGGAGAGAGAGAAGATTGTTAATAACCAGTTGGGGAGAGGCTGACAGATACAGCTAAAACCACAAATCAGACAGGTAAAAATAAGGAGGCTAAGGCCACACCAGTCTGTGGCTTCAGGGCTATAGCTGCTCCCCTGCTGCCTGGGTCCGATGTGTGATCAGAGGAACAGAGATATCTACAGGACCGTGACCAGCCTGTGGGCTGTAGGCATCCCCAGAAAGGCTGGGTTAGTCTACAGTCACTCTGGTCTATCAGATCAAAGGCCTGACCTTTTTTATTCAGAGCTTTGCAGCACCCAAGGCCTGACTAGGAGGTGAGTCATAATAAACATTTCATTGCCTACTGGGTGCCAGGCAATGAGCTAGATGTGTGATTTAATTTTATACTGGAAAGAAACCTGAGCAGAGCATACTTCTATACTCATTTTACAGACAAAAGAAATCAAATTCAGAGAGCTGAGACACCAGGGTAATGTTTCTTTCCCAGCTGGTGAGTAAAGACTTGAATCCAATTCTACTTCGTTCCATTTGCTCCACTTCACCAAGCTCTCAGGCATCGTCTCTCCACCAATCTGTATTAATGGATAAGGAGGTAGATTGCAAAGAGACTTATTTAAACCCAATTTTGACACCCTCACACTGGATTATATTTACTTCCTTCCTTGGGACCGAGGGAAGCATGAAAGGTTTGAGAGCTGAGAACTAGGCTTTGCCTACCCTGGACACTCAAGGAAGGCTTCCTGGAGATGGCGGTGCCTAAACTGAGTCCTGACAGAGAGGTTGAAGTTAGACAAATGGAAAGAGTGGAATGTGTCTTAGGCATATGTGAACACCAGCCAGGTATTCTTGGGAGCCTGGATCTTCAAAAGTGTGGCCCTGGACCAGCCTGGCAGCCCCAGCATCACCCAGCAGTTGGTTAGAAATATAGAATCTCAGGTTCTAACCCAGACCCATAGAATCAGAATCTGAATTTTAACAATAAACTGGGCCATTCATATGCACTTTTGAGTTTAGGAGGTGCTACTGAATAGGGAGTTAGCATGTGTAAAAACAACATAAGATGAGTAAGGTAAGGCAAGCAAACTTCCTCAGACACATGAGTAGGTGCAGTGAGGGTGGGATAGAGGTGCAATGGGGATGCTAGGCATGAGGCTGAGCCATGGGCCCAAGTCAGAACTGTCTTCAGGCTCGGGGAATTGAGGTCAAATCTGATTATTTAAAAGAAGACAAATATCTGGATATTGATGAAAACTATGCTGATTTTTGGAGAAGGCAATGGCACCCCACTCCAGTACTCTTGCCTGGGAAATCCCACAGAGGGAGAAGCCTGGTAGACAGTCCATGGGGTCGCTAAGAGTCGGACACAATTGAGCGACTTCACTTTCACTTTCACTTTCATGCGTTGGAGAAGGAAATGGCACCCCACTCCAGTACTCTTGCCTGGAGAATCCCAGGGACGGGGGAGCCTGGTGGGCTGCCGTCTCTGGGGTCACAGAGTTGGACACGACTGAAGCGACTTAGCAGCAGCAGCAGCAGCAGCAGCAGCAGCAACATGCTGATTTTTAAATGCTGTCAATTTAAAAATTAAAAATAGTCTAATGGTTCAAAAAAAATGATGCTTTTGGGCTGTTAGTTGGTAGCTTCCTGCTTCTATTTCTGAGCATAGAGTCTGTATCTTCACAAGTGGTATTGAATGAATGAATGAGTGAGTGAATGAATGAGGTGGAGAGGATTTGACTATTTTCCCAATGCCTGCAGAGGTAGCTAAGTATTCCTCTTCCCATAGTTTTCTACCCTTGGCCTTAGTTTTCCCACCAAGGTTCCAGTTGATGATATCTAAGGACCCTTCAGACCCTTGGTACCCCTAGGAGAATGAATTTTCTGTCCTGAGGGGCAGAATCAGAGGCACTGATGCAAGGCAGCTGCTGTGTGCCAGTTCTTGGGTTTTTGGAGAATTCAGGGTTGTTTATGGGTGGTGTGTTTTCTCCTTTGCAATGGGGACTGAGCGTTCCACAAGA
Source organism: Oryx dammah (assembly GCF_014754425.2). Classification (NCBI taxonomy): domain Eukaryota; kingdom Metazoa; phylum Chordata; class Mammalia; order Artiodactyla; family Bovidae; genus Oryx; species Oryx dammah. Next base: position 88,751,026 of record NW_024070212.1, on the reverse strand, counting down.
TGAGAGGAAATATCTCCTGATGCAGTTTTTCTTTCTTCTGGGGTAAAGCCTTGTAAAAAGAAGGTCCCCTGTAGATATGGAGGGAGATGAAAAGGGAGGCAGGGCAAGCCTCGGGCCTTTGGCAGGGTCTTCCTGCTCGTCTGCCTTCCATGCTCTTCCGAGTCTGGCTTCCCCTTTCCCTGCCACTGTCCTAGCTCAGACCACCCTTGATACACTTTCTAAGGTTTTCAAAGCCCTCCTCCTCATCTTGATGCTCTCATCCCTGCCTCTGCTGCTCGGAAGAACCCTGTCCCCATCTTACCCTTTCTCTAGAGGAGAGCATTTAAATTGGAGCCTGAGATCGTGTTACCAATGAGCTCATATAGGAACTCATGACCCCATCTGAGAAGCTGTTGGCCAAGCTCCCCAATGAGAGACGATGGGGCAGATGGAATAGGAGAATTTGGCATTTCACAGAGTTGGGTTCAAAGCTCAACAATGCCGTTCACTGGTTGGATGTTCTTGACTGAGACTTCAATCTCTGTAGGCCTCAGTTTACTCATCTGTAAGAACAAGGTAATAATACAGCCCTTATAAATGTGTTGTGAAGATTTTTTAAAAAGTAATATTTCTGAGCAGTTACTGTATATAAGACATTATGAAAAGGACTTCTTTGTATTATTGCATTTAATTCTCACAACAACCCCATGAACGAGGTACTATCATTATGTCCATTGTACAAATGGGAAGACTGAGATACAGTAGAGTTAAGCAAGTTGTCTCACAGGCAGACCCTGAATCTGCCTGTGCAGATTCTGATCCCAGAGCCTCACACAGGACCATTGACTTGGATAAACCTAAGAAAATGTCTCACACATGGCGACTACCCTCATTCAGCCTTCAGTTCAGTTCAGTCGCTCAGTCGTGTCCAGCTCTATGCTACCCCATGAATCACAGCACACCAGGCCTCCCTGTCCATCACCAACTCCCAGAGTTCACTGAAACTCATGTCCATCGAGTTGGTGATGCCATCCAGCCATCTCATCCTCTGTCGTCCCCTTCTCCTCCTGCGTCCAATCCCTCCCAGCATCACAGTCTTTTCCAATGAGTCAACTCTTCCCATGAGGTGGCCAAAGTATTGGAGTTTCAGCTTCAGCATCAGTCCTTCCAATGAACACCCAGGACTGATCTTCTTTAGGATGGACTGGTTGGATCTCCTTGCAGTCCAAGGGACTCTCAAGAGTCTTCTCCAACACCATACTTCAAAAGCATCAATTCTTTGGTGCTCAGCTTTCTTCACAGTCCAACTCTCACATCCATACATGACCACTGGAAAAACCATAACCTTGACTAGATGGACCTTAGTCGGCAAAGTAATGTCTCTGCATTTGAATATGCTATCTAGGTTGGTCATAACTTTAATTCCAAGAAGTAAGCGTCTTTTAATTTCATGGCTGTAATCATCATCTGGAGTGATTTTGGAGCCCAGAAAAATAAAGTCTGACACCGTTTCCTCATCTATTTCCCATGAAATGATGGGACCAGATGCCCTGATCTTCGTTTTCTGAATGTTGAGCTTTAAGCCAACTTTTTCACTCTCCTCTTTCACTTTCATCAAGAGGCTTTTTAGTTCCTCTTCACTTTCTGCCACAAGGGTGGTGTCATCTGCAATATCTGAGGTTATTGATATTTCTACCGGCAGTCTTGATTCTAGCTTGTGCTTCTTCCAGTCCAGCGTTTCTCATGATGTACTCTGCATATAAGTTAAATAAGCAGGGTGACAGTATACAGCCTTGACGTACTCCTTTTCCTATTTATAACCAGTCTGTTGTTCCATGTTCAGTTCTAACTTTAGCCTTAGTAGGAGGTTTAATGGACCAAACAAGCATTAGGTGGCCAAATTCAAGTTTACTGAAATAATTTTTGTAAAGGGGTTTCAAATGGATTTCCACTGACATTATCTTTCACATCTTAGCAGCTCTGAGGGGTTGGTATTACCTTATTTTTTCAGATGAAGCAACTAAGGCTCAGAGACCTAGCCAATAGTTAAGCCAAAACTCAAATCCATTTTTCCTAACCCAAAACACAAGCTTGTTCTTATTCATCCTGGTATTTGTCACTGTTAAGAAAAGAAAGGGGACTTCTCTGGTGGTCCAGTGGTTAAGACTTCACCTTCCATTGCATGGGTTGTGGGTTCAATCCCTGGTCAGGGAACTAAGATCCCACATGCCTTGTGGCCAAAAAAAAGCCCCCAAAACATAAAATATAAACAATATTGTAACAAATTCAAAAAAAACTTTTAAAATGATCCACATTAAAAAAAGTTTTTTTTAAAAAAGCTAATGAATTATATTATTCATTAATCATATTAGTAACTCAGTGAACAAAAGGACACAAGACAAGTTGATCTTGATGACAGGAGAAAAATGTACAAGTACAAGCTGGGTTTGGACCCCTGGCTGCTGTCTCACTGCAAAGACCCACGCAGAGGGGTGGTAAGGAAGAGGGATTGATGTCAATGATTCTGAGTTGGGTGTTCCCAAGGATCATAGGGGAGTTTGAAGTGTAGACTTTGCCAATTTCCTTACTTTGGATTCCTAGGTGTACTTATGCCTTGGCTGCGGTGGAGGCAAAGACAGGAGTACTCAGGACCTAAGATGAACACTTTTCTAGGCAGGTCACAAGACTAAACTGAGGTTAAAAGCATCTGCCTGTTGGGTCTAGATTTTGCAGCATGCTTTTTACCTTAAACATTTCAACTCTAGCCTCATCAATAGCATTCTCTGTTCCTCACCACCTTAAATAGTCTAGGCTATGTTCTTTCTTACCTTTGGGATTTTGCACATGCTATTTCTTTAGCTGGTGACAGGAAGAGTCTGCAGGATCGGCAGAAGGGCAGAGAGAGGTGAATGCTGTTAGAGAAAAACTCTCAAAGATACTGGGTTGAATTGTTGTTATTGTGTAGTCACTAAGTTGTGTCTGATTCTCTTGCGATCCCATGGACTGTAGCCCGCCGGACTCCTCTGTCCATGAAATTCTCCAGACAAGAATAGTGGAGTGGGTAGCCATTCCCTTTTCCAGGAGATCTTCCAGACCCAGGGATCAAACCCAAGTCTCCTGCATTGACAGGCAGATTCTTTACCACTGAGCCACCAAGGAAGCCTGCTGGGTTGAATAGTTACAGCTTAATGATCTGTTACTTATTAGCTGTATGACATTGGACAAACTTCTTAACTCATTTTAATCATTTGTAAAATAGGGATGAAAATAATAACTCAAAAATGTGACTTGATTAACAAATGGAATCCTAACTGGCTGCTGGAGGACAAGAGAAGATAATGCGCATGTAATGTCTAGCGCTACGTCCTGCAGTCAGTTGGCTTGCAGGAATGGTGAGCTCTGCTATTATTAGTCTTCTGGAAGGTGTTCCTTGATGCCCTCTTCCCCCATCAGATTCATGTGTTTGTGCTGTGTGTTCTCTGAGCACCTATTAAAATTCTGATTCTGTAGTTTTGGAGTGGGGTTCAGATATGCCAGTCCCTTTTCAGCAGTTATTCCAGGTGTTTAGTCCCAATTAATTTCATTGTCTCAACTGGTGTTTCTTAATCCTTGCCCATAAAATATGAGGCATTTTTGCGAGTCTGAACTCTGTGATACTGGGAGCTGCATCTGTATTGGGCACTGTTGAATTTCCAACCCTTACAGGCCCAGGATAGAGGAGATAACCCTGGAGGCTGAATGCAAGCATGGATGGCTTGCTGACGTTTGCCTCTGCAGTGCTTTATGGATAAAGAACTCAGGATATATAATGTGTCTTCCTTTCCTGATATCACCATTACTAGTTAATTATATTCATTTGTCCCTGCTCCCATCAAGTTTCTTTCTCCTTGTTGATGCTGACCGATAAAGGGTGATGCTGTATAATGAGTAAGAGCATGAATTCTGGAGCCAGAAAACCCCAGTTTACCCTTTTATAAATGGAAATATCAATAACCAGAGCTTTGTAAATTATACAGGTCTGTGAGCTTGTGAGGGCTGGTCTCTGAATGGATGGTTTCTGAGTAAACTGTGGAGAAATCCTGAGGCACATTTGCCTGTATCAAGTGTCTCCAAGCTGCAAAGACCTCTAAGGGAAGTAAGATTTAGGGAACACGGGGCCCTTGAATCCTGCTTCTCTGTCAATATCTTGCAGGGCCGGTCTACGATGGCCTGTATGGGCCCTCCCAGAAGTCTCCCAGGCCAGAGTGGCAGGCTCAGAGACCGATGGTGTGCAGGGGCTGGGGCTCAGACAGATGGGTGTAAAACCAAGCATGTGGCCCACCCTCTGTTCTGCAAGGATTAAGTCACTGATCTCTGCTGTCACTGACTGAGTGCACCCGAGACGAATTCAGGACGAAGAATAGGGTAAGGTGTTCTGTGCTCTGGAAAAACCAGACCTCTTAAGTATTTCAATTGATCTTAGGAAAAAGGTTTTATGAGTCCAGATTCTAGCTTCTTCCCATACATCGAAGAGCATTAAAATGGTTAACTGAGATACCAGTCCCTCCTCCTTACTGAGATGTATGCTTGACTGCGCTATTGTCTCGCCAGAATCGTACACACACGGGCCTCTCCCTCTGCCTCTTTAGAGCAGTCCCCACAGAGGTACTGAAAGACTATTTTCCAGGCTATAGTCCTCATTAAGGCCCTGAATTAAACTCAATTCATGGTTTATGTGGTGTGTTTTTCTTTCAGTTGAATTAAGGCCCTGAATTAAACTCAATTCATGGTTCTTATGTGGTGTGTTTTTCTTTCAGTTGAAAGGGGTTATCCCCTACGCAACAGCACTTAGCTTTCCCTAGCAGCCCCCTCAAGAAAGACCCTCACATCCCACAGGATCTGAGTCTATTGACAAGTGAGAATCCCAGCTTCATTGTCATCTAGGTGCCACCCTGGCTGGTCTGGAGGCCTCTCATCCACACCCTACCTGCTGTGGCCTGGATCCTATTTACAGCTTCACTTTCACATTGCTGCTGCTGTTAAGTCACTTCAGTCGTGTCTGACTCTGTGCGACCCCATAGATGGCAGCCCACCAGGCTCCCCCATCCCTGGGATTCTCCAGGCAAGAGTACTGGAGTAGGGTGCCATCGCCTTCTCCACACCTTCACATTACAGGCATTTAACCTGTAACCGGGCTTCTACTCTGAGCTGGATGGTGGGTGGAAGATTGGCTGAGTACTCCTAACTGGTCCCATATGTTTGAATGGCAAGGAAGGTCCTGGATTAGGGATCTGGAGGCCCACATGGGCTGTCCTGAGAGCATTGCAAGAAGCCACCAGGACCTGGAGCTCTGTACGAGACCATGCTCGGTGTGGATTGTGAGGGGCTTTCCCTGGGTTGGTTTTTGAGAGAACTGTAGGAAAATCTTGAAGCAGGATACTGAGACTTGAAGAGAGCAGTGGCTTACTTGTAGCTCCACTGTGAATCAGTCAACACCCGAGCTAGGACTTCAATCCAGGGCTCCTGACTCCTTGCCAGGGCTGTTTGCACATCCTCACAGTGTATCCCCTTTTCCTTCTAGGCATCGTATTGTCCTCATCAGTAAAATGGGTTTACTTCTCAGGTTGCCTCACATATGCATGTGAGATTCAGCCTGGTTTTTGGAGATGCCACCGAGCTCCCCTCAAGGCATGGCCCAGGAGACTGGCTCAGAAACTGGACAGAAACTTGGTTCCTTCTCTTCCTCTAGCTTGTGTGTGACCAGAGGCCTGTTCTTTGACCACCTGGTTCTCAGAGTTTCCAAATGCAATGGGAAATGGAATTTCTGCTCTTATGGAATTCAGAGAGCTGTGGTGCGACCAGAGCCAGAAGAACCTAGTGAGAGTTTCCAGGTTTGTGGGACAGAAGATCTGGTGAGTGAGCGCCTTTGCTATGGGGCAGGGTGACCTGAACAAGGCACTGAGGGCCAGTTACTTAAATCTCAGTTTATGTTTCTTTGGAATGGAGGTATGGAATTTTTCTTGACTGGGTTGAAAGGATCAAATAAGGTAATGGATTTGTAAATGTTTTGTGAAGTAGACATTGTTCTGAGAGGTTATTTATGAATAAAGTTGTTGGCAAACAGTAATGATCTTAATTTTTACAAGTGTAACTTATTTTGTACCTCTCATGTTTTAGGTATTTTATTAGACACACTGTATTTATTTATCACTAAACCTTAGAATAATCCTGTGACTCAAGGTGGCAAAGAGCTTCTGTATATTAGCTCTTAAATCTTTAAAATAATCTTTATATTAGCTCTAAAATCTTTTTCTTCTTCTTGCTATTCAGTTGCCAAGTCATGTCCCACTCTTTGCGACCCCATGGACTTCAGCACGCCTGGTTTCCCTCTCCTTCACCGTCTCCCGGAGTTTGCTCAGATTCAAGTACATTGAGTTGGTGATGCTATCTAACCATCTCATCTTCTGCTGCCCTCTTCTCCTCTTGCCTTCAATCAGGTGGCCAAAGTATTGGAGCTTCAGCATCAGTCCTTCCAATGAATATTCAGGGTTGGATTCCTTTAGGATTGATTAGGTTGATCTCCTTGCAGTCCAAGAGACTCTCTAGAATCTTTACGAGCACCACAATTCTTATTATACAGATGGGAAAACTGAGGCTCAGAGAATGAAGTGGTCTGCCCAAGGCCCATGAAGATGTGGCTGAACTGGGACTAAAAGTCCTTCTGACTCTAAGCTGACACTCTTTCCATCAGTCTGCATTCTTCATGAGAAACTCAGTCAGTGGTCAAATTCTACCATTCTGGGTGTGAGAGTAAGCTTCCGGATAGCAGTTCCAGAGCAGACATTTTAGTTCTGACCATTAAATACTCCAGAAACCACGAAAAGCTGAATCCAAATCATTTCAGTTCAGCCAGTGCCACTCTTCTGCCTTGAAGTGTTTTCTAGTTGAGGGTATACAACAAGGGCTGAGCTGGTGTGGTGTAGATAGATGATCAGGCTGCATTCCAGTGGGAGGTTGGGTCCTGGGCCCTGGCCTCACAGGGATGGTTTCACACTGTTCAATCTGTGAGGCTCTCAGCTCTCTGGGCAGGTCTAGATGTCAAAGGAGAGGACTGAAACGTAAGTTCTAGGCTGGGAGTTGAGTTCAAGCCAAATGTGAAGGTTGAGCTCCATTAAGCACTGGATGTCCAGAAGTTCAAGGGGAAGACAGGCACAGTGTAGAAACATGGAGCTGGGAGGAAGCTGGTCTCGGGCACTTCATTCACAGCTCTTCTGTGCACACTGCTAGCTGCATACTTCCTGGGCACCGCTGTCTGCTGGTCACGCAAGGTTCTTGACAGAAGCTTGTGGAGCTTAGAAGAGCTGACCTCCTTAAATCTGCATACAACTCCATCCTCCAGACGCTTATCACACTAACCTGAAACCATCTCTCTGGGCAGAAAGGCTGTGTCTTCTCCTTGAGTATCAGCAGCCCACGGCTGAGTTATGAAACACAACACAAAAGGCCTTCTGTGAAGTTTTATTATATTTATTTTTAAACGTGAATATTTTAATCAAATTATTTGTAATAAAGAAAAAGTGAAACCTTCTAATGTTCATTGATAAGAGAACGAACATTTAGAATGTTCTAAAGAGCAAAGAGTCGGATACGACTGAGTGACTGAACTGAACTGAACTGAACTGAAAGAGCATTTAGAATGCTCTTATTAATGAAATTCTATGAAGCAGAAGAAAAAAACAATGAACAGGCTAGAAGTATTCATAAGGATAAATCTCATAGATAAAATATTATATGAAAAAGGCAAGTTGCAAAATAATAAATGCAATATAATAACATTTGAATATAGCTTAAAATGTACAAAATAAAATATATTTAGAGATGTTCACCTCTTCCTCATGGTTATAAGAAGGTAGGCCTTTGAACATAGGTCAGTACCAACTCCCTTTCTGCCCTGCAGCTTCATGGCTGTGTGTGCTTGGGGAGCTTCCTCTCTGGGCTCTACTTTTCCAGTTGATGATAAAGCAGGCAGAATAACACAGAGGCAGCCATGGAGCTCTGAAAGTCCTCAGTCACAGCCCATCCAGGACCTGCCACAGTCTTTGACCCAAGCCAGTGACTGAGTACGTGGGGCCTTTCCTGCCCGGCATGGGAGTCCTCCAGCGGGGGTGTCTTTGCTGTGAGGGTCCTGTTGGGTTGGGAGCTAGTTGTCAATTCTGCGCTGCTATTAGGGTCACTCTCTGTGAATCCCACTTCCTCCCTGCTTTCCTTTTCCAGGTGTCAGATTCTTACCTGTCTGTTGGACCTTCCCCACCCAATCCTGCCTTCTCCCACTTGAAACTTTTACAGACACTACTCCCAATCTACCCCTTGTACCCTGATCTATTCTCAGTGTCTGCTTCCTGTAGGATCTAACAGACTCACATACCTACATAATCAGGGCACAGGATACAGTAGATGTAATTGTAACAGTCATCATAGCTGATATTATTATTACTATTAGTATTATTTCCCCTGATTAAGAAAAACCTGCAGCCCCTCTGATCAGAGTGACAAGAACAAACAATGTCAGTCCTCAGTCTGACCAGCAATTATCAGGCAGAACAAATTCTCTGCATAGCTACCATGTACTGCAGATAATGGCTTGGGGCCAGAGGGCGGGGGCTGCTGAATCTCAAAGATCTTAGTTTTACAAATGATCATATCCATTTCAATTGTTCTGCTCACAAAGGGTACAGGCACACACTTGGAGTGTGCAAAGCAGCTTAGGTTTCCCAAGGAATAAACGAATTCTAAAAAGAGGAATATTTCATACTTGACATGCTCGACACTTCCTTCCTGATGCCTAGTGGAGGGTGTCTTGGACAATAATTATACTTGTCAGGACTGGAAGACAATCAAACATGAGCTGTGCTGCTCTGAGATTTAAGACCCTGTGGGATATTTTGCATACTGGTTATATTGCCACCTTTGGTGTTTTCACATTTATTGTCCCCCCAGGGCCATAAAAATGTCCTGCCTTTTATAGAGTGTGCAGATTCAGAGATCCCCTCTGACCCCCCTGGCCAACCCACCAGAGTTGGAAAGTTCTTGCTTTGTAACTGAAATGCTACCCTGCAATTAAGTTGTCAGGCCTGGGCACCAGCATGTTAGAAGAGGGCTCCCTGCTTACTGCCCACAATCCAATTAAGTTTACTGAGAGAGAGAGACCTTGACATTGGGAAGGCCACTAGCTCCTAAGACAACCCACTTCGTACCTTTGTGTGTGTTAGTTCCATTTGACCATCTGACCTAATTTGCCGTGCATTGTCTATTATTGCAGTATAAATATTACTAGTACCTCCTTTCCCTCTTAGATATGGAGTAGATAGACGGCAGCCGACGAGGCTCCTCCGTCCCTGGGATTCTCCAGGCAAGAATACTGGAGTGGGTTGCCATTTCCGTCTCCAATGAGTGAAAGTGAAAAGTGAAAGTGAAGTCGCTCAAGTCGTGCCCTACCCTTAGCGACCCCATGGACTGCAGCCTACCAGGCTCCTCCGTCCATGGAGTTTTCCAGGCAAGAGTACTAGAGTGGGGTGCAGTTGCCTTCTCCATTAACAAAACATAGGTATGCATATCCACCCAGCCTTCCACCATTAACATAAAAATGGTGAAAGTTTGGAGTCATGAAGCAGATACAAGTTTATAGGAATGAGACTGCTATAATTTATTCTTAATTGTTTATTGCACGGTTCTGTAATGCTGCTATACAGGGTCCTCCAGTGAGTTTCATGAAAAGTCAAATGAGCTGCCAACTTGAGTTTGACGAACTACAGTCTTGCTTGAAGTCAAGGGTATGGCATGAATAACCACTCAGGGCTCTTTTGAGTTCCATGAATGCATGAAATAGATCAGTGGGTGCTGACAAACCACCAGAGTAATTAGTTTTTGAGGTTAAATGAATGTGATGGTGATAATTAAAATGATAATAAGACAATGCATTATAGTTATATTGTAAGCTAGGCATTGTTCTAAGTATTTTATACTTAAATATTTAACTGATTTAATCTTTACAACAACCTTATAAAACAGATACTATTATTATTGCCATTTTACAGATAAAGAAATCAAAGCACAAAGAGGTTCAATAGCTTCCCAGAGCCATAAGATTTTTAATATTGGCGTATAAAGCCTTGTTTTGTATCCTATTGTTTTGACAGGAAATGCTGGAAGGATACAGGCAGGGTCTGCAGCCCTGGGGCTTTCCCTCTTGTTAACTTGGCCCTAAGTTATCTTGCACTCTCCCTTTAGTCAGAGAGCATGTGTAATTTATCATCTAAACTAGGACAGTTTGGGGAATGGAAAGGAGTGTTATTAATAGTTATGCTGGAACAATAGGTATAAATGGATCGGCAATGTGGACAACCCAGGTCTTCTGACCACCATATACTTGAAATCTGGCTTAAACTCTAGCTTAAATCTACTCTAACAACAAAAAATTAAGAGAAGGAGCTTTACATGTCATCTGGGAATAACATGGATATATGTGAAAGCAGAGGAAGAATTGTCTTAGAAAATAGTTTTGAAGAACAGTGAGGACTTCTCCCTCCTTCCAAGTTAACACGTTAGCCTGCCATGGTTTCATGGATGCCATGGAAAACTGGTGACCTCTGGGTTGGAGACAAAGAACTTTATTACTCATGGCACAGCGAGCAGTACAGCTTGCTTATGTGATGTTCTCTTGTCCCTCAAGTCCTGAGGTGGGGGCGGGGGGTGACGCCACGAGGCCCAGACAGGTGCTGCAGGGAGACTGAGTTTGCTTCAGGACTGATGAAACTTGAGTTTAGGGAAACAAATCTTTTATAATGGCTGCATGCAAATCCACCTGACCTTTGCCCTGGGGGAAGACATTGCTTTTATTCTCTGGGGGCAAATAAATCTGCCTTCTGCTCCTGAGGGAGACTCTAGTTTCCAAGACTGTTTGTTCTACAAACATCTTTGAAAAGATAGTTGGTGCCTTGGGACTTCTCTGGTGGTCCAGTGGCTAAGACTTCATGTTTCCAGGGCAGATGGTGTGGGTTCGATCCCTGGTGCAGGAAGTTCTGCCTGCACCATGATATAGCAAAAAAAAAAAGAAAAGGAGAAAAAAAAAAAAGGGTGCCTCTGCTTACGGGATATGCAGAAACATTAGGGGCCCATGGAGAATTGTTTCCCAACACAATTGAGTGTCACAGCCTCAGAAATCTCTGCAGCGCCTTGGCTGGGATTTCTGTACCCAGTAGGGGATGGGCAGATGACTTCCAGGCTTCCTACCAAGTCAGGGATTCCATGAAATTCTGGTTCTCTTCCTCTGGTTTTAGGAAAGTCTGAGGTTGAGACAGGGAAAATGATGAGAACAAATGACAGAGAAGTGCACAATTGTTCTTTTTCCATTTGTTTCTTTTCTCTCTTTAAGACTGAGCATTTTTTGGCAAACTGTTGTAACATTAATACTCTGCATGGTGGATGTTTTCTGTCAGAAATTTTACAGATGATTAATGTAAGGAGAGTAGACACTTGTTAGAATTATTATTCATAAATATGGTAAATATACTTTTCCAACTATCAAAGTAATTTGCCATGATTATTCTAAAATATTTCAAAAATCAAGACACAAAGTAAAATAATCACCCCATGGTGGCTCAGTTGGTAAAGAATCTGCCTGCAATGTGGGCGACCTGGGTTTGATTCCTGGGTTGGGAAGAGCCCCTGGAGGGGGACATGGCAACCTACTCCAGTATTCTTGCCTGGAGAATTTCATAGGCAGAGGAGACTGGCAGGCTAGAGTCCATGGGGTCACAAAGAGTCTGACACAACTGAATGACTAAGACAATATTACCTCATGGCAACCACTGGTAAAATTTTGGTTTATAGTCTTTCAGGGTGTGTGAGTTTATTTACATGCATATAACCATAATTGTCATTGTGAAAATACAAATGTCAAACTCATTATTATTTTCATTGCTTTGGATACTGTAGGCAGTTTTCATAAACATAATTTTCAGAAGTTGGATGATATTACATTAAATGCAAACCTTTATTTACTGCTCTGCTGCTTGATCTTAAGTCTAATGTATAAGATCACTGGCTCTGGGATGTCTTATATCACCACCACTTCTAGCTTTACAAAGTTGAATTAGCTAATTACCTCTCTGAGCCTCAATCTCCTCAACTGTAAAATGGGGACAATCATAGTCTTTTCATAGAGTTGATAGTGAAAACTAATGAGATTGAGATCATATTTATTAGTCCTTTAGCACAGTGCTTGATATGTTAACCTAAATGAAAATTATTTAACACATGCTTATAATTATTATTACTATATGTAGTTCTTCTCCATTATAAACCATGGTTCAGTGAACATCGTGTGTGATTTTCCAAGATTTAGGATGATTTCTTCAGAACAGATTCCCAGAAGTGCAATGACTGGGTTAGACATTTATGACTCTAGATTTGTGTTTGGAAGGTGACCATTCAATAATTGATCCCAGGTGGAGTGTGAGCTCTATGGTCAGTTTGAAGGCAGAATAATTCCATGAATGAATGTTTTAATGCCATGTAGGTCTTGTGGATGCACGTACAGCATAATTAGCCACTGTGCCCCGTGACTCGGAATCACCAGTGGAATGATGGACTCTCTAGGGGACTCACAACTGCTGCCTCAATGGCCAAATGGCCAGATTTCGCTTCCAAATATGTCATGTTTTGTTGGCACACGGTATAACAATGAAATTTAAATGTCTTTCTTTCGCCACAGGCTCTCCGTCTCTGTTTTATTCTGTGATGGCTTTATACAGTGGGGTTGTCCATGAGCCCCTGTGTCCTACAGAGCAAGAGCTGTGTCTTATTGCCCAAGATGTCCCAGTGCTCATCCTGGAGCCTGGCATAGGAGAGGGTTTCTAAATATGGGCTGGCTGAAGGGTCTTAGAGAAAGTGGCCCTGCTATATGTGCACACAATTTCCTGCCTCACTCTGAGGACTGTGGTCTGGCGTTTTTTTTTCTTTCCAAGTCTCAGTTTTCTCATCTATAAAATAAAAGACTTTAACCAGATGTCCTAAAATATTTCCTCTGGTTTAAAAGTCTATGTGCCTGTTACATAATTATAATGATGAATTCCTACTTTGTGCCAGGAGTTAAGAAACTTTACTGTTCCTTCAAGGAGTTTACTTTTAAGTTAGGAAATATATAATTGGCAATTATTTTATGTGCATAAATGCCAAAAAATTTGGCACTGGGCAATACATGATTAAATCTCTAAAGAGCAGAGAGGATGTACAGCAGGAGTGATTCAACTGTACAGTGAGCGTTGACAGAGCACACACAGTCTATGAGCCAGGTTCTGTCCTAGATATTAGGCTGACACGTCGTCAAGGGAATGGGCCATGAGGCACTAGCTGGTGTTCAAAACCAGCAGCATGATCTTGGAAAAATTATTTAATACCCTTGAGTCTCACTTTGCATATATGTAAAGTGGAATTAAATAAAGATTTATGGAGAGAATTTGACTGTTAAGTCGGTTTGAAAAATATGGAGTGACTTGAAGGTTGAGAAACCAGTATAAGTTGCCATTATTGTAAATTTTGTTTGGCTGTTGATTTTCCACGCTTAGCATTGAAGGGTGTGGAGCGGGGCCTTTGGCGCTCCACTCTTTGGTCTGGTGGTCCCTCTGAGTCCAGCTTGGTTCCTCCGATCCATATTGTAGTCAGAGTGAGCTCCCAACAACTCATCTGATCATGTCACTTCCTGCTAAAATCCCATAGGACATGTAATTGAAATATAGGAGGGGGTCCAGGGGCTTCAGTTTGATGTATAATGTTTTATATTTTCACCTAGGTAGTAAGTTCATAAATATTATTTATACCACTTATACTTTGTGTCTGCTGAAATTATTTTCTTCAATTAGAAATTCATGTGGAGGAAGTACCAAGGCCACCATGCTCATTGCCTTGTCCTGACATCATGCACGCTGTCTGGAAGGGGACACAGAATCCTCCAGGGTGGTGGGAACAGGAGGGCTCTGAATCAATTCTTTAGGTCATTTGAGACTTTAAGAATGTACTATTTTCTAGAAAGAAACCAAAACTGTGTTCATGAATTGGAGTCTTTCTTTTCCATACAGTGTTTGATGGTTTTCCCAGGGAGAAAGAAAAAGGTGGAAAAAAGTAGAAAAATACCCCAAATGTATGCAGTCACAGCAAAGGAGAAAAGGGTCCTCGTTGCCCAGCTTCAGTATGAAATGCAGAGGAAGGTCCTAATTGTCTCCCAGGCCCCAGGGCCCTTTCTAATTTATAGAGGGAAGGGCCCAGGAGGTAAATCTCAATGTCATTTTCTAAGCCTCCTAAAATGAGCCCATTAAACTACTGGCTCATGAATGGAGGCGTTTTTCCCAGGGTTGGAGCCCCCCACCCTCCTCCTATACCCGGTATCACCCAAGTCACCGCCACTCTGAGAGGCTGAGTGGCACATCTGACAATGTAGCATTCAGGAAGGCCTTCCTGGATGGGGTAGGAAGACTGCTTTATGCCCTGTTAATTACTGCAACAATTTATAAAATTCATGACAAACAGAAAGCCCTTACAGAGATTGGATTTCAAATGGTATTTACCTGTAACAGAATCCCCTTTGTTTGTAATTCCTGGATTTATGAGCTGTTGCACAACAAAATGGAACCACCCCTTGTCCCCATGGTGGGCACTGGCTTCAGGATCTTGATTGGGCCACGGAGATGGAAACCTACCCAGGCTTGGACTGAGACACTGCCATCCCAGATCGACTTTCAGTCCTTGGCACTTCTCGTTTTCATGGCCTGTGAACTTGAGAGAAGGGAGGTTGGACCTGGGCAGGTAAATTTTCTTGCAGAGAATCTCCATGTCTAAATCTGGAAGGGCCTTGGGCATGAGCTAGTCCAACTGTGTGTCCATCATAGGAGTCCTCCCTATGGTTTCTCTATCTCTGTTTGCATACTCCAGTGACATGGAGCTCCTTACCTGAAAAAGCACCCCAGGTGATCGCCTTTGGTTTCTAGTCTTGTCCCTTTCTTTTTCTCCCCAACCTTCCCTTGGCCATAAGAGTGATTTTCCTAATACTCACACCTGATCTAATGGTCCTGCTTAAAATCCCTCAGTAGCTTCCCTTTGCTTTGGAGATAAGGCCCAGCTGTGTAACAAAGCCTGCAAATTCCTGACTGGAGTGGCCCCTGTCTTCTTGTCTACCTTCATCTTCTTGTCATCCATTTTTCAGCAAAGCCAAGTGAGTTTCAGTTATGCACTTGCATTAAAAGCTCACGATAAGAACCATAAAACAAAGAGACCAAGGACTTAACTTTGGGGCAGCAAGTGAGAGTGTGTGTGTGGAGCTGGGGTGGTGCCTTCTCCAGTGTCCAGTGTTAGGGTGAGGAGATCAGAGCCCTGCAGAAGGAAGAGAGGATGCTGACAGCTCCAGAGATGAGAGGGAAGGAGGACCCTGGCAGGAAAGGGCAAAAGTGGAGGAAAGTCAGAGTCCCGAGGGCCGGAGAAAGATCTGCAGTTCTGTCTGTTAGTGACTCCGAGCCTTTGGCGTGCACGGTGTGGAAAGGAGCTGTCCCCTCTCCCCTGCCCCGCCCTCTGCTCTCCTTTTCTTTGCACAGTAGGGCTGGCTTTCAGTGAATTTCCAGTACCTCAGGGAAGACTGTCCATCTCTACAAAGGTGCTAACTTTATGAGTCTTGGACACAGAGTCACTTTCATTTTCTCCTCAGTGTCAGAATATGTGTCCTCTGTGAGATAATGCAGGAGGGGTTCAACCTTGCATCCTCTGAAGCTGAGGACTGTTTATTGAGCAGTTAAAACCTGGGGAGACTGTGTACTTGAACTTTCCAAAGTTCTGGTTTTAACTGGGCTGCTGTCTATGGGGTCGCACAGAGTCGGACACGACTGCAGCGACTTAGCAGCAGCAGCAGCTTTCTTTTAAGGGAAGAATTGTTTTACCTAGAGTTCTAAAGAAAAGAGCATGAACCTCAGTCCATCAGATTTCAGCTGTTCTACTTACTGGAAGTGTGGCCACAGGCACAACACTTCCTCCCTCTTTGTCTTGGCTGTAGTTTTGGAAAAAAAAAAGAAGTCATTGCTTGGAAGGACTTTTGGAGATGATCAAATCTTTAGGAAGCTTAGACTTGATTCTATTGTTTTCTCATCTATTTTGATAGACTTCACACTAACCCCTAATTCTCAGAGTTTCTCTGCATAGAATGAAAATAATCTGTTATTGTAAATATTATAAGGATGAGGTTTCTGCATTTTCCTTTTCCATCAAACCATATTGTCAAGAGAAGGGGAAAGAGAAGTTTCAATTTGTCTAAGTCAAGGTGTGGGAAAGGGGGTGTTAGGATATTTTTAGCTGTAAGTAACAGAAGAGCTGACTCAAATGGCTTAATGGAAAGAAAATTTATCTTTTTATGTTTTGGAACATTAGAACTATGGGAGGTTCTGGGGCTAGGAAACTGAATTGTTTGAGGATGTTGTCAAAGATCCCAAGCTGAGTCTCAATGGCCCCAGCAACACACCTTCATGTTTCATTGTCCTCTCTCTTAAACCCAGAGTGTATGAAAGCAAGGAAAGAGCAGGCACTGGCTGTGGGTAGACTTCCAGCAGCATCTGCCCCAGAAGGGAACCCATATACACCATACACCCAGCAGGAGGGCAGGTTGATTCAAGGTCATGACGATTTCAAAAGTAGTTCAGCCTTCGTATAGATACACCCTGTCTTTGAATAGACAAGGAGAAATATGGCATTTTGAGACTCAACTTACCTTGGGTTCAAATTTAGCTCCACCAGGACCAGACATGAGAGTCTGGGCAGATATTGGATGGATATGTGATTTAGTCAGTCAAGGGAATGAGGATCAGAACCATAATGAGATACCCCTAAAGACCCACCCACAAGAATGACTAAAATTAAAGACACTTTAATTTTAGAATTTGAAACAACTGAAACATTGCTGGTGAGAGCGTAAATTGATATATACCCTATGACTGACCAAGCATTCTGCTTCTGGCTATAGGTCTAATAGAAACAAGTGGCTATGTCCATCAAAAGACATCTATAAGAATATTTATAGCAGCATTATTCATAATAGTGCTAACTGGAATCCACCCGGATGTCCATCAACAGGAGAATGGAGAAATACATTAAGAATGGTGGATACGGTCATGTGCTGCTCAGATTCCCCTTCAAGGCGGGACTTGCTGCCCTAGCTTTTGCCAGCGCCACTGGCAGACAACTTTCAGGCTCTCAGCCTCTTCCAGCAATGCCTTGGCTGTCCAAAGCCACCTTGCCCAGGGCTTCCCTTCCTGGGGGAGGCCTTATCCACACAGCCATACCGCTCAGACCATTTTTAGCTTTAGGTCACCTTGTGAGGTTGCTTGGGTCTGTACAGATCTCTGGAATTCTCCCTCTTGCCGACCCCATTCCTGCCCTTCCTTTCCACAGCTGTCATCCCAAGAGCACTTCCTGGTGATGATACTAAACGCTAATGTTTGTCTCAGAGTTGGAGTCATAGAGAGCAAACCTGCAGCGCATGGTGAATCCATGCAATAAAACACCGTGCAGCAATAAAAAGAACAAACTATGACAGAGGCAACCTGTGAATGCTGGGTGAGGAGAGCCAGCTATAAAAGGGAACACAACATAGAATTCCATTTGAATGAAAGCAGAGGACAGCAAAATGGCTTGATAGAAGAGGCGAAACAGGCCAGAATAACAGTGACCTTGCTATTAGATACCCTTGGGTGGTGTTGGAAATAGTCTATATCTTGATTCATCAGGTGGTTATACACACACACACACACACACACACACACACACATGTTTATATTGAATGAGCATTTTATTGAACTACACACTTTGATTTGTGTACTTTACTGCATTGTTTTACTTCAATAAAATGAGAAAATAAAATAATAAAAAAGACTGTATTGAAACTGTCTCTGCTTCCTGAATTCCCTAATGGCTCAGATGGTAACGAATCTGCCTGCCATGCAGGAGACACAGGAGACGTGGGTTCGATCCCTGAGTCGGGAAGATGCCCTGGAGAAGGGAATGGCAACCCACTCCAGTATTCTAGCCTGGGTTAGGCAGAGAAGCCTGGCAGGCTACAGTCCATAGGATCGCAAAGAGCTGGACACGACTGAAGAGACTAACACACACACTGCCTCCTGCTAATCTGCAGCTCTCTGAGAGCAGAGACTCTGCCTGCCCCAGAGTGGGTGTTTAGTAAACTTGAAGGAAAT
Organism: Oryx dammah; assembly: GCF_014754425.2. Classification (NCBI taxonomy): domain Eukaryota; kingdom Metazoa; phylum Chordata; class Mammalia; order Artiodactyla; family Bovidae; genus Oryx; species Oryx dammah. The sequence goes on along the minus strand of NW_024070212.1, from coordinate 88,732,787 downwards.
CCAGTCAAATGGCAAACCCGAATTCACAGGCATACAGTGTAAATCCAATGAGCTATCTGGTGGAAAGATGCTTCGTAAACTGTAAAACTTCTGTGCAAGAGTTAGGACCCAGCTTCTGAATTTGGACAGACAGAGGTACAAAATAAGCTCCTCAGCTATTCTGTGTGACCTTGCGGACATCACTAAGCATCTTTGTTCCTCAGTTTTTCTTTGAATCTTAGTAAAATGGGGTAAGAAAATGTACCTACCTTGTGGGGTGACTAGGGCAATTGAGATACTCTGAGTTACTTAGACCAGCGGCTGACGTGCAAGTTCTCAAAGGCTAACAGCATTATCTATAAAAAAATTTCCTGGGGTAGCCTCTCTCTGGTAGTTTCCTCTCCTTTCCTTCCCCCACTCCTTACTTCTCTGGAACTCTCTAGCATCCTGGGATCCAGTCATTTATGACCTTAAAGAAATGAGCTTCACCAAAGGGAAACCTCCTACAGAGAAGAATACCCCCTGAGGCAGGCCCACCCTCCCGAAATCAGGATCTTTGAGCAACATTTTCTCCACTAGAGGAGGAAAAGAGATGCCAATGGGCTACTTGTGAAATATCTGGGCTTCTGCACCTGGTCAACCTTGGGTGGGGGGGCTACAAATGGTGAGAGGCTGGATGGGGGCTTACCTGTGGACATCTTCTCCATCACTGTTGAGACCTTGAGGGCAGAACATGATCCCGGAGTAGGCTCTTTCTCTTTACGGGATGGGCTGGAACAAGTGGCCAAAGATGGAGCTGGATTCTGATTAAGAGCCTACGAGCAGGGGATATGTGGCCAGAAGGAACACTAGCCAAAGCTGGACCCCCGGCTCTCTCCATAACTAGCTGCGTGACCTCAGCTTTTCACTTTTCAGTAAAGCAAGAGATGGGACTAAAGAATCTGTAAGGGCTCATTCAACTCTGAAGCTTGGGACTCTAAGAAGTGGAGTTTGGTGCAGTAGACTCTGATGAAACGAAATTTGAAAATCCAGCTCTGTCAGTTTGGCAATTCTGTATTCTCGGGCAAAGGGTTATCACTCTTTGTCCCTTTGACTTTCATCTGTGACTAGTGGGTAATAGAGGTGTACCCTAATAGAGATGGTTAATTTTTTGTGGCAACTTGACTGGGCCACAGATGGTCAGATATTTAGTGAAACATTATACTGTCTGTGGGTGTTTTGGATGCAATTAACATTTAAATTGGTGCACTTAGTGATTTTGGTGGATGAGGCAGCAGTGAGCAGTGGTGTGAAATGAGATATTAATTCTGTCCAGGAGCTGAACCTGGGTAGCCTAGGGGCTCAGATGGTAAAGAACTGGCCTGATGTGCAGGAGACCTGAGTTTGATCTCTGGGCCAGGAAGATCCCCTGGAGAAGGGAGTGGCTAGCACTCCAGTATTCCTGCCTGGAGAATCACATGGACTGAAAGGCTATTGCAGAGTTGAACATGACTGAGCAACTAACACTGTCACTTTCAGCCTGGATGAAAACCAGAAACCCTAGCCACCAAACCAGCAAGGGCTAGAGGCTGGAAGCTATTTTTCCCTGGATCTTTGCTCCCAGTGAAAAATGCATTTGTCACAGAGGCAAAAAGTGTAAATGCCGGTACAGAGTTTATTTTTAGAGACATAGCTCAACAACAAGTGGGAGAGCACACAGAGAAAGTTTGTTTAGTTAAGATAGGAGCAAGGCAGAGATGCACACCTGGAGAGAAAGGGTGTGAGTGTCCCCTCTAGTGAGAAGCAGTGCAGTAAAGAAGTGGTTAAGTCATTTATATAGGTCAGTTCTTTCACATCTTTGTTTACCTTTAGCCAATATCTGGTTTCTTTTCCCACACGTGACCTACCCTGCAACCTTACTCTGGGTGTGCACGTACCCCTCAGTCAAGACAGATCTCAAAGTGAAGGCTTCCGTGAGGAGCGAGATTCATTAAGGCCTGACATTATTCCATGACTTTTGACAACCAAGGATCCTTTCTGCATATGTGTAGTGTTTCCCATGTCCCAGAAAGCAGGTTGGGGGGCAGAGATCCCTTAATCCTTTACTTGGACACAGTTTTGTCCCTCTTTGTCCTTGCCATGACTGTTAACTGGAAGTGTTTACAAGAGTCAGTTCAGTTCAGTTCAGTCGCTCCATCATGTCTGACTCTGTGACCCCATCTTGGACTTCAGCACGCCAGGCCTCCCTGTCCATCACCAACTTCCAGAGTTCACTCAAACTCATGTCCATTGAGTTGGTGATGCCATCCAACCACTTCATCCTCTGTCATCCCCTTCTCCTCTTGCCTTCAATCTTCCCCAGCATCAGGGTCTTTTCCAATGAGTCAGCTTTTCGCATCAGGTGGCCAAAGTATTGAAGTTTCAGCTTCAACATCAGTCCTTCCAATGAACACTCAGGACAGATATCCTTTAGGATGAACTGGTTGGAACTCCTTGCAGTCCGAGGGACTCTCAAGAGTCTTCTCCAACACGACAGTTCAAAAGCATCAAGTCTTCTGTGCTCAGCTTTCTTTATAGTCCAACTCTCACATCCATACATGACAACTGGAAAAACATAGCCTTGACTAGACGGACATTTGTTTGCAAAGTAATAGCTCTGCTTTTTAATATGCTGTCTGCTGCTGTGGCTGCTAAGTCACTTCAGTCATGTTCAACTTTGTGCGACCCCATAGATGGCAGCCCACCGTCTCCCCAGTCCCTGGGATTCTCCAGGCAAGAACACTGGAGTGGGTTTGCCATTTCCTTCTCCAATGCATGAAAGTGAAAAGTGAAAGTGAAGTCACTCAGTTGTATCAGACTCTTAGCGACCCCATGGACTGCAGCCTACCAGGCTCCTCCATCCATGGGATTTCCAGGCAAGAGTACTGGAGTGGGGTGCCTTGCCTTTTCCGAATATGCTGTCTAGGTTGGTCAAAACTTTTCTTCCAACCAGTAAGCGTCTTTTTATTTCATGGCTGCAGTCACCATCTGCAGTGATTTTGGAGCCCCCAAAATAAAGTCTGACACTGTTTCCACTGTTTCCCCATCTATTTCCCATGAAGTGATGGGACTAGATGCCACGATCTTCGTTTTCTGAAAGTTGAGCTTTAAGCCAACTTTTTCACTCTCCTTTTTCACTTTCATCAAAGAGGCTCTTTAGTTCTTCTCCACTTTCTGCCATAAGAGTGATGTCATCTGCATATCTGAGGTCATTGATATTTCTCCTGGCAATCTTGATTTCAGTTTGTCATTCATCCAGGCCAGCGTTTATCATGATGTACTCTGAATATAAGTTAAATAAACAGGGTGGCAATATACAGCTTTGATGTACTCCTTTTCCTATTTGGAACCAGTCTGTTGTTCCATGTCCAGTTCTAACTGTTGATTCCTGACCTGCATATAGGTTTCTCAAGAGGCAGGTCAGGTGGTCTGGTAGTGCCATCTCTTTCAGAATTTTCCACAGTTTATTGTGATCCACACAGTCAAAGGCTTTGGCATAGTCAATAAAGCAGAAATAGATGTTTTTCTGGAACTCTCTTGCTTTTTCAATGATCCAGCAGATGTTGGCAATTTGATCTCTGGTTCCTCTGCCTTTTCTAAAACCAGCTTGAAAATCTGTAAGTTCATGGTTCATATATTGCTGAAGCCTGGCTTGGAGAATTTTGAGCATTACTTTACTAGCATGTGAGATGAGTGCAATTGTGCAGTAGTTTGAGCATTCCTTGGCATTGCCTTTCTTTGCAATTGGAATGAAAACTGACCTTTTCCTGTCCTGTGGTCACTGCTGAAGTTTTCCAAATTTGCTGGCATATTGAGTGTAGCACTTTCACAGCATCATCTTTTAGGATTTGAAATAGTTCAAATAGCTCAACTGGAATTCCATCACCTCCACTAGCTTTGTTCATAGTGATGCTTCCTAAGGCCCCTTCCTAAAGCCCACGTGACTTCACATTCCAGGATGTCTGGCTCTAGGTGAGTGATCACACCATCATGGTTATCTGGGTCATGAATATCTTTTTTGTACATTTTTCTGTGTATTCTTGCCACATCTTCTTAATATCTTCTGCTTCTGTTAGGTCCATACCATTTCTGTCCTTTATTGAGCCCATCTTTGCATGAAATGTTCCCTTGATATCTCTAATTTTCTTGAAGAGATCTCTAGTCTTTCCTATTCTATTGTTTTCCTCTATTTCTTTGCACTGATCACTGAGGAAGGCTTTCTTATCTCTCCTTGCTATTCTTTGGAACTCTGCATTCAAATGGATATATCTTTCCTTTTCTCCTTTGCTTTTCACTTCTCTTCTTTTCACAGCTACTTGTAAGGCCTCCTCAGACAGCCATTTTGCTTTTTTGCATTTCTTTTTCTTGGGGATGGTCTTGATCCCTGCTTCCTGTACAATGTCATGAGCCTCTGTCCATAGCTCATCAGACACTCTGTCTATCAGATTTAGCCCCTTAAATCTATTTCTCACTTCCACTGTATAATCATAAGGGATTTGATTTAGGTCATACCTGAATGGTCTAGTGGTTTTCCCCACTTTCTTCAATTTAAGTCCGAATTTGGCAATAAGGAGTTCATGAACTGAGCTACAGTCAGCTCCTGGTCTTGTTTTTGCTGACTGTATAGAGCTTCTCCATCTTTGGCTGCAAAGAATATAATCAATCTGATTTCAGTGTTGACCATCTGGTGATGTCCATGTGTAGAGTCTTCTCTTGTGTTGTTGGAAGAGGGTGTTTGCTATGATCAGTGAGTTCTCTTTTCAAAACTCTATTAGTCTTTTCCCTGCTTCATTCTGAAATCCAAGGCCAAATTTGTCTGTTACTCCAGGTGTTTCTTGACTTCCTACTTTTGCATTCCACTGCCCTGTAATGAAAAGAACATCTTTTTTAGGTATTAGTTCCAGAACGTCTTGTAGGTCTTCATAGAACCATTCAACTTCAGCTTCTTCAGCATTACTGGTCGGGGCATAGACTTGGATTACAGTGATATTGAATGGTTTATTTTGGAAACAAACAGAGATCATTCTATTGTTTTTGAGATTGCATCCAAGTACTGCATTTCAGACTCTTTTGTTGACTATGATGTCTACTCCGTTTCTTCTAAGGGATTCCTGCCCACAGTAGTAGATAGAATGGTCATCTGAGTTAAATTCACCCATTCCTAAAATGTCAGCATTCACTCTTGCCATCTCCTGTTTGACCACTTCCAATTTGCCTTGATTCATGGACCTAACAGTCCAGGTTCCTATGCAACATTGCTCTTTACAGCATTGGACCTTGCTTCCATCACCAGTCACATTCGCAGCTGGGTGTTGTTTTTGCTTTGGCTCTATTCTTTTTGGAGTTATTTTTCCACTGTTCTCCAGTAGCATATTGGGCAACTACTGACCTGGGGAGTTCATCTTTCAGTGTCCTATCTTTTTGCCTTTTCATACTGTTCATGGGGTTCTCAAGGCAAGAATATTGAAGTGGTTTGCCATTCCCTTTTCCAGTGGACCACGTTTTGTCAGAACTCTCCACCATGAGCCATCTGCCTTGGGTGGCCCTACATGGCATGGCTCATAGTTTCATTGAATTAGACAAGGCTGTGGTCCGTGTGATTAGATTGGTTAGTTTTCTGTGATTGTGGTTTTCAGTCTCTCTGGCCTCTGCTAGATAAGAACAAGAGGCTTATGGAAGCTTCCTGATGGGAGAGACTGACTGAGGGGGAAACTGGGTCTTGTTCTGATGGGCGGGGCCATGCTCAGTAAATCTGTAATCCAATTTTCTGTAGATGGGTGGAGCTGTGTTCGGTCCCTGCTAGTTACCTGGGGCCAAACTATGGTGGAGGTAATGAAGACAATGGTGACCTCCTCCAAGAGGGCTCACGCCACACCCGAGTCTGCTGCACCCAAGGCCGCTGTCCCTGTGGCAGACCAATGCTGCCCCATACCTCCTCAGGAGACGCTCAAACACAGTTCTGTCTCAGTCTCTTTGGGGTCCCTGGGTTCTGGTGTGCACAAGGTTTGTTTGAGCCCTCTGAGTGTCTCTGGCAGGAATGGGGCTTGATTCTAAACACGAATTCGCCCCTCCTGCCATCTTGCTGGGGCTTCTTTGCTCTTGGACATGGGGTATCTCCTTACAGCTGCTCCAGCTCCTACCGTCTTACTGGGGTTTCCCAAGAAACTTACTGGGATTTTACAAGTCAAACACTGGCTATTTTCCCTGTTTCTGTTGTTACTTCTATTTGAGAGGGCACGTACGAGTCTGATTGTAAACGCCTTAACTGGAGCCCACCAATCTCGTCTCAGGAAATGCAAACAGGAATCTAGTTGTAAGTATCCAGCCTGAAGCCTACTTCTTCCTGCCCCATGAAATGCAAACAAGAGGCTGGCTGTTAATGTCTAACCTGCAGCTCATCTATCTCCTGTCTCATTAGTAAAGCAACTTTCCCTTAGTAATGGGAGGGGGCTCATCCAATCGGTTGGGGGCTGAATAGAACAAAAAGGCTGAGTAAAAGGGACCTCATCCTGCCTACTGCCTTTGCATTAGGACATTGGTTTTTCCATGCCTTTGGACTCAGGATTGAAACATCACCTCTGCCTGGGCTTTGAGCCTGCATGTTCAGATTGGATCTTAACCCTGAGCTCTGCCGGGTCTCAGGCCCTTTTACTCAGAGTTGAACTACACCATCAGCTCTTCTGGGCCTCCAGCTGGCCAACTGTAGATCTTGGGACTTGTCAGTCTTCATAATGTGTGAGCCAGTTCCTTAAAATAAACCACACACCCACACCCATATCCACACCCACAAACACACACACATATCCTGTCAGCTCTATTTCTCCACAGAACCCTGACTAATACAGTCTCCTTCCCATCTGCCTTGTCAGTTTTTCAGGAAAATCTTCATATTTTTGTTTCATATATCTTTCAACTCATACTCAGTTCAGTCCAGTTCAGCTCATTTCAGTCACTCAGTCATGTCCGACTCTTTGCGACCCCATGAATCGCAGCACACCAGGCCTCCCTGTCCATCACCAACTCCCGGAGTTCACTCAGACTCACGTCCATCGAGTCAGTGATGCCATCCAGCCATCTCATCCTCTGCTGTCCCCTTCTCCTCCTGCACCCAATTCCTCCCAGCATCAGAGTCTTTTCCAATGAGTCAACTCTTTGCATGAGGTGGCCAAAGTACTGGAGTTTCAGCTTTAGCATCAGTCCTTCCAAAGAAATCCCAGGGCTGATCTCCTTCAGAATGGACTGGTTGGATCTCCTTGCAGTCCAAGGGACTCTCAAGAGTCTTCTCCAACACCACAGTTCAAAAGCATCCATTCTTTGGTGCTCTGCCTTCTTCACAGTCCAACTCTCACATCCACGCATGACCACAAGAAAAACCATAGCCTTGACTAGACGGACCTTAGTTGGCAAAGTAATGTCTCTGCTTTTGAATATGCTATCTAGGTTGGTCATAACTTTCCTTCTAAGGAGTAAGTGTCTTTTAATTTCATGGCTGCAGTCACCATCTGCAGTAATTTTGGAGCCCACCAAAATAAAGTCTGACCCTGTTTCCATTGTTTTCCCATCTATTTCCCATGAAGTGATGGGACCGGATGCCATGATCTTCGTTTTCTGAATGTTGAGCTTTAAGCCAACTTTTTCACTCTCCTCTTTCACTTTCATCAAGAGGCTTTTTAGTTCCTCTTCACTTTCTTCCATAAGGGTGGTGTCATCTGCATATCTGAGGTTATTGGTATTTCTCCCGGCAATCTTGATTCCAGCTTGTGTTTCTTCCAGTCCAGCATTTCTCATGATGTACTCTGCATACAAGTTAAATTAGCAGGGTGACAATATACAGCCTTGACATACTCCTTTTCCTATTTGGAACCAGTCTGTTGTTCCATGTCCAATTCTAACTGTTGCTTCCTGACCTGCATACAGATTTCTCAAGAGGCAGGTCAGGTGGTCTGGTATTCCCATCTCTCTCCCAAATAATACAGTGGCTCTTTGCAGAGAACAAAACATCACAACAGTAGAATACATCCCATGTGTCCTACGTTGTGTCCATTTTTATTATTTCATGTGTTTTTATAATTAATCCTAGGGACACAGTGACCCAGGGAGATAATAATGCAGAAGTTGTTCCCTTCATTTTTACTTTAGCAGTGTAGTTAAAGTATAATTGACACACAATAATCTACACCTATTTAAGTGTACAATTGTGATGAATTTTGAGATATGAACCTATCTGTGAAACCATCAGAACAGTCAACATAAATAAAATACCCCTCCTCTAAAGTTTCCCTGTGCTTCATTGTAATCCATTCCCTTCCCCCACCCCACCCCACCCCCAGATGATCACTATTGATATGTTTCCTTTTTGTATGAAAAGAAAAAAGTAAAGTGTTAGTTGCTCAGTCATGTTTGACTCTTTGCAACCCGTGGACTACCGTCTCCCAGACTCCTCTCTTCATGGAATTCTCTAGGCAAGAATATTGGAGCGAGTAGCCATTCCCTTCTCCAGGGGATTTTCCCAACCCGGGGATTGAACTCTGGTCTGAAGCATTGCAGGCAGATTCCTTACTGTCTGAGCCACCAGGGAAGCCCTTCCTTTTTTTATAGTCACTGAGAAAACCGAAGACCAGAAGGTAATACGTCCTGCCTATGACTCCTGACACTTGGCCCAGTATTCATTCTAGAAGACTCATCCTTAGAAGAAAGGGAGCGAGAACCATTTATTGAGCACCCACCATATGCTAAGTCCCAGGCTAGGTGTTTATATGGTAGCTATGTAAATACAGTAGCCTGCGTACTCCTTTGGCTTTAGATGCCTTCTCTCTGAAGAGCATTTTCCTCCATCCCTGAGTTCTCACTTAAGCTCACATATCCAGTGTGAGCTTGGACATGTTTCTCTCTTGGAGGTTTAGCAAGCATCTCAAACTGAGCTCACCTAAGCTTTGCTTTATTTACAACCTACTTTCCTCTAGTTCCCGAACAGTAAGCCCTGATTCTTCTATTCAAGTGCTCAAGCCAGAAATTTTGAGTCAACGTTGATTCTTCCCTTCCCTTCACCTGGGACCACTGCTACCCCTTGGTCAAGCCACCATCATGCCCCACTTGCTGCCCCTGCTTTCTTTCTTGCTCTGTCCTCTATAATCTTATCTCCATGCATCAGCCAGTTGTTGTTGTTTAGTCACTCAGTCCAACTCTTTGTGGCTCCATGGACTTGTAGCCTGCCCAGCTCCACTGTCCATGAAATTCTCCAGGCAAGAATACTGGAGTGGGTTGCCATTTCCTTCTCGTTAGCCAGTAATCTTCTTAAAACATATGAGATCATGACACTCCTCTTCCTAAAACCCACCCCCTGCCCCCCACCAGTGGCTTCCCAACACATTTGGAATAATTGTATGTTTTTACTTAGCCTCATGAAGTTCTATGTGATTTGTCACTTTTGTGAACTGGTATTGCAACCCCATCCTGATCTCCGGACACACACACAAGCCTCCAGCTGTTCTGACCTTCCTTTTAATGCTTGAACATATTAAGCTTATCACTGCCGTAACTCTTTGCTTAGAACACTATGCTCTCCTTTTAGCTTAATATGGATAATTTCTATTCTTTCCTAAGCTATCAGCCAAGGACAAGAGATGGTAGTTATCACCATCTGAAATTGTTATTTTTTTGATAATCTGTTCATTGCTTCGGAGAAGGCAATGGCACCCCACTCCAGTACTCTTGCCTGGAAAATCCCATGGATGGAGGAGCCTGGTAGGCTGCAGTCCATGGGGTCGCTGAGGGTCAGACACGACTGAGCGACTTCACTTTCACTTTTCACTTTCCTGCATTGGAGAAGGAAATGGCAACCCACTCCAGTGTTCTTGCCTGGAGAATCCCAGGGACGGGGGAGCCTGATGGGCTGCTGTCTATGGGGTCGCACAGAGTCGGACACTACTGAAGCGACTTAGCAGTCATTGCTTGTCTTCCTTCTTGAGAATGAGAGTAGGAACCTTGCACGTTGTATTTACTGACGTATATACTTATCTATCTCCAACACCTAGAAAAATATTTGGCATATTGTAGGTGCTCAATACCTATTTGTTGAATAAATGGTGAAATAATAGGTGTCTTAATCACAGTAATTGTTAACAATCTTCACAGTTAAATATTTCTCTACTGCTATGTAAAAACTCAACAAGTCTTCCTAATTCTTTCTCCCCTCAATGTTTTACTTGGCTCTGTGCTCTCCATAGTGATGAAACCTTTAAACATTTTAACTTCTTTATTTTCCTACCCCCTCGTGAAACCTCTCCGCCTATACCCCCAACCCCTACCTCTTGGGTTTTGCCAAGTAAATTCAGCACTTTCATTCTATTATCCCATATTTTCTTACAATATGCCTCTTCTGTTTCAATAATCCTCACTTAACTCATATTACAATTCCCAGTCAAGCATTCATCATTTGTTTTTAGATTTAATAATAAAACACCATAAGATTCATTGCTTACCACTTTTTCTTATACTTGTCATCCTCTGTATCTTGAGACTTTTGTTTTAATTTAAGTTTCCTTTGGTTAGAATCCTTCTCAAGTGGTTTCTCAGCTAGGGGTATGCCTTTTTTTAAAGGCACATAACTCTTTGACTTCTTTAATGTTTGAAAAGTTCTTTCAATAAGAATAGCAACAATTAGAAGGCTATATTTGGTAGTAGTTTGTGCTGTTGCTGGGGGAAGGGGGTATGACAGAATAGTCAAGGGCCTTATCTTCATGGAGCTTACGTTTTTTTCTTGGCCTTTGCACTGGTGGAATAGACTAATGCAGGAATTAACACTCCCACCCTCAATCTCAAAGGCTTAAAAAAAATCCTAAGTGTCCTTTTTACTCATGCGAAGTTTGCTGCTGATCCCTGGGAACTTACTAGGGAGCTTATCGACTATGTGAAGGCTCAGTGTTTTGAGTTTATATCAACAGGAGCTGCCTAGATCACATCAGTTCAGTTCAGTTCAGTTCAGTTCAGTTCAGTTCTGTCGCTCAGTTGTGTCCGACTCTTTGCGACCCCATGAATCGCAGCATGCCAGGCCTCCCTGTCCATCACCAACTCCCAGAGTTCACTCAAACTCATGTCCATCGAGTCGGTGATGCCATCCAGCCATCTCATCCTCTGTCGTCCCCTTCTCCTCCTGCCCCCAATCCCTCCCAGCATCTGGGTCTTTTCCAGTGAATCAACTCTTCACACGAGGTGGCTGAAGTATTGGAGTTTCAGCTTTAGCATCAGTCCTTCCAATGAACACCTAGGACTGATCTCCTTTAGAATGGACTGGTTCGATATCCTTGCAGTCCATGGGACTCTCAAGAGTCTTCTCCAACACCATAGTTCAAAAGCATCAATTCTTCAGCACTCAGCTTTCTTCATAGTCCAACTCTCACATCCATACACAACTAGTGGAAACACCATAGCCTTGACTAGACGGCCCTTTGTTGGCAAAGTAATGTCTCTGCTTTTGAATATGCTGTCTAGGTTGGTCATAACTTTCTTTCCAAGGAATAAGCGTCTTTTAATTTCATGGCTGTAGTCACCATCTGCAGTGATTTTGGAGCCCCCAAAAGTAAAGTTTGACATTGTTTCCACTGTTTCCCCATCTATTTCCCATGAAGTGATGGGACCAGACAGATGCCATGATCTCCATTTTCTGAATGTTGAGCTTTAAGCCAAAGTTTTCACTCTCCTCTTTCACTTTTATCAAGAGGTTTTTTAGTTCCTCTTCACTTTCTTCTGTAAGGGTGGTGTCATCTGCATATCTGAGATTATTGATATTTCTCCTGGCAATCTTGATTCCAGCTTGTGCTTCTCCTAGCCCAGCATTTCTCATGATGGACTCTGCATAGAAGTTAAATTAGCAGGGTGACAATATACAGCCTTGACATACTCCTTTTCCTATTTGGAGCCAGTCTGTTGTTCCATGTTCAGTTCTAACTGTTGCTTCCTGACCTGCATATAGGTTTCTCAAGAGGCAGGTCAGGTGGTCTGGTATTCCCATCTCTTGAAGAATTTTCCACAGTTTATTGTGATCCACACGGTCAAAGGCTTTGGCATAGTCAATAAAGCAGAAAGAGGTGTTTTTCTGGAACTTTCTTGCCTTTTCCATGATCCAGCAGATGTTGGCAATTTGATCTCTGGTTCCTCTGCCTTTTCTAAAACCAGCTTGAACATCTGGAAGTTCATGGTTCACATGTCGCTGAAGCCTGGCTTGGAGAATTTTGAGCATTACTTTACTAACGTGTGAGATGAGTATTATTGAACCATAGCTTTAAATTTTTTCTATTGAACTTTAGAATTTAGAAATCACGTGTATAGTACTAAAAGGTGTTTTTGTGTGTGTGCTTTCACACTATCTGATTAAGAATTCTAACTATATCTTGCCTCCTTAAAAGCCACATGTTGGGAAAGGTCTCCCTGTCTCAATGGCTTCTGATCCTTTTAATAATATCTGGCTTTTACATACATGTTTTGTAGAGTATGCACACAAGGCATTGGGGTCTTTTGGGCCAAGGGAGGCCAATAGGTAGTGGAAGACAGAGAAGTTTCTTTTCTGGTAGGTTGTTGATGACAGGTTTGTTAAGATTGGGTAGGGAAGGGAGCCTCTTTGTTTTAATGCTCCAGTGGAAATGGGGTGTCTTCAACCCCATGTTGCCCCTTCTCTCTGACACAGGCACCTCTGAAAAATAGCTGACCTCTTCTAGAGCCGCACAAAGGTAGTTGGAGGGATGGTTCCTCTCCCTGACCCTAGAGGGTCCATCATGCTTTCTTCCCGTGACCTCATAATTGAAGTCTTCACTGCAGATTCTTCTAGGAAGGCAAGCCTCTTTTCAGGTGGAGTTCTTGAGTTCTTCCTTTGGTGTAACAATGAATGAATCCCTCATCTTAAGTCCTCTTTCCCAGTATTTGAAGTGTCAGCCATATCCAGCTTTTCTTCTAGGCCACTACAATGAGCCACGTTTATTTTGGTGGTTGAATGATCCCTGGGAGTTAGAACAGTGAAAAGACCCTGAGCACATATTCAGGTCATTATTCTGTAGAATCCTCCAAGAATTTCCTCTCTGATCTTCCCATCTTCTTATCTTTTCAAGCCCCATTTCTTTATTCATAGTAGCATGCCAACCTGTTCCCCTGAAAGAAGTCTTATAAAAGGAAAAGCAATAGTTTGAATTTGTCACTGTTATCATACTTTTATTTGCCTACAGATAAGATACTCTATCTGGTGCTGGCAACTTTCTGTGGTAAGTCTAGGATCAGCAACTGAGGACTAGCTTAGGGAGTTGGCACCCTGTCACCCGCATCCAACTGTCTTTGTTTGAAGCAGCCCCCAAACAAAGATGGGCAGGTAGGCACATTGGAATAATGTGTCCCTGGCAAGGGGAATGGGTTGGGACATTGCATGGTCGTTTGTGAGAGTAGTCATTTCATCATGAGAATATACCTTTGAAATGCCTTTGTTGTTTAAGTTTCTTTCCTGATGGCTGGCAGTGTTGCCATGTTTCCACCAGATATACAGAAGGCAAGTACTGGGTTCAAAGCGCTGTGCGAGTCATCTAATACATGTTGACTCCTTCACTCCTACCACCTCTGTGTTGCTATCTTCATTTTACACATGGGCAAGTAGGGCTTAAAGAGAAGAGGTGAATGAGATGGCAGGATTGGTATGTGAAGGTGGTTTGAGTGATCCCAATGTCCATACGCATGTTCTGTGCTATTAATCCATGCTCTGCTCAATTTTGACTTGGTTTTGAAAGATGAACCAAGATTTCAAGAGCAAAGAAGTAAAGGAAAAGTGGTTGGTTTGCCAGCCCACAAATAGGCAGGAGTTGGCCATAAACGGGAAATGGAAAGTGGTCCAGTGTGATTGGATTATATACTACAGTTCACTTCAGTCGCCCAGTCATGCCCAACTCTTGCCACCCCATGGACTGCAGCACATCAGGCTTCGCTGTCCATCACCAGCTCCTAGAGTTTGTTCAAATTTGTGTCCATCAAGTAGGTGACGCCATCCAACCATCTCATCCTTTGTCATTCCCTTCTTCTCCTGCCTTCAATCTTTCCCAGCATCAGGTGGCCAAAGTGTTGGAGCTTTAGCTTCACCATCAATCTTTCCAGTGAATATTCAGGACTGATTTCCTTTAGGTTTGACTGGTTTGATTTCCTTGCCATACAGGAGGATTGTTATGGAGGAATGAGATGTGAAAGAGAAGTTAATGCCAGATGGTAAAGGATCCCATCTCTTCCAAGCTGGCAAAGATTAGGCAAATTGCTTCACCTCTCTGAGGCTTAGTCTTCTGATCTGGAAATGCCTTTCCTGATTGCATCTGTGTGTGTGTGTGTGTGTGTTCATGCATTCCCATGTGTGTTTTCCTGTGAAGCACCTAGTAAGTGCTTAATGAAAGTTAATCCTCCCTTGCTTTTCAGGACCTGGCAGCTGGCTGGAAGAGGGGGTTAGGCATGGGAGGAGTGAAGGGATGGCAATGCTTATCACCTCCAGAGACCCCAGGTTTCTTCCAATTCCAACAACCTCTTCACTTTTGAGAGATCAGCCTCAGGCCCATTTGGTGTTAATTACAGCAACCCAGGCTTCTCTGTGTGAAGGAAACAGGCCCTCGTTTCTCTCATTAAAGTAAAATATGACCCATTTTTATGCTTGCGTATTTTGTTGCCGAGATTACGAGAATCATCCTTTCTGTTTATAGGGAACGGAGAAACGTTACACCGGGAGGGCGGCCGGGGGCCCGAGTCTGGGGAATAGAAAGCAGATGTGGTCCTCACTGCAATTTTCCCTTCCAGCCTCGGCCGCCCTCTCCTCCTCACTGCCTCTTCTCCCTTTCAGAAGCATAATCCTTATTTCAGATCCACATGAGGTAAGCGGACTGTAGGGGAATAAGCTCACATTTATGGAGCTCTTTACCAGGTGCCAAGCTCTATAAACAAGTTTCCCCCTTAATTCTCCCCCAAAGCTTCAGGGGTGGTTGGTATTAATCGTTTTTTCATTCCCCAGTTCCCTCAAACCAGAGATGCCCAAAGTCTTCCCAGTGCTTTGAGATGTGGAGAAAAATGAATCCTCCTGATCACAGATGCAAGTACAGACCTTGTGAACAGGCTTTCAGGTCCACAGAGCTGTTACACATCTCACATGATACAGGGCATCACAGGTAAAGGTGATGGGGGTCAGAGGGTTCAGGGATTCATACAAGGTCGAGTTAACTAGTGAGCAATGGGGATTCAGAAAGATTTTAGGCAGAGAACTGACAATGTGCATTGCGTGATTTTGAAGGATTGCTCTGGTAACAGTCTAGGAAGTGGGTGGGAGGGAAGTGAGAATCTTTGTGGTTGTTACGTTCTCCATCACAGGCATTCAACAATACCATTGTAGTACACCAGCAGTCGAAGACAATAGGTACGTGAATGAACATAAATGATGTAAATAAAATTTTATTTACAAAAACAAAAGCTGGCTGTCATCTTTCTTTGTGGGAATGTACTCTTGTTGGGCAAGTGAAGCCCAGGTGGCACAGTGGTAAAGAATCCACCTGCCAATGCAGGAAACACAAGACATGCAGGTTCGATCTCTGGGTTAGGAAGATCCCCTGGAGTAGGAAATGGCAACCTACTTCAGTATTCTTGCTTGGAACATTCCATGGACAGAGGAGCCTGGTGGGCTATAGTCTATGGGGTCGCGAAGAGTCAGAAATGACAGAAGCAAATTTGCATGTATTCTTGTTGGATATATTATTTACTATTGATTAGACCCAGGCTCTATGAAATTCCTTTTTGATTTGTGGATTTTTGTCTGCCAGCGATAAAATGGTTTATCTGATAGAAAAAAGGTTCTGCTTCTTTTGTCCTGAAGGACATTAACTAGTTTTGTATCTAATAAGATATCTTATTCCAATATTCTCTCTGTAGCACTTATGTAATATCAATACTCCGCTCTTCAAAAAAACTCCAAGCCAGCTTTACTATCAGGTTTCCTCATTAATGAATTAAATAAATCTTGAACACATGTTAACTTTATGTTATTATGATAGTCATTTTTATTTTAACTTTCTGAAAATTATACTGTACTTCAAAAGAGGAGAGATGTAGGATAAGGCTGTCATCCAGAAAAGAGACAGAGACTATGGAGATGTTAGGGATTTTTAAGAGGTATCATTGATAGGACTTGATGACTGATGATATGAAATTGTGAAAAAGAGGAGTGAGAATGAGTGGTTCCCAACTGTAGCTTGATGTGGTGACATTAACTGCCGTGGCCTTCACAGATATAGGAATACCATCACTGACTGATTCCCTCCAGCCTTGGAAAGTCTCATAGTTGACAATGGATCTGAGGGGTGATGGGCAAATGGCAAAGAACCAGGTCAACCTCTAAGGCTCCCCATCCTTACTGTCTTGTTGGAAATTCAAATACTAATCTTGATAAGTTAGTATTTGGAAACCTGAGTTGAGAATTTAAATATTAATAAATTGTTTCCTGGGGAATTGCAGGAATACTGCTTTGGGGGAGAGAGATCAGAAAGAGGAAAGCACATAGACATCTGTGTGCCTTTCCAAGTGGGGCTGTATGGTGGGAGGATGTGGAGCCCTGGAGGAGGTGTGGGTGGGGGGCTCTGCCCTATGCTCAGTGAAGACAGATGTCCCAGCCCTCATGAGGTTTATATTTGAATCAGGGAAGATATTACACTGTATTATAAATTCCTTTTCCTCATTTCTGGGAGAAATTTATCCTCTACATATATTGCATACCAGCAACACAGCAGATATACATGTTCAGCAGTGGGGACTGATTAGGTAAATTCCATACAATAGAATGCTAGGTTATGGTGGGAAAGAGTAAGAAAGTGCTATACATCCTGATGAGAAATGATCTCCATGGTGGGGTGTGATGTGGTGAGAACCAGGTAAGAAATGATTATGGAGTGTGCTACTTTTCATGTCAGAATGGGGGAAAATAAGAATACATATTTTTATTTGCCTGAAGTAACTCCAGAAGGGATACCCAAGAAACTAAGGCATGTGATACCTGCTGAAGTGAGGGAAGGTGAGTGGATGGGGCAGGGTTAGAAGTCAGTTTTTCACCACTTTACACCATTTTATGTTGTTTTGAACTTTGGATTTAGCAAAATTACCTATTACCTGTGAAGTGAAATGAAATGATGGGGATAGTGTAAGGTACCTCTAGGAGTAGTGTATAACTCAGAGTAAAATATCAGGGAAGGCCCCCTGGAGAAGCGGACATTTAATCTGATAAGTTGGAGTTGGCCGGCAGTGAAGAGCAGAGAAATGTTTCAGATAAAGGGAACAGTACAAGTGAAGAACTTAAGGTGAGAGAGTATGGGGAATTAGAGAACTTAAATTCATTATGGCTAAGGGGAAGCTTGAAGACTTGCAGTTAAGGTAGGTGGAGAGGGCTGACATTTATCAAGGGCGAACTTTAGGTTTACCTGCAACAGCACAGCGTATGCCATGGGCTTCCCATACACCAGGTACCCTACCTAACCCACCACCTGCTTCATCTCATCCATTCCTCACATGATCCCTACTTTCCAGGTGAGGAACAGAAGCTCCGTAGTTTCAGTACCTTCCTTAGTTCATGCAACCACTGAGTGGTGGATGGCAATCCAGACTGCCTGCTCCTCTATTTTGTCATCTATAATATGAGGACATCGGCTGTATAGATGAGATGAAAAGCATAGGAAGCACCTGGCTCAGTGACTGACACATTATAGAGACATCCCTAATCTCACCTACTGATAAGTAGTGGCACCCAGGTCCAGGCAGATCACTCAGACTCACAGCACAGCCTGCTGGAAAAGGTTGAATTGGAGAGAAAAGAGAACTCAAAATACGCAGTTGAAATTCTTGACTAACAGTAAAGACAATTATTGTAAAGAAGGGAGCAGGGGAGCCGTACTAAATCCAGATCTCCTAAATATAAGATTCTCAACCCCCTCTCCTTTTGCAGCTTGGGGAAGGTCATTTAACAGCAGTGACACTGAGCAGAGTTGCCACGAGCTTGGCCCCTGCCAAGCACCCTGCAGGCACCATCCCCACATGGTCTCAGTTGCTGCTTGCTGCAGCTGGCTTAGATACGCATCGTTATCCCCATTTAATAGCCAAGGGAGCAGAAGCTGAAGGTTAGCCATCTTGCCCAAGGTCATGCAGGGATAACCGTTGGACCAGACTTGAACCTTGTTCTCTGCTGGATGACAGGTTTTTTCATTTTAACCTATACCCAGGTGATTAGGGCACAGTATGAAAAGAGCTATGATTCTGTCCAAGTCTCTGACTCAACAAGGCTGCAGAGGAGGGTCTTAGAACCTCCTAGAAGGATGAGGTGACCTTTGACTAGAGTCCTGAAGAAAAAGAAGATGCTGTCTAGGTAGAGTGGAGACAGAAGGGTACTCCAGGTGGAAGGACCAGAATGGACAAGGGTTGGGAGGGACTGAGGTCTGCGGCTCATTTGGAAAATAAGGCGGCTAGAGTGGCAGCCGGAGAGAGTGGGAGGGACGGGAAAGCAGACTCTTAGCAACTAGACCTGATTCCATATATGAAACAAACTTTACCTTTCCCTTTGGCAAGTCCATTGTCACCCTCTAATCTAAAAATGAGAAGAGAGAGGCCACCGAAAAGTGTTTTCCCATTTGAACCAGGTTTGCTGTGAAAAGACCCAGCTGGCTGGTGGAGGATCATGTTTCCTGTCTGGATGGCCTCCAAAGAGGGGTCTTCTGAGGAGGCCGAGTGCGGCCAGCCGCTCTGCTCCTCTGTTTAATCACTTGCTCTGTTTGCTCTCTCACTGGTTCCTCGTCCAGTCGCTGCCCCCACACCTCATCAATTACCCTGGGCTCAAGGAGGAAGGCCTACCACACTGCTGTGGAGACCCCCAGTGCTTGGTGCTGACAACGCAGAGCTGGACTCTATCTGGCCTGATGATCTGGGGATAGATAAGGGCCATTAACACCTTTCTTAATTACAGAACCCCAAAGCGGGCCTGCTAGTCCCTGACAGGCAGAGCTGGGAGGAAATGTGAAGATCCAGGCTTCATCTGATTTTATTTTACTTAAATGAGTTAATATCTGAGAGCCCTAGGAAGAGTGCCGAGCGTGTAGCAAGTGCCAGGCAAGCCCTTGGTGTTTTGTTAATTGTGCATGCTTAGTCGCTCAGTCATATCCGGCTCTTTGCAACCCCATAGACTGTTGCCTACCAGGTTCCTCTGTCCATGGATTTTTCAGGCAAGAATACTGATTGTCATTGTCCTCTCCAGGAGATTGTCTTGACCTAGGGATTGGACCCTTGTCTCCTGCATCTTCCTGCATTGGCAGGTGGATTCTTTATCACTGAGCCACCTGGGAGGCCCAATGGGTGTTATTAGTGCTCTTATTTTATAGGCAGAAATGAAACTTGCTCAGTTACACAGCAAGTGACAGGCTGAACTGGGATGGGTCCAGGCCAGGTCTCTTTCCCAGACATATTGCTGCCCTGGGAAGGGCTCAGGGTTTTGTTTCCACTTTGTAGCTGGCATTTTGAGCTCCATTTTAGGATCAGTTCTAAGAAAAGGCACAATAGAAAGTTTATTATCTTAGGGGAACCAGTGACAAAGGCTGTTTTTCTTCATTAAAATGTCTCTTCATTTGATCTCAACCCCAATCAGCACTGTACAAGAGGCATCTTCTTTTTGTGGATGAGAAAACCGAGCATATACATACCACACCTGAAGGCCTGCTCTCAGAAGATGCTCACACATTTTAACTCTCTCAGTCATCTGGGTGAGCGCAGTGACTGAAATTCGCTCAGTCGTGTCTGACTCTTTGCCACCCCATGGACTATATAGACTATACAGTCGATGGAATTCTCCAGGCCAGAATACTGGAGTGGGTAGCCTTTCCCTTCTCCAGGGGATCTTCCCAACCCAGGGATCGAACCCAGGTCTCCCGCATTGCAGATGGATTTTTGACCAGCTGAGCCTCAAGGGAAGCCCGAGTGCAGTGACTAATGAAGATTAGAAAAAAAAAAAGCCAACGAAGATGTCTCTGTGAAAATTTATCCCCCACCTAACGCAGATCTTTCTCCCCTCCCAGAGTGTGAAATGAGGAATGATGACTAGAGAGAGTTTGGTAGGGTCCCCAGGGGTCAGAGCTGAAGGGGAGGCTGGTGGGTGGCCTGCTGCTGCGTGGGACGAGAGTACCTCGAGGGGCACCCATCTGTCTTGTCCTTTGACGTGTGGGGTAAACTTGTACCTGCTTCTCATTCAGCAGAAGCATCTGTACTATCTGCTTCTGAGAAGAATGTCTAAATACAGTCCAGGCAGGCTGACTTGAGATGAGTTTTGTACCCATCTGGGAAAGGTGGTTGGTGGGTGGGCCAGCAGGCACTGGGATGGCCTTATCCCAGAGAGGTAAGGCTGGAAGGGGAAAGCCAAGAAGACCCTTGCTTAGGGAGTAGCCACCAAAGCTACTGAGTCTGTGATATTAGGCCCAGAATTCTTTCTGAAATTTGCTAAAGTCAGTTTTAGGGGAAGTAAAATAATTCTGTTTTATGAGGGATGCAGCTCAGTGGTAAAGAACCCACCTGCAATGCAGGAGATATGAGAGTCACAGGTTCAATCACTGGGTTGGGAAGCTCCCCTGGAGTAGGAAGTGGCAACCTACCCCAGTATTCTTGCCTGGAAAATTCCATGGACAGAGGAGCCTGGGAGGCTATCGTCCATGGGGTCACAAAAGAGTTGGATGTCACTGAGACACACAAGCACACATGCTGCTTACAAAAAGGCATGATATAGCACACTGGTTTAGGGCCCTGTTTCTGGAGCCTGTGTTCAAATTTTAGCTACACTTTTCCCTACTAATTGTGTGACTCTCAACATTTCTCTTTTTTCTTTTGTGTGTGTGTGTGTGTGTGCCTCTATTTCCTCACCTGTCAAATGGGAGACTATTGCTATAACTTACATCATAGAGTTGATGTAAGGCTAAAGAGTTTATATACAGGAAGTGCTCAGAACAGCATGTAAGCCCTAGCTAAACGTTGCTGTTACTTTACACCAGTCAGAATGGCCATCATCAAAAAAAAATCTACAAACAATAAATGCTGGAGAGGGTGTGGAGAAAAGGGAACCCTCCTGCACTGTTGGTGGTAATATAAACCTATGCAGCCATTATGGAGAACAAAATGGAGATTCCTAGGAATAAATCTACCTTGGTGGTGGTTTAGTTGCTAAGTCGTATCCAACTCTTGAGACCCCATAGCATGTAGTCCACCAGGCTCCTCTGTCCTTGGGATTCTCCAGGCAAGAATACTGGAGTGGGTTGCCATTTCCTTCTCCAGGAAATCTACCCAACCCAGGAATCAAACCCGGGTCTCCGGCATTGCAGGCAGATTCTTTGCCAACTGAGCTACGAGGGAAGCTTACATGACCCAGCAATCCCACTGCTTGGTGTACACACTGAGAAAACCACAGTTGTTTCTTTTAACTGTAATTCTAAAAGACACATGTACCCCAATGTTCATTGCAGCACTGTTTACAATAGCCAGGACGTGGAGGCAACCTAGATGCCCATCAACAGAGGAATGGGCAAGAAAGATTGGCACATATACACGATGGAATATTACTCAGCCATAAAAGGGAATGAACTTGAGTCCATTGTAATGAGGTAGACAAACCTAGAGCCTCTTATACAGAATGAAGTAAGTCATAGAGAAAAACAAACGTCATATAGTAACGCATATATATGGAATCTAGAAAAAATACTGCTGAACCTATTTGCAGAGAAGGATTGGAGACACAGATGTAGAGACACGGCCGGGGAAAGGGAGGGTGGGCTGAATTGAGAAAGGAGCATTGACAGACATACACTCTCATGAGTAACACAGATAGCTACTGGGAGTTGCTATATAACACAAGGAGACCAGTCTGGGGCTCTGTGATGACCTACAGCGTAGGAGGGGAGAGGGGAGGGAGGGGATATGTATATGATTATGACTGATTCGAAGCGTTGTATGGAAGGAAACAGCACAGCACTGTCAAGCAATTTTCCTACAATTAAAAAACACAAAAACGTTGCTGTTATTATTGCTACAATTTAACAGCTACACAAGTGGCGCAGTGGTAAAGAATCCGTCTGCCAATGGGGTTGGGAAGACCCTCTGGGTCGAGAAGATCTCCTGGAGAAGGAAATGGTCACCCGCTCCAGTATTCTTGCCTAGTAAATTCCATGGACAGAGAAGCCAGGTGTGTTATATAGTCCCTGGGGTCACAAAGGGTCAACACAACTGAGTACGCACACACAAACACACACACACACACACACATGCATCGGGTGCTTTACATGCATCAGTCTCTTATTAAATCCTCACAACTAATTCTCCCACAGAGAGCAGTAGGCCTAGGTATGGACGCTGACAACCTAACTCCAAAGACTATGTGCTTTCTCCTGGGCCAGGCTGACTCTAAAATTCTTTGTCTTCATCTGAAATCTCTTTTTTTCTTGAAATGTCCCCCACTTTTCCCAGTTGATGAGAGTGTAGAGAGATCAGTGAGAAGGGCACTTTATGGGCATCCTATGAAGCCAGGAGTCAACCGCCCCCTCTCTGGGAAAGGGTTCTTGGCCAGATGAAATGGCCCCATGCACATGGCCTGCTGTCAGACTTCAGGGTTTGCCTCCTATGTTGGATTGGCATCTGTGTGACTGTAGGTGAGTCTCATCACCTCTGGGAGTCTCGTTTCCCTCTGCCTTTTCCATCTTTACAGCCTTGTGGCTGGCTGGCCCACTCAAGGGGGCTGAAAACATAAGGAGCTGCTCATAGATGAAGTTTTGGGAGATCTGAAGAGGCCTCAGCCATTGTCATTCTTGTAGATAATAAAAAATGAAAAAAAAAAAGAAGCCAAATAGCATTATAAAATAGGATGTGTTTAAGATTCAACCACGACCTCTTTTTCTAATCCTGTTGGGACATGTCTGGGGCTGTACATTTTACCTCTTCAAAGCCTAAATGGAATTTCTAATGAGGCCCTTTGGGCCTGAGGGGTGGGGCCAAGGCCCCTCCTGACTCCTCTGAGACAGATCATATGTTAGCCTGGCTGCTGCACCCAGCCAGGCCTAGACTGAACTCCGTAGGTGGGGCTGTCTGTATTCCTCAGAGTGCCTGGCACAGTAAAGTTTGAGAATCTTAAAGAAATTGACCTTCCCTCCTTCTCCTAGGAGAAGCCTGGAGTTTCCAATCTCTTCGCTTTTTCTCATCAACTGCCTGACCACTTCTCACCACCTTCTTCTATGCCTGGTTCAGACTCAGGACTGAGGTTGCCATGTCTGTGGAACAATTGCTGCCTCTGTGTGTTCTCAGCTTTTGGTGCAGAGTCTACCTATAGAGACCTAGATCTACAGGGGTGTGGGAGTACAGAGCTATATTCCTGGGTAGCCCTGCACATGGGTGGATGAGAGCCCAGGACTGGAGCTGTGAGCAGCTCAAACCCTGAGAGCAGATGTGATGATGACCTGAGAAAGCTAGTGACTAGCCCAGAGCCTGGCACATAGACGTGCTTATGCATGAAGGAATCGTGAGTAAAGCAGCCCTGGGCCCTGGCTTCCAGGTCCCCTTGGTGTACCCACAGACATCTGTCCTCTACCCTCCGAGTCACAACATTGGCCTCTTGTCATGACTGCTGCTCTGTCCTTTGATCATGAACCCTAGTACAGGCCTTGCATATTGTCTCAGCATCTTCAGCACCCACCACTGCGTCTGGCCCACAGTGGGGCCAGACATATTGAAGGGATGAAGGAACGGCTGGTCCTACGTTCCATTCATCCATGGCTGCAACCTGGAGGAGCAAAACCAGGCACCCCAGCTCACTGTTGTGATCACAAGTGCAGTCATGCTGTTTCCTGCAGCTTGAGAGCTTTATGTAACTCCAGGCAGCATGAGGAGCATATAATAGGAAGGGCAAGTTGAGGGTTACGTGGAGACATTTCAGCAAACATCGGCTGCAGATACAGCCTGGGGAAGACAGAAACACATTGGCTTGAAGTAAGCATTGTTTCTTGCTCAACTAGCTTTTTGTCCAGAATTGGCTCATCGCTTAAATGGACAGTGGGGTTCATCCTCATGGAAGGAGGGACATATATTAATAGGCACCCACTCGGTTACGTGGAGCAAAATGTTTCCTAAAGATTCTATCCTAAGGTCCCTCATTTTACAGAAGAGAACTTGAAGTCTAAGAGTTAAGAAACTTGCTCAAGGCCACAGAAATAATCAGTAGCCATATGATTTGCTATGATTTATTGAGTACTTCTTGTGGAATAGCAACTCATTTTTATAAGATTCTTGATTAAAAAGGGTTTCTCTCATAGCTCAGTTGGTAAAGAATCTGCCTGCAATGCAGGAGACCCTGGTTTGATTCCTGGGTGGGGAAGATCCCCTGGAGAAGGGATAGGCTACCCACCCCAGTATTCTTGGGCTTTCCTTATGGCTCAGCTGGTAAAGAATCTGCCTGCAATGCGGGAGACCTGGGTTCGATCCCTGGGTTGGGAAGATCCCCTGGAGAAGGAAAAGGTTACCCACTCTAGTAATCTGACCTGGAGAATTCCATCGACTGTATAGTCTGTATAGTCCATGGGGTTGCAAAGAACTGGACATGACCGAGTGACTTTCACTTTGATTAAAAAACTTTATGGATTGGGTTTAATTACACCCATTTGACAGAAGTAGAAACTGAGGCTCAGAGAGATCAAGCAACTTGCTAAGTGCTACCTTGTTAGATAACTGACAGAGATGGGACATCAGTCCAAATCTCACAGACTTAGAGCCTGTGCTGCAGAGGTCATTAGTCAGCAGAATGTATACATTGGAATCACCTCGGATATTTATAAAAAATACTCATGCCAGAGCCCCTACTTCAGACCTGCTAGGTCAGAACCTCTGTATTTTACATAAGCTCCGTGAGTGAGTCCTATGTGCTTGCATGCTTGAGCATCTCAGCATAAAAAACTCACCTTCTCTTAGCCCTAGGTTTTCTTATCTGAAAAATGAGGGACCAACAGCTCTTTCCAAGGATCCAAAAGAGCTTATGAATGTGAGAAGGCCTAGCACAGTGTCCGTCAGGGGTGCTCTGTAATTGCCGACTTCCTTGTCCTGGCAACCAAAGAGTGCCTGGAGGGCCTGGGGTCTCATGTGTGTGTACATGACCCCACTTTGCCAGAGACCCAGAACACTGTTTTCTGGGCTTCGGGGTTCAGTTTCCTGATTGTTTGTTATTATTCTTAATAGAATTCAGGAGAAGGCCAGGAGTGGGCCAGACATCTGTGATAAATCTGCCAGGGTTTTTACAGGAAAGATTTCCCAAGTTCACTGTATCCTATATTTCTTGCCTTTCTTTCCAGCTACAGCCCAGCCAGGAAAATATCTTGCTTGAACTGAAAGAAAACAGCCCGTTAGCCTCTGGTGAAAGTTGACTTAGGGACTATGAGTGTCACATCATATAGTGAATGAGTGCGAGCATGCTTGGGTCTTCTTTCTGAAACACCAACCTGCAAGGGAAAAGGGGTATTTATTGCAAACCTTCCTTGTTTCAGTTTTTGTACCAAGTGCTTCACATGTATTTTTTCACATCACATAGGCCTTCCCCAATGGGGAGGTGAGGAATATTATTACCCCTATTTTACTGATGAGGAAACTGAGGCTCAGAGAGTTTGAATGACATGACCAAGATGGTACAGCTATGTGAGCATGTTTGAAGTTTATAGTCTTCTCTGTACCACAACTACCTGCTCAGGCCATCTGTTTCCCCTAATATTTTCTAATAACCTTAATTAATTTTATGACTAAAGCAAACAAATTTAAAGAGTTTGTCCCTCCCCACCCCCACTCAAAATAGAAATCTTTCTAAAATGTAGTGTTCTTGCTATGCTTGGAATCCCTGGAGACTGGTGCCATGCCTGACTCTAGTAGGTGGGCAATAAATAATGGGTGATTGAAGGGATAAACGGGTGAATCTTTTGTTTACCTGTCAGGTCCCCATTTTTTCCAGTGGGGTGTCCCTGTCCCAATTTTTGTCTTCAGGCTTCCCCCCAGTGTCTGGGGTGGCTCCCCTAGGAAATTTTTTGCTTTGTGGCAAGCCTGAAGCCCAGGGCTTTGCCCTCTTGTGCTTACCCTGTTTTAGAAATAAGCAAGCTCTCATTTTCATTCTCTGGATTTCCATTTTTACATGTTCAGTTTAGTTCAGTTCAGTTGCTCATTTGTGTCCGACTCTTTGTGACCCCATGAATCGCAGCACGCCAGGCCTCCCTGTCCATCACCATCTCCTGGAGTTCACTCAGACTCATGTCCATTGAGTCAGTGATGCCATCCAGCCATCTCATCCTCTGTCGTCCCCTTCTCCTCCTGCCCCCAATCCCTCCCAGCATCAGAGTTTTTCCAGTGAGTCAACTCTTCGCATGAGGTGGCCAAAGTACTGGAGTTTCAGCTTTAGCATCAGTCCTTCCAAAGAAATCCCAGGGCTGATTTCCTTTAGGATTGACTGGTTGGATCTCCTTGCAGTCCAAGGGACTCTCAAGAGTCTTCTCCAACACCACACTTCAAAAGCATCAATTCTTCGGTGCTCAGCTTTCTTCACAGTCCAACTTTCACATCCATACATGACCACTGGAAAAACCATCACCTTGACTAGACAGACCTTTGTTGGCAAAGTAATGTCTCTGCTTTTGAATATGCTATCAAAGTTGTTCATAACTTTTCTTCCAAGGAGTAAGCATCTTCTAATTTCATGGCTGCAGTCACCATCTTAGATGTTAGTCATCATCAAATGTATGCCCAAGCTTTACTTTTATTATATTTAATAATAATAATAAGTATCATTTTTATACTCCTATGTATTCTTGCCTGGAGAAAACCCACGGACAGAGGATCCTGGCAGGATATGGTCCATAGGGGTTGCAAAGAGTTGGACATGACTGAGCAGCTAACCACAGTATATGTCCAAGGTGCTCTGTTGAGCATTTCATATATAGTATCTGGAATATTCACAATAACCCTAGTGTAGTGGATTGAATAGTGTTCCCCTCAAAGTAAATGTCCAAATTCTAACCCTAGTAACTGTGAATGTGACCTCATGTGGAAATAGGGTCAGTGGATTAAATTAAGTTAAAGATTTTGGGATGAGGTCATCTGTATTTAGAGTGGGCACTCTATCCAATGACTGGTATCCTTATAAGAGAAGGGAGAGAGTTGATTTGAAGACACAGAGAGAAGACCATATGAAGATGCGGACAGAGTTTGGAGTGATGAATCTACCAGTTGGGGAATGCCAAGGACTGCAAATGGTCACCAGAAGCCTGGAGAGTGGCATGGAATGTGTTCTATATCAGTGTCTCTAGTGAGAACCAACTCTGCCAACACCTTGATTTTGGGCTTTTAGTTTCATGAACTGTGAGAGAGTAAGTTTCTGTTGTTTTAAACCAGTAAGCATTTGGTAATTTTTAAATACCTGTAATACAGAAATGCTTTTTTAGTTTTATAGGTAAGAAAACTGAGGCCAAGAAAGAGTTTATGACTTTGTCCAAGGTCACAGAAGTAGCAAACGTCCCAGACCAGCCTCTAACTCAGTTCAGAACTGGCTTCTTGGGCATGCCACCTGTGTAGCTTTAATACTCTGTTGTGCTTTCTTAAAATCTTAATAATTTTTGATCAAGGGGTCTTGCATTTTCATTTTGCACTGGGCTCTGCAAGTTATATAGCTGTTCCTGACGGGATCTCTCTGGTTCACAAATCTCTGCTCTTTCCTCTGACTCTGCAGGGTCACAGCCACATACATCCTCGGTCTCCACTGGTGCCCACAGCCGCACTCTCCACCAGTATCCCCACTGTGGTAAGCTAAGGCCCATGCAAAGAGTTGACTCATTGGAAAAGACTCTGATGCTGGGAGGGATTGGGGGCAGGAGGAGAAGGGGACGACAGAGGATGAGATGGCTGGATGGCATCACCGACTCGATGGACGTGAGTCTGGGTGAACTCTGGGACTTGGTGATGGACAGGGAGGCCTGGCGTGCTGCGGTTTATGGGGTCGCAAAGAGTTGGACACGACTGAGCAACTGAACTGAACTGAACTGAACTGAAGGCCCCCAAATATGTCCCTGCCCTATCTCCAGGACCTGGGCATATGAGACATGGTGTAGTAAAGGGACTTTGCAGTTGTGATTAAATTAAGAATCCTGAGATGGGGTGACTGTGCTGGAAGATCTGGTGGGCCTCATGTAAACATAACAGTCCTTGTAAGAGGGGCACAGAAGTTAGGGTCCAAGGAGGAAGCAATATGATGACAGAACAGAGAAGAAGGTGAGACACTTTGAAGATGGAGAAAGGGGCTGCTAACCAAGAAATACAGTGGCTTCTCAAAGCAGAAAAAGGCCTGGAGATGCATCTTCCCATCAGAGCCTCCAGAAGGTGCCAGACCTGCTGACACCTTCACTGTAACTCAAGCTGAGTTTGGAGTCCAACCTCCAGAATCATAAAAGAATAATTTTGTTTTTAAAGCCACTAACTTTTTGGCAATTTGTTATAACAGCAAAAGGAAACTACTATACCCTGCTTCAAAGACTCCCTCCTACCCTTGCCTTTAAATCTGTAGAAGAAAAATAAATCACTCTGTATTAGGGAAGAGAAATAGAACTCTTGTTCAACAGAAAACATTCAAAACATCTACATAATATTTATATATAGTTGTAGAAGTCACTGATTTTCAAAGGCAAGTTTCCTTTTCTTGAGGTTCATTTAATATGTAAGAAAAATATTCCAATATTTATAGTTAAATCATGAAAATTATTGATGCGAAACAATAAATATTAGTTTGGAATTACAAAGAATATTAAGAAGTATGCCTTTGAAAAAGCTCTCCATGCTTCTGTTTTAATCTTTCATTATTCTAAAAGGGAATATAATTTTAATGTTTATGTTATTTAATGGTCAGATTTCTGCCTAGGACATAAAAAGTAGTTAAACATTAAAAAATTGGTTGAAATATGAATTTAATCTAAGGCCCTTTTGTGAAAGAAAATGGAAGAAATGCAACCATTAAAAATAAACTAAAACTAAAAAGAAAAAAATTGAAAGAGAAACCAAAGTCAATTTCCCTTTGCCTGATTTTCAAGGTTACTCATCCCTTAGATTTTGCCCAAAGTACCTTCCACATCTCCATCCAGCTGGCTCACACCAGCCACACAAAGATGTGTAGCTGAAAAAGCATGGATTTGAGATTAAATTGTGTTCCACAACTTCTGTCTATGTGAGTTCAAGCAAGTTACTTCATTGATCTGGGTCCTATTACGTCCATTTCACAAATGAGAGAATTCGTCTTCAGGGGTGGGTTGTAGAAAAAATGAACCAAGTCTAGCATGATGTTCTGCATTTCACAGGTGTTGGAGAAAATGCTGTCAAGTATTAATTGTTGTCCCCTCTTTTTTCAAAGAGTGGCCAGCATGTTCCAGACTCACTGAAGCATGGTCATTAGGGTAGAAACACTGATTTTAAAGAATCACCATTAGGATTTCTAAGCAGATATTTGAAGTTCCTAGCAGCAAACAGTCTACACAGAGGACAAAGTCTGGACCAACTCAGGGCCTGCAGTTTATGCATTAAACAGCTGAGGATCCAGGAATGCTGCTATTGTCTTAGATAAAAAAAAGCCCAAGCCTTTCTGGGCTGGTAGAAAGATGGAATAGCTGGAGAGGAGGGTAACAGAGTACGTCTCTGGTCTGAGTGTTTTCTTGTCCCTCTTGAAGATATAAGAGAGGGTGAATGCATCCCCAGGCGAGTTTGATGAGTCCCAAAGAAGGGGGACTGGGGAACTTCTGGCCAGCATCTGATTCCCCATTCTGGGACAACATGAGACCCACAAGGGATGATATAATGGGATATTTGCTTGCTTCTCTAGCTGAGCTGAAAGTAACAGTGGCTGAAATGAGAAAGGTTATTTCTGTCACTCGAAGTTTAGACTAGTTGGTGATCCAGGAAGGAAAGACAGCTGTGTTCCAGGAGTCCTTCTTTCTTGTTACTCCCCCTATCCTAGGGTGATGGTTCTGGCTCCCTGAAGCATCTCAACCATGAGAGCTGTGGTTAGCTCTCGTCTACCACACCTGCACTTTAGTGAGCTGAAAGGTGGGAAAAGGAAACAGGGAAATGGAAGCAAGCTGCTTCTCTTTCAGGGCATGGCCAGAAGTTTTACACTTTGCCTCTTTTCACATTCTATTGGCTGGAACTTTATCGTATAGACATTCCCAGCTGCAAGAAAAGGGTTAGAAATGGAATCCCTAGCTGATGGTTATTGGACAAGCTGAGACTTATAGGTGTGGGGCTTTAAAGTTAATGGGAATCAAGACAGAATGGATACTGGGGACAATTAGTAATCTTGCTACAGAAAGCCCTCATAGAACGGCAGATACTTCCTCATTGAATCAGGCAGAGTTCAATTAAGGAAGCAGAATCGTTATAATTGTTATGGAATAAAGGATTTATTTTAGAAACAAGACCTCATAAAATCGTAGGAGAAGATGGGGAAATAAAGGTCTGAACTGGGCAGTTGGAGGATCAAAGAAAAGTCTCTAATCAACATTTTTGAGACTGCTGCAGTCAGACAAGCAAGGGAGAAAGAGCTAGGTCTCCAGGACCCTCTGCATCTGCCCATTCCCTCATCTAAATACAACAGCCTTAAGAGAGCATTGGATGCTGCTTTACTTCCAATTCTGTCTTGCATACTTTTCTCTTTTGACCAATTCCAACCTGAAATTGTATAGGAAAGCTAGTCTGGGAAATGTAGTTCTATTAATAGCTTAGTCAAGTTGACACACTTACAAACCATAACATTGGTGTGGCGTAGAGCAGTGGGGATTGATATGACATTGACATGGAATGGGTCTAGGGATTTCAAGAGTGGGCAAGGGATGATGGGCAGCAGGTTCTGCATTTGTCTCCATGGATGTTGGTACTTAGGATGAGAAATCTACCTCACTGGCCCTCTCTGCAGTGCCTTGACACCACGTGCCAGCCCCTCCATTCCAGTGTTCCTCGCTGCATCAGGGCTAAGGTACCATCTTGGGATTGGTCTGGGAGGGACAAAACTTTGACTTGAGAAAAACCTAGTTAGTTTAAGAAAAACCTCAAGTTGATTTTACTAGGATTTCTGCCCTTGGGCAGAATGTGGACTTCATTTCAGTTCAGTTCAGTAGCTCAGTCATGTCCGACTCTTTGCGACCCCATGAATCGCAGCATGCCAGGCCTCCCTGTCCATCACAAACTCCCGGAGTTCACTCAAACTCATGTCCATTGAGTCGGTGATGTCATCCAGCCATCTCATCCTCTGTTGAGCCCTTCTCCTCCTGCCCCCAATTCCTCCCAGCATCTGGGTCTTTTCCAATGAGTCAACTCGTCGCATGAGGTGGCCAAAGTACTGGAGTTTCAGCTTTAGCATCATTCCTTCCAAAGAACACCCAGGACTGATCTCCTTTAGAATGGACTGGTTGGATATCCTTGCAGTCCAAGGGACTCTCAAGAGTCTTCTCCAACACCACACTTCAAAAGCATCAATTCTTCAGAACTCAGCTTTCTTCACAGTCCAACTCTCACATCCATACATGACTACTGGAAAAACCACAGCCTTGACTACATGGACCTTTGTTGGCAAAGTAATGTCTCTGCTTTTGAATATGCTATCTAAGTTGGTCATAACTTTTCTTCCAAGGAGTAAGCATCTTTTAATTTCATGGCTGCAGTCACCATCTGCAGTGTTTTTGGAGCCCAGAAAAATAAAGTCTGACACTGTTTCCATGGTTTCCTCATCTATTCGCCATGAAGTGATGGGACCAGATGCCATGATCTTAGTTTTCTGAATGTTGAGCTTTAAGCTAACTTTTTCACTCTCCTCTGGCACTTTGATCAAGAAGGACTTAGTCTATAGAAAATAGGGTGCTTTGTAAAAAATATAAGTTGCATTTCTTATACACTTCAATATGTATAATGAGAAATTCACATGTACTAAATGGGTAATCAACACATCTGTCTTTTTCCTTTTCACTGGATCCCACCAAACCAAAGGATATCATTGGCCCTTTAATGAGACATGCTCTGGATTTTGCATGAAGCCCATCTTCCTCCTTTCATGAATGCTCTTTCATTTATCACACTGATTGCATTTTAAGCAATCCCATGGTGCATTTCTCCTCAGCAACTCAGCTTACATGAACACCTCCTCTGTTAAACATTCCTGCCCTGCCTTCTCTGTGTGTTCCAAGGACACTTGTCAAATGTTTGTGTGTGTGCCTGATTCAATGTGATGTCTCACAAAGTGAATCGTGAGCCCTCTTGGGTAGGGCCTTCATTTACTGTGAGTCTCTGTGTGCCAGTTGCAGGAAGCAGCTTCAGTGAACACTTGTTGACCATTTGACTGGTTATACCTTCCTCCAAATTGTGAACAAGAAAATCAGTTGATTGTTTTATTCTGAATAGAATGTTGTTCCCTAATTGTGTAAAATTACACATACACACAGTTCTGTGTCAATATCATTTGATGGTGTTGATAAACATACACACCTTCTACAACTACAGGTAACAGGAATCTACCTGGGTCTTCAAATGTTAACTACGAATTATGTCTCCATCTCATTTCATTTCTTCTTCTCATCCTTTTCCCATGTCCTTTCCCCTTGCTTGTACTGAAGAAAAACATCTCTTCCTTCAGGCTTTTGTTCCTGTATTAGTTTCCTGAGGCTGCTGTAACAGAGTACCAAAAACTGGCTTAAAACAACAGACATTTATAGTCTCACAGTTCTGGAGGCTAGAAGTCTGAAATCAAGGTGTCATCGGGGCTGTCTTCCCTCTGTAAGCCCTGGGGGAGAATCCTTCCTTGCCTCTTGCTACTTTCTGGTGGCTTCTGACAATGTTTGTCTTGTAGATGCCCGGCTCCAGTCTCTGCCTTTGTTGTCATATGGCTTTCTCGCTCTCTCTTGGCTCCACATGGCCTTCCTGTAGGGATACCACTCACTGGATATAATTCAGTATGACCACATTTCACCTTGATTACATCTGCAAAGACCATATTTCCCAATAAGGTTATGTTCACAGGTACTAGAGATTAGATCTACAACCTATCTTTGTGGGGATGTGACTTATCCTACAACTGTCTGCATAGCTTTGTCTTTTGCACTTGGAAGCAGGTAAGATCCAAGCTCAGATACTCCCAACGATACCTGCAGCAAGCCACTGCATAAGTTCCAGAGGGGCCCTGCTAGAGCAGGGCAGAATCCTATCCTCTTGGCCTTTGATGAGCACAGTGGCCTGTGGGGGCAGAGGGATGAGGTCCACTTCTGAGTCTCCATCACAGCCTCATGTATAAAGTCACACAGTACTTGAGGCCAACACAGCACTGTAAAACAATGATCCTTCAATTAAAAAATTAGAAAAAGAATCACACAGTACTTGATATAATAGGGTAGGAAGTACAGAGACCTGGGCATCCCATTTCCTCCATCACCAATAAGCTGTGTGACTGGAACAAGCTGCCCCTCTGAACATCAGGTCACTACTTGGTTGAGTCTTGAATGAACATACCAAGCATTTGCCATATGCAAAAATAGGAGTCCTGGGACACAGGAATAATTAAGGTTCTGTCCTTAATGAACCTAGCATTCAGTGGGGGATGAACCACTCACCTATGAGGTTCTATGAGGATCAAGGCTGTTGGTAGTTCATAACCCGCTGTGACCATGTCAGCAGCGAAAGTGACTCATGGAGCTCAGGCCTAGAAGAACTTGTGGCCATACCACAGGTCCTCCATTAAGCTTCCCTTATTGCTAGGCACAGGCAATTGACATTTAGGAAAGAACATTTATTTTTCATTTACTTATGTATTAATTTGAGCCTTGATCATGTACCAGGCACAGGGCTAGGTCCTGGAGATACAGTGCTGAACACAGCAGGTAGAGGCTCTGCCCCAGGGACCTTACAGTCTACAGGAGACACAGACATTCCACAAGGGGCATGTTCTGACCTTCCCAGGAACTCTTGCTTTGGCTTTCAAGGGTAAGTAATTTTTTATTTTTTAAGTTTATCAACCTTAAACCTTGTCTTAGTCTATCTGGCCTGCTATAACAGAATATCATAGACTGGTGTTTTATAAATAAGGAAAATTTATGCCTCACAGTTCTAGAGGCTGCAAAGTCCAAGATCAAGGTGCTGTCCTGATTAGGTACCTGGTGTACACCCACTTCCTGGTTCATAGATGGCCATCTTCTTGCCATGTCCTCATGGTGAAGGGGAAAGGGAGCTCTCTGGGGTCTCTGTAACAAGGACACTAATATCATTCATGAGGGGTCCACCCTTATGATATGATTACTTTCCAAAGGCCCCACCTCCAAATACCATCACATTCAAGATTAGATTTCAACATATGGACTTTTTTGGGGGCATGAGGGTACATAAACATTCAGTCTATAGCGAATATCAACAGATTCCAGGTATACAAATCAGTCTTCTGACTTTTGTTGAAGGATCATTTCCATATTATTAAACTGGTCTATGTAGGAAGCAAGGATGAGATCTGTCTCTGCCTAGAGCAGGACCGTTGTGCTACTTGAATGAAATCATATCTGGGCAGGTGTATAATAAAGGTTAAAATATTACCAAGGAGAAAGAGTTCTCATTATTAAGGGCCATCTGGGTATACTGTGAGGTCTCTCTGCGTGTGTGTGCATGACACAGAGAGAGAAAAGCAAGAACATAAGCTGCTGTGTGTGTTTTCTCCCTGCAAAAAAAAAAAAAAAAAGAAGAAGAAGAAGATGACAAGGCAATGTGGAAGATGCTCTCCTGGGCATGGTGGTTCCCTGTACTCAATTCTGAGAGAGCAGTTGACTCAGATAGGGCACCTGAGAGGCCATCCTGGGGGAAGTGATCCTGCCTGGATCTTGGAGGATGAGTAGGTGTTGGCAGAACAAAGAGGATGCAGTGGGTGCAAAGGGGCAGAACCAGAGAATAGTAAGATGTTTTCCATTACCTGTAGCCCCCAAGTGCAGGGGCCTGCTAGCAGGGAGACCTCCCTTCTTACCACCTTCTACATCCTCCTTACCTACTCTCCTCCCCCTCTCCCAGAAGTGTGGGCAAATTGTTAATCATGGTTCAGATCCCAAGATAACGAGGTAAACTCATGAGCAGTGCTGGGGGGATCACTGTATGAGAAGGCAATGCATGGGAGTGTGACTTTCTGGTTTGCCCCCCTAGATCCAGGAGTAGGAGAGGAGCCAGGGTCCAGCTTGCAAGGAGGAGACCCAGCCTCTTCCCGTTTCCTTCAGGCATGTGCTCAAGGGCTTTCAACTCTGGCCTCTTGTTCCCCACATTGGCTGCCTGGTGGTCTGATTCCAAGATCTGAATTTGGATCTTCAGCTTCAGAAAAAGCTCCAGCAAACTCCACGTGGAGGGTTTGGATCCAAGTCCAACTATTAATATAAACCTTGATTTTTCGTGTGTAAGAGAGTCCAGGCAATCCTGGATCCCTTAGTCTAATAAAAATACAAGGTACCCCACAATCATTCGTCGTGCCATCTTTTGTGTGTGGACTGGCCTTCAGCCTTTCCTCACTTCTTTTTATCCCAGCTGGATCAACCAGAGCCGACCACCCCATTCAAGCCAGTTTCCCATAGCCTTCTTTTCTTCGTCCACTTAACTCACTCTATCCTGTGTTTTACTGGTGTTGACATCATCTCAGAGTCTGGAGGAGGGCTCATGGTGTACCTCTTTTGTATTCTCCACCACATTAAGCACATTCAGGACAAATGGCTCATAAACATTTATTGGACTCAACTATTCCTGGCAGAAAAGAGGGAAACTAGCATCAGTGTAAGTTATGGTGGGCCTAGAGCTACCATGATTTCTTCATTCATGCCTCCAACCACTGTTCCCTGAGAAATCTGTCGGCCGTCACAGACTACCTGTCCTCATGGAGTTGATGGTCTCCTTTAACCAGCACATAATGCAGAGGGTTTGTTTTCTAACTTGGTGTTTGCCAAGCAGGAAACAGAAAGGCTCTGAATGGGGAAAGCCAGCAGGTTTGCTAGAAAAGAGGCCCCCAGATCTGCAAGGAATGGGAGGCAGGCCTCCTGGGAAGGCTTCCTTGCGATGATTCCGTGTCCCCCCTGGGCCTCTGCAGCTGTGCTGTGTGAGATCGGAGCCAACATGTATCACTTGCCTGCCCCTTGGGACTGCAGTCACCTTCCTCCCCATGGGGCAGCATTTCTAGGCCCTGGAGGGAGACAGGCTGTGGACCAAAGCCAGGCCAGTTACCAGAGCACTTTTTCTCCTCTCTTGAAATGTGTGATGCTTTCCCCACATGGCTGTAATTGGAGGGTCCCTCCCTTTTAATAATCCTTTTAAAGAAAAACCAGAGCAACACCCGGATGATTTGTGATGACGAGGATGAGATCCACTTTTCCCATCCTCCTGACATCTGGGAGATGAGCAAAGCAGAGGAACAGAGTGTTTCGTGCCTTCTCCAGCACCTTCTCCCAGGCGGGCGTTCCCTCCAGCGTGGCAGGAATGGCCCCTCTCCTGCCAGAAAAGAACTTGAGTCAATGGCTTCATTCCCGATGATGTGTTTTAACAAACATGGAGCATCTCCTTAATGCCAGAGCAATGCTGGGTCCTGAGGGGACAGAGAGAAGGAGGTGCTGCCCTGTCCTCAAAGATAGCTCCAAGTGGAGGCATTCGGGGAAAGGCGGAGCTTGAGGAGTAGGTAGATTTTCACTGATAAAAAAGGGATGGTGTTTTAGGCAGAGGCCACAGCCTGGGCAAAGGTGTGGAAGTTTGAGAAGGGGGTCTTGGGCTGGGGGAAGATTTTCCCAGAGGGATTGTGGCTGTAAATGGAAATAGAGACAGGAGCCACTTAGGGAGGGCTTGAGTAAGATAAGGAAACAAGTTTATCCTTCAGGGGATGGGAAGAGGCTGAGATATTGCAGGGTCATGATTCTAGCTTCACTCATATGGGCTTGTCAGGCGGCTCAGCAGTAAAGAATCTGTCTATAATGCAGGAGACGCAGGAGACGTGGGTTCAATCCCTGGGTCGTGAAGATCCCCTGGAGGAGGAAATAGCTCCCCATTCCAGTATTCTTGCCTGGAGAATTCCATGGGCAGAGGAGCCTGGTGGGCTACAGGAGCCTGGGGTCACAAAGAACTGGACATGACTGAGGACTGAGTATACACACACACTGAAATGCCTGAGCCACAGCTGTCTTTCTGTTTTGATAGCATTAAAACACAAAGACAATTTGGAAGTGAGGCAATAATTTAACAACTGATTTTTTTTCATTCTTATGTGTTTGTTAACTAATAATTTCTTATGTGACTGGTTGATTTCTGGAGAAGATAGCACTAATATGTCCAGTTAGTCTTGGGGACACATCATTTTTACCTAAAAAGGGAAATGGCTCAGATGCCGCCACCATCTCTGGGATTTCCAGGACTAGGTGAAATGCCCCAGAAGACCTGTGTCAGCCCTTTAAAAGGGTTCTGATGGTCTCTGGATGGAGGTGTGTGGAGCCAGGCCCAGCCTGCTGGCAAGGAGGAGGCCAAGTTGGGTGGGGAGGTAAAATATGCTCTGGTCCTCCATGGAGCACCTTCCTGGCTGTCAGGGAGATGGAAAAATGGCCCTTTCTGGTAAACACAGATGACCTGAGTATACCCCTGAGTTTTTACTTTAAAAGGATAAAACGTGAGCCAGACCTTCAATCAGAGGTATGTGAGAAGTTTCCTGCCCTCCGAGAGCCAGTGGCCTCCAAAGGTGGAGGGTTCTCCCGCCCAGGCTGGCGGATCTGGGCTCACCTGCCTCATGCCCTCCCCAGCTCCTGGTTCCCGCCACCTCACACCTCTCCTCAAAGCCTCCCACCCACTCCCTGCCCTGAGCGAGGCCTGAGCACAATCTATTTCTCTTCTTCTCCCCTCTCGGCTCTGCCTCTGTCATCCAGGTACTAAGCAGACCTCTGCTAACCATGGTTTCTTTCTGGGAAAATCTGTGTGGTGCCTCCAGCCCTGCAGGGAGGTCTGGGGACGCAGTCAGGTGCTCTGGATGAGGCATCTCTGGGCCTGGCCAGGCAGGGCTCAGTCAGGGCAGCACGGGGAGCTTCTGGTCTCCACCCCCAGGTCAGAAGGAGAGGCGGCTTTTCCTCTGCCTGCCTCTTTGAGCCTGCCTCTTAGTCTCTCCTCTGTATTTTCATGAATCTCTATGCCATTCCACTCTTTATTTCATTTTACCTTCCCATTAACCAGGCCAGGATGACCATTGTACTAGTTAACCCATCACTGTGTAATGAATTTCCCCAAGACTCAGTCTTTGTTAAAAAAAAAAAAAAAAACAAACAAACACAAGCAGGTATTATCTCCCCCAGTATCCAAGGCTGAGGAGGCTGCAAGAGGAGTAAGCTGGGTGGTTCTGGCTCAGGGTCTCTCATGAAGCTATAGTTAAGCAGTCAGTGGGGAAGGTGTTGTCCACTTCCAAGCTCAAGCTTACTCACGGGGCTGTTGGCAGGAAGGTTTCATTTCTCCCATGTGGGTATCCCTGTAGGGCTTCAAGAGAGAGATTCAGAGAGCACCAAAGGGAAGCCACAGCATCGTTCATAACTTTGATCTTGGAAATGCTATACCATCACTTCTGCCATATTCTATTGGTCACACAGAACAACACTGGTACAGTGTGTGGGGGAACCACACAGGGTGTGAATACCAGGAGGTAGGGATCATGAGTGGTCATCTTGGAAGCTGGTTACCATGGTTACCCAGAGGCTAAACGGCAGTAATGGCCTTAGGGAGTCCCAATTCTTTCTATTGAAACATTGATTTCCCCTTCCAGAAGTTCTTCCTTTTTCATCATCTTCAACCTCATCTTCTTCTGGTCTTCTGCTCAGATCACAGCGTGGGCTGCACTCTTCGGCCTGAAGATGCTTCGCATGATGCTGTGGTCCTTGCCGTACCTCTCCTCCACCTTCCACCCTACACCTCCCTCCCCCTCCCCACTCCAAGCTACCTGCATCTCTTTATCTATTCATTGCCAAACTTCTTGCTCTGGCTTCCTTATCTGCACTGCCACCGGTCTATCACTTGACTCATTAATCTTTCACTGAAGAAAAGAGTCCTCTGTGATCTCCCTCTCAGTGACCACCGCCTGCAACTGTGGCATGGCCTCTTGCTCCCTGACCTCTGCTCCTGGGCTCTGCTGACCTGTGGTGCTGGTTGAGCTCCTTTGGCCTCTGTGTGAGGACACCTCTTGGTTGTCCTCAAAGCTTACCAGCTCTATGGCTGTAACCTGTTCCTCCAGACCCTGGATGCGGCTGTAGTGATGTGTTTGTGTTCCACTCCTCAGCTCCTTTCCATATTTGTTACACTCTTTCCAAGTATCTATTTACTTGGAATTTGTTTTCCCTCCCTAACTTGTCCAGCAGAAAACCCTAACTTTGTGAACTCAGGTAGAGCACTCTTCTTTTTAAATCTCTCTCTCTTTTCCCGCACCCCCCACCCTCCCACCCCAGCCCCCCGACAGCATGGGCTTTCCTTGTAGCTCAGTTGGTAAAGAATCTGCCTTTAATGCAGGAGACCTGGGTTTGATTCCTGAGTCAGCAAGATCCCCTGGAGAAGGAAATGGCAACCCATTCCAATATTCTTGCCTGGAAAATCCCATGGACTGAAGAGCCTAGCAGATTACAGTCCATGGGGTTGCAAGAGCTGGACACAATTTAGCCACTAAACTACCACATGTGGGATCTTAGTTCCGCAGTGACAGATTGAACCTGTGCCCCCTGCAGTGGAAGCATAGAATCTTAACCACTGGACTACCAGGGAGGACCCTCTACATATCTCTCTTGTCAGTTCCCTTGTTTTAAATCCCGTAGGCCCTGCTCTACTTCAAGCCTGTGATTTCTCATATGGGCTTTTCAGTAGGAACCTCCCCCCCCACCCCCATCACTCCCTCTCAAATGGTTTCTACCACCAGATTCGGCCTCCCTGTGTTATTAGGATGATGTCACAGCACACAATCTACAAATCTTATAGGAAACCCAAGGTCCTCCATGATCTGGTTCTTGCCTGCTCAGTTGCATCCCTCATTACTCTTTCCTCCTAAACTCCCTCGTTTCACCTACCAGACACAGAGGACCATCCCCTCTACCGCCCTTTGTGGACCCTGCTGCTGGTGCTCCCAGCCTCAGCTCAAGTACCACCTGTGCAGTGAGGCCCTGCCTGACCCCCAGGGAGACATGGAGGGTCTTATCCCCTTACCTGCTTACATTCCCTAGGGTCTCCCCCATACACACTGCCTCAGGGCTTTCTCTTGGCACAGACCATAGTCTGTGGGCAGCCTGGGTGGTCCCATCTCTAGGGAGCAGCCCTCAGCTAAGGAAGGATAGGAGGTGGTAGGTAAATCGCCCAGCTTCCTCATTCCTTAGGTGGAATAACTCAGAAAAGCCTTCTACACAGTCTCCTAGGAGCATCCAGTGGGATTAAGACCAGCTGCCCCATGGTATAAGCTCCTTTTCCTGTCTCACTTCCCCAGTCCCCCATGAATGCCTCCTGAGAACATCTGAATAACTCCTTACATTCAAGCTCTTGTCTCTGGGTCTGCTTTTAGGAGAC
Source organism: Oryx dammah (assembly GCF_014754425.2). NCBI lineage: Eukaryota > Metazoa > Chordata > Mammalia > Artiodactyla > Bovidae > Oryx > Oryx dammah. The sequence goes on along the minus strand of NW_024070212.1, from coordinate 88,692,134 downwards.
CACAGCCTGAGACACCTCTTTGGTCCCTGCTGCAGCTGGCATGGATCTCCACTGCAGCAGTCCCATGTTTAATATCATTGAGTGCCTGTTTTTTTCTAGCCTTCCTCATGCCAGTCCTCGGGGAGCAGTAGCATAAAGGTGCCCTGCTATGGCTGGCAACGTGCCCAGTAGATGTTCGATGAATGAATAAAAGACTGGTTTTTCTAAAACTGTTCTGATTGTATTTCTTTGCTACTAAATCCTTCAGTATAGACACTTATGATCTTTCCCAGTGTGACCCTATCTTCGTGTTTCAGTTTCCCGGCTCATGCCTTTCCACCTGGGCTGCCCTGAGAGTTCTGAAAAGCAGCTCCGCCCTCTTCGGTGCTTGGCCACTCCCCCACCCTCCCACCCAGCTGGAGCGTTTTGCTCATCCAGGCATTCAGCTGACCTTCCCTGAGCACAGGGATGGTGCTCAACGATCTTGGCCAGAAACGAAACTTTCTGCAGAGATTGGCCAAGTGGTCCATGTCTTTCATGGTTTCGTCCAACATAGTGTTTCTTGCACCTCAAGAGGACAAAGGCCGTTTTAATTTTAAGCATTTGGCATAGAGCACTGAATGAAGGGCCCCCCTGGTCCAGCCTCTTGGGGAACGTTAATAACAAATTCTTCCCTCCACCCCCCCCCCCCCCCCCCCCCCGCCCATTTTATGGGCAACACGCCAGACAGGATTTATTTAGGTGCAGCCTTCCTACACTGGTAGAATACATAGTTTTGATTCCATGAATGAATTATTCATATAAACATCAGAATTGACTTTCTGCACAGGTTCAGTGAAGTATTTGTTGAAGTATCTACCCTGGCTACCAATTGGTAAAATGTTCTACATTTAGATGCTTTTAAGAGTTACATATTTCATGACATCAGTGTAGAAGAAAAGAGTCCACTAAAGGCTTGGAGATCCTTGTAATAGACAACAGTTCGATAAGGTTTCAAATCAGAATTTGAAAAAGTAGAATCAGAAGTAGATTCTACTTCCAAATGTTTCAGCGTTCTCCAGGTGATCACTTTCAGTTGAGCCACTCATCCTCATTTTAGAAAAGCAGAAATTGAAGTTTGGAGAGGTAGCAATATAAATGTCAGGTGGGAACGTGTACCTTGTAGGAACATAATATGAATATATATAATATATGTAAATATGCAGGTAACTTGGTTGCTCTGAGCTTCCGTTTCCTCTCTGTAAAAACAGGAATTATATGTAGTGCATAGTACATACGTGCATCACTTTCAACATAAAGTCAGCCTCTGTTTCCTCATCTATAAAATGGGGCTCATCCCTGCTCTGTCTCTCTCATTGTATGCTCACATACTGACAGATAGAGCAGGTGATACTTCTTTGTAAAGCAGGTTCCTCTGTGATGATACTTTTCATTAGGAGACTCTAACTGTGTTATGTAGGAAAGAACACAGGCTCTGCCTTAGGGAAATTAGAGTTCAAATCCTGGCTCTGCCACTTACATTGATCCTTAGCTTCTCCTCACTGTGGACTTGGGCTCCCCGTCTGCAGACTCACAGGGAAGATGCCTGGGATCCTGTTTGGAGAAGAGGTTGCATGTGGCAGCCCCTTTCGTGCCCCTACTCCCTGTTCCCAAGTACTCCCCAGTACTCAAGAGAATGTGTGAGACAGATGTAGGAGGAATTTTCCCTAGAGGTAAGCCCCACAGTTTTTTTGTTCTACAATTTTCTTTTGGTGAATCGCTATACCTTAACAAAATCACAGGTAATGAGAAGAAAACTAGTGTCTGGACACTTAAATGCCCTATTCTCTTGGACATTGCAGTGAAGTCAAGAACAGTCTTTGTTCCCTGATTGTCCTGGAGAAGAAAAACATAAAAGCCTCAGTTATGGGTTTATTCTCATTCCAGAGAGGAACAGTGGGTTCTTTCTCCAGTCATCCCTGTCCTTAACTGGGGAGGAGCCCAGGGACATATTTTACAGCTAAGTCAAGAGCTTGCCTCCAAATTCAGATTTAAGCCTTGAGCAAAATGAATCACTATCTCACTCAGTTAAGTCCATTATCCGATTACCTAATAAGACCTCACTTCAAAGAGGGACTCATTTATTCATCAAATATTTATTTAGCACCTGCTACATGCCAGATGCTGCTTTGGCAGCTGGAAGGGATAGATCAGAACAGAGAGAGGTGATGAGGGCAGAGTGGCATGAGGCAAAAGGCTCTTTTTCTGGTGGTAAGAAACCTGGCTTCACTTCCTACTATTTGAACTTATTTTCTGTGCAACCTTGGGAAAATCACCTAACCTCTTTGAATCAGAGGTATAATAAATCCTTCTTGTTTGTTTTGAGGCATATGGTATGGTGGCTAGAAGCCCTAGGTTCAGGCAGACATGGAATGGAATAGAATTTCCATTTAGCTATGACACATAGTAAAATATAACCTTGACTAAGTCACTTCACTTCTTTGAGCTTCAGCTTCTTCACCTGCAAAATAGGCATAATAAGGTATTTCTTGAATGACTGTTGGGATGGTTCAGAACTAAGAGTAGCAAATGAAAGTACTATTTGAAGCTCAAGGGAGAGAGATTTTTCCAGATCAAACTGGAATCTATTCTGAACCTCCTAGCCCTTTTTTGAGGTTAATTCTTTCACTTATTGCTTGATTAGAATTGCCTGAAGCCGGCTGTTGGAGGACTAGAGTCTTTGAACTTGGATTTTTCCATTTTCTATAAAACTGATTGTTGGTTGCTAAAACCCCACGTGAAAACAAGCTAATTTATGAAGGTAACTTCTGCAGCCTGCTTTTCCTTGCCATGGGTCCACCCTTCTCTTGGTGGTGGCATGGCTGGCTTTCTCTGCATCTGTACAACTGCTTTCTCTGACTCAGGAGATCATCACTTCTCCTCTCCCAGCTCTGACCTCTCCCAGCTTTTTCTATCAGGTCAAGTCAGAGAAAGCATTATTCTCACGAACCTTCTCCCCAAAACGGGGCCAGAGTTTCCATTCTTTAACTCCGCTTACACAGGCAAACACATCTACCAATCTTGGCATGCTGATCTGTGGGCAGCCTGGGGTCCAATGGCCTTCCTGGGCAGGGCACTCTGAGTCAAGAGTGGAAAATGAGAGTTGCTGGTGTCCTGGATCTAAGTGTCCCAATTCCTCCACCCTTTAAGGGTGGAGGCCTCCCTGAGGCTTTGCAAAGATTTTCCATAAAGCAGCATAGCCTGAGCGGGCTCCAAGGGCACCCAGACCTGCCCTGGAGGCAGGCTGATGGCAGAACCAGTGGCATGGTGATCCTCCTGGGACTCTGTTTCCTGGAGCTGATGTGCATGGACTTTTAGAGGAGGAGTGGAAGGAGTCAGAATGTGTTTGGGGGCTTGGCAGAGAGGTGGATGGTGTTGAGGAGGGTGGAGGGGAGAGGTGGTGGCTGTGTCCCTGCTGTCTGGAAAACTGAGACAGGATAAGTAGATAGTAGTGGTTTAGTCACTAGGTCGCGTCTGATTCTTGAGAACCCATGGACTGTAATCCCCAGGTTACTCTTCCATGGGATTTCCCAGGCAAGAATACTGGAATGGGTTGCCATTTCCTTTTCCAGATCTTCCTGATCTAGGGATTGAACTTGGGTCTCCTACACTGAATGTGGATTCTTTACCATTGAGCCACCAGGGAATTGTAAAATGTGAAAGTGAGATTCGATTCACTGATGCAACAGGCAGGGGTATTTCTTTTAATTAACTGCAAGGAGATCCAACCAGTCCATCCTAAGGGAAATCAGTCCTGAATAGTCATTGGAAGGACTGATGCTGAAGCTGAAACTCCAATACTTTGGCCACCACCTGATGTGAAGAACTGATTTATTGGAAAAGACCCTGAAGTTGGGAAAGATTAAAGGTGAGAGGAGAAGGGGATGACATGGGATTCAATGGCTGGATGGCATCACTTACTCGATGGACATGAGTTTGAGCAAGCTTTGGGAGTTGGTGATGGACAGGGAAGCCTGGAGTGCTGCAGTCCATGGGGTCACAAAGAGTTGGACGTGATTGAGTGACTGATCTGAACTGAACTGAACCCTCAGTTAACATGAATTTCATGGCACCGATTTTATAAGGTATTGCTGTCAGTGTGTTTTTGGTCTGACACTAACTTGGGGGATGGTTCTCAGCTCCTCTCTGAGGGCCACAGCTTCCTCATTTGTAAAGGAGGAATGATGGTAATTCCTGCTTCAGATCCTGAGTGCATAAGTCAGGTTGAATGTCAAGATGTAAAATTCTTCAAACACTCTAATCCCCTAGGCAATTGTTAGTCACATAGAGAGAACAAAATTAGCTGTGAAAAGCCTAAGAAAAAGAAGTAATGAGGCAGTTATATCTGTGTTGGCTCAGGTTCATGAATGGAAAACTTGGCTGCAAGTGGCCTTCTTTGTTCAAAACAGAACATTCCTTTTTATTATCTGATTCTTGAAATGGTCCCTCCCATGGGTGTCCACCGAGGTTCTCACCTGTGGAGGCACCAGTGTGTGGACTCTTGCTAGGATAACAGACCCCAGCCTGTTACTGACAGCCAGGTTGTCACCATCAAAGAGGGGCTCTCCTGTCCCACGGAGAGAGAATAATTCTAGACTCTGGTCAAGTTTGGGCCAACTGGAACTCTGAAACTAGCTCTCAAGTGTCTTAGAAATACTTGGAGAAGAAGGAAAAAGGTTTGTTTTCTTTGAGCTTTTGATAACCTCTTTGCAATCCTTCTGCTCCTTTTTAAAACAGAAGTTTGTTCTGAGTTCATAGAATCATAGAATTTCAGACCTGGGTGGTGTTGGGAGGACTTTGAGTTCATCTAATGCAATCCTTTCATAGTACAGTAAAGAAATTTGAGTGCTGAGTGGGAAAGGGGGCTGCCTGAGGTTGCCAAGCTATGTCCTGTTGGGAGACAAAGCTGGAACTCTTCTTTCCTGCTTCTTAGTGAAGATCCTATAACATATTAAGAAGGGGATCTAAGCCCCCTCTAATCTTTTAGATAACCCTTCCAGGCTTGTAGGGGTATCTCGACATTAGGTTTCCTAGGAAGAACAAGCAAGTGAGTCATCTATAGTCTTGGACTTCCTGATACCCATATCTTCTGAGTCTGGGGGCCACTCTGGGGTCTCTGCCACTCTCCCCAGCTCCTACTCAGCTCTGGGACTTAGGCCAAGGTGAACAAGAAGAATGAAATGTGGTCAGGGCACAAAATGTAAGGAGACACTCCCTCCTTGGTTGGCATTTGTGTGGCCCCTTAAGAGTGAGGGTCTCCTTAAGTTTTTTTTTTTTTTTAATTAAATTGAAGCTGATCTACACTGTGTTAGTTTCAGGTGTACAGCTAAGTGATTTGGATACACACACACACACACACACACACACACACACATATTCTCTTTCACATTCTTTTCCATAATAGGTTATTACAAGATATTGAGTGTAGTTCCCTATGCTATACAGTAGCATTTCTTGTTTATCTATTTTATATATAATAGCTTGTATCTGTTAATCCCAGACTCCTAATTTATCCCTTCTCTCAGGAGAGAGTATGTACTTGTACACCACCCTTCCTCTTTGGTAACAATAAATTTGTTATCTATGTCTATGAGTCTCTTCCAGTTTTGTAAATAAGTTCATTTGTATTTTTTTTTCTTTTAGATTTCACATATAAGTGATATCTTATGATATGTGTCTTTCTGTCTGGCTTACTTCACTTAGTATGATAATCTCTGGGTGCATCCATGTTGCTGCAAATGGCTTCATTTCATTCTTTTTAATGACTGAATAATATTCCATTATCTATCTAACTATCTATATAATATATCTATCCTCCTAGGATGGATGTTTAGGTTGCTTCTGTGTCTTAGCTGTTATAAATGGTGATGCTGTGAACATTGACGTGCATGTATCATTTCAAATTATAATTTACTCTGCATATACGTCCAGGAGAGGAATTGTTGGATCATATGGTAGCTCTTACTTTGCCGACAAAGGTCCATGTAGTCAAGGCTATGGTTTTTCCAGTGGTCATATATGGATGTGAGAGTTGGACTGTGAAGAAAGCTGAGCGCTGAAGAATTGATGCTTTTGAACTGTGGTGTTGGAGAAGACTCTTGAGAGTCCCTTGGACTGCAAGGAGATCCAACCAGTCCATCCTAAAGGAGATCAGTCCTGGGTGTTCATTGGAAGGACTGATGCTGAAGCTGAAACTCCAATACTTTGGCCACCTGATGCAAAGAGTTGACTCATTGGAAAAGACCCTGATGCTGGGAGGGATTGGGGGCAGGAGGAGAAGGGGATGACAGAGGATGAGATGGCTGGATGGCATCACCGACTCCATGGACATGAGTTTGAGTGAATTCTGGGAGTTGGTGATGGACAGGGAGGCCTGGTGTGCTGTGATTCATGGGGTAGCAAAGAGTTGGACACGACTGAGCGACTGAACTGAACTGAGCTGATGGCAGCTCTATTTTTAGTTTTTTAAGGAACCTCCGTACTGTTCTCCATAGTGGTTGCACCAGTTTACATTCCCACCAGTAGTGCAGAAGGGTTCCTTTTTACACCTAGGTTCTTCGCTTGCCTCACCTTAATGAGGCAGTCCTGGCCAGTCTTCAAACATGCTGTGTCCTCTTCTACCCTGGGGCCTTTGCTATTTCTTTTGCCTTTGAGAACTTCATGGCTTCCCTCACTCCCCTGTCTGGGCTCCAAGGTCACTTCAGCGGGAGCTTCCCTGAGGTTAGGCAGCTGTGCTGTTCATTTCTACCCTCTCAGTTCAGTTCAGTTCAGTCGCTCAGTCATGTCCAACTCTTTGCGACCCCATGGACTACAGCACACCAATCTTCCCTGTCCATTACCGACTCCTGGAGCTTGCTCAAAGTCGTGTCCATCGAGTCAGTGATGCCATCCAACCATCTCATCCTGTCGTGTCCCCTTCTCCTCCTGCCTTCAATCTTTCCCAGCATCAGGGTCTTTTCAAATGAGTCAGTTCTTTGTATCAGGTGACCAAAGTATTGGAATTTCAGCTTTAGCATCAGTCCTTCCAAAGACTATTCAGGACTGATTTCCTTCAGGATGGACTGGTTGGATCTCCTTGCAGTCCAAGGGACTCTCAAGAGTCTTCTCCAACACCTCTCTTCAAAAGCATCAGTTCTTCAGTGCTCAGCTTTCTTTATAGTCCAACTCTCGTATCCATACATGACTACTGGAAGAAACATAGCTTTGACTAGATGGACTTCTGTTGGCAGAGTAATGTCTCTACTTTTGAATATGCTGTCTAGGTTGGTCATAGCTTTTCTTCCAAGGAGCAAGTGTCTTTTAATTTCATGGCTGTAGTCACCATCTGCAGTGATTTTGGAGCCCCCCAAAATACAGTCTGTCACCTTTTCTATTGTTTTCCAATCTATCTGCCATGACGTGATGGGACCAGATGCCATGATCTTCGTTTTCTGAATGTTGAGTTTTAAGCCAATCTTTTCACTCTCCTCTTTGACTTTTATCAAGAGGGTCTTTAGTTCTTCCTCACTTTCTGCCATAAGGGTGATGTCATCTGCACATCTGAGGTTATTGATATTTCTCCCGGCAATCTTGATTCCAGCTTGTGCTTCATCCAGCTCGGTGTTTCCCATGATGTATTTTGCATATAAGTTAAATAAACAGGGTGACAATATACAGCCTTGACATACTCCTTTCCCAATTCGGAACCAGTCTGTTGTTCCATGTCTGGTTCTAACTGTTGTTCTTGACCTGCATATAGATTTCTCAGGAGACAGGTAAGGTGGTCTGGTATTCCCATCTCTTGAAGAATTTTCCACAGTTTGTTGTGATTTACACAGTCAAAGGCTTTGGCATAGTCAATAAAGCAGGAGTATATGTTTTCCTGGAACTCTCTAGGTTTTTCCATGATCCAGTGGATGTTGGCAATTTGATCTCTGGTTCCTCTGCCTTTTCTAAAACCGGCTTGAACATCTGGAAGTTCATGGTTTATGCACTGTTCAAACCTGGCTTGGAGAATTTTGAGCATCACTTTGTTAGTGTGTGAGATGACAATATTTTGTGCAGTAGTTTGAACATTCTTTGGTATTGTCTTTCTTTGGGATTGGAATGAAAACTGACCATTTCCTCTCCTGTGGCAACTCAGAGTTTTCTAAATTTGCTGGCATATTGAATGCAGCACTTTCACAGCATCACGTTTTAGGATTTGAAATAGCTCATTTGGAATTCCATTACCTCCACTAGCTTTGTTTGTATGATGCTTCCTAAGGCCCACTTGATTTTGCATTCCAGGATGTCTGGCTTTAGGCGAGTGATCACACCATCGTGATTATCTGGGACATGATCTTTTTTGTACAGTTCTTCTGTGTATTCTTGCCACTTCTTCTTAATATCTTCTGCTTCTGTTAAGTCCATACCATTTCTGTCTTTTATTGTGCCCATCTTTGCATGAAATGTTCCCTTGGTATCTCTAATTTTCTTCAAGACATCTCTAGTCTTTCCAATTCTATTGTTATTTCTCTGCACTGACCACTAAGGAAGGCTTTCTTATCTCTCCTTGCTATTCTTTGGAATTCTTCAATTCAAATGGGTATATCTTTCTTTTTCTCCTTTGCCTTTCACTTCTCTTCTTTTCTCAGCTGTTCATAAGGCATCCTCAGACAACCACTTTGCCTTTTTGCATTTCTTTTTCTTGGAGATGGTCTTGATCCCTATCTCCTGTACAATGTCACAAACCTCTGTCTGTAGTTCCTCAGGCACTGTGTCTATCAGATCTAATCCCTTGAATCTGTTTGTCACTTCCACTGTATAATCATGGAAGTATAATCAAATTGGATTTGATTTAGGTCATACCTGGATAGTCTAGTGGTTTTCCCTACTTTCTTCAATTTAAGTCTGAATTTGGCAATAAGGAGTTCATAATCTGAGCCACAGTCAGCTCCCAGTCTTGTTTTTGCTGACTGTATAGAGCTTCTCCATCTTTGGCTGCAAAGAATATAATCAATCTGATTTCAGTGTTGACCATCTGGTGATGTCCATGTAGAGTTTTCTCTTGTGTTGTTGGAAGAGGGTGTTTGCTATGACCAGTGCATTCTCTTGGCAAAACTCTGTTAGCCTTTGTCCTGCTTCATTTTGTACTCCAAGGCCAAATTTGCCTATTACTCCAGGTACCTCTTGATTTCCTACTTTTGCATTCCAGTCCCTTATAATGAAAAGGACATTTTTTGGGGGTAATAGTTTTAGAAGGTCTTGTAGGTCTTCATAGAACCATTGAACCTCAGCTTCTTCAGCATTACTGGTCAGGGCATAGACTTGGATTACTGTGATATTGAATGGTTTGCCTTGGAAATGAACAGAGATCATTCTATTGCTTTTGAGATTGCACCCAAGTACTGCATTTCAGACCCCTTTGTTGACTACGAGGCCTATACCATTTCTTCTAAGGGATTCTTGCCCACAGTAGTAGATATAAGGTCATCTGAGTTCAATTTGCCCATTCCAGTCCATTTTAGGTCACTGATGCCTAAAATATTGATGTTCACTCCATCTCCTGTTTGACCACTTCCAGTTTACCTTGATTCATGGACCTAACATTCCAGGTTCTTATGCAGTATTGCTCTTTACAGCATCAGAGTTTCCTTTCATTACCAGTCACATCCACAACTAGGCATTATTTTTGCTTTGGCTTCATCTCTTCATTCTTTTTGGAGTCATTTCTCCTCTCCTCCAGTAGCGTTTTGGGCATCTACTGACCTGGGGAGTTCCTCTTTCAGTGTCCTATCTTTTTGCCTTGTCATATTGTTCATGGGGTTCTCAAGGCAACAATATTGAAGAGGTTTGCCATTCCCTTCTCCAGTGGACCACATTCTGTCCACATTTTTACCCCCCAGCCTCATTTTCCACCACAGCTCTCCTAACTCCTGACCTGTTTATCATCCGTCCCCTCCATTCAATGTGCACTAACAGCATGGGTGCACATGTACACACAGAGGAGACCCCCCGTGCATATCTGCTGGCTGAACATTTGTACGGGAGACACATTTCTTTCCCCTTTCAAGATGCTGTTTTCTGTTCCATGGAATCATTCTGGCCAAATCTTGAGTTTCACTGCCTCCACAAGAATCTCCTCAAAATATCTGCCTTTAAAGTGCTTTGATGGACCAAGTTCCTAACACACACTCAGACCTCTTTTAAAATATTTGATTTCATCCAATTTTTTATACCAAAAAATTCTATAATCCCACAAACCACTTCCTAGAGGCTAGATGTTTATTGAAGCTGTTCCTCATATTTGGCATGTGTTGGGCTTTCCTCGTGGCTCAGATGGAAAAGAATCTGCCTGCAATGCAAGAGACCTGGGTTTGATCCTTGGGTTGGGAAGATCCCTCTTGAGGAGGTAATGGCAACCCTCTCCAGTGTTCTTGCCTGGAGAATCTCACGGACAGAGGAGCCTGGTGGGCTATAGTCCATGGGGTCGCAAAGAGTCAGACCCAGCTGAATGATTTACACTCCCTCACTGTTAAAGCTCTAGGGAAATGGTTATACTTGTTGGCTGCTCATCTCCCAGACGAAGTTTCTTCCTCTGTGTCCTCCCAGGGATCCTCTAGCAGATCACGGGGACTCCTCCCCATTCCCAGCCCCCATCAGAGCCAGCCATGCCCCCTGCTGCCTGTACATAAGATTTGTTCTCCTCACAGGACTTTCCCAGTAGTTTCTTCCTCTTGTATCTTAAAAGTGTTTGTTCAGCCAGACTTGGCCCCACATTATCCATCCGATATCTGTGTGTGTGGCCCTCTCCCTTAGAGGTCTCATCCAGTGTCTCGGCTTCAGCTCCCCCGCCAACCCCAGCCCAATTCTTTGTTTCTAGGCCTCAACTTCAGCTTGGGTTTCAAATTGCCTACTGGCATCTCTTTCTGTGAACTCTGCCAGCAACTCAAATTCAACTCTGGTAAAGCCTGTTCCCTCTCCTATTGCTATCCCTACCTCAGTCTCCCTTCCTATCAGAAGTCCCACATTTTCCCAGACACACAGGAGTGAAATCTCAGAGTGTGGTGAACTTCTCCTTTCCCAGTCACAGCTCACCAGTCATCACACTCAGTTGATTCATTGTGATAATAGCTATGGCAGTACTGGTTAATCTCCTGCCTGCCACGTGTAGAACAGATTTTCTACAATCTCCAAAAGAAGGCTGTGGGTTTCTTAGTGTACAGACAAAGCGGGTGCACAAAGGGCCCAGGAATTCAGCGGTGTGAAGGGGGTTATCATTTATCCCTCTCTTATGGAGGGACCCTGCTGGTGGGTCAGTCTGTCACCTGTGTGGTGTGCCTTTGTGAGAGCTCTGGTTGTTTCCATTTCCTATCCTGCAGAAAGGATGAAAGAGGCCCTGTGACAAATAGCTAAGACTGTCTTTAAGGAGTGACTTGGAAGCTGCACATTTCACTTCTGCTCAGGTCCCGTTGTTCTGAGTAGACTCACATGATCATGTGACTGCATCTGGCTGCAAAGGAGGCTGGGAAATGGGGCCTCTGGCTCATGGCCATGGGTATCCAGCTAAAATGAGATGGGGATTCTATCATAAGAGGAGGAAAAGGAGAACATATATGGCAAGTATGGTTACCCCCATTTAAAAGATGGGGCACTGAGGCCTAGAAAGCTGAAGCAACCTGCCCTAAGGTCTCAGAATGGTCAGGACTGGCTCCAAGTCTGCCTAACTGACCCCACAGGGCCATTCAATAAGAAGCACAGGTGTGACTGGTAATAAGAGATATAACTGAGAAGATTATGTGAGCCTGAGCTTTCTGGGAGTATTTCACTAATGAATAAGGGTTTGCAGGAGGGAAGCTGGGGCCTGGCTAGATGGAGGAGAGGGAAAGGGGAATTGTGATTTCTTCTCAGCAGTGGAGTTCTAAGCCATCTTTTGGTTTAGCAAATCAACAAACATTCCTCCAGTGCTGCTTCTGTGAAAGACTGCATTTGGAGGATGATTCAGTGACTAAATCTGAGCAGAATCATGCTTGAAACCAGCCCACACCCCTCCATGACCTGGCCCTGCTTTGGCCAGAGCCTCTCTCTTCCTATCCTTCACTCGAATGGAGTTAGCATGTGGCAACGCCTGGAATGTTCTGACACCACCTCCTCCTGCATAACATCTCTTTATACTTCGTGGTGGGGGGCTTCCCTAGTGGCTTAGATGGTAAAGACTCTGCCTGCAGTGGAGGAGACCCAGGTTTGATCCCTGGGTTGGGAAGATACTCTGGAAAAAGAAATGGCAACCCACTCCAGTATTCTTGCCTGAAGAATCCCTTGGACAGAGGAGCCTGGAGGGCTACAGTCCATGGGGTCTCAAAGAGTCACACAGGACTAAGTGATTAACACTTTCACTTCTTGCTGGAGGGGGAGGTTCTTCTCCAGGAAATGTGCCCTGAGCCTGTCCTTCCCCTAGCTGGGTTCAGGGATACATAAAGGAATGCACTGTATCCCCTTACAGCCAGACTTAGAAAATGACTATGCAGAAGACACTTACAAGTTTGGTTCCTTTGCTGGAATGTGTGCTCCATGGAGAAGGTCCACAGCTTTTCCATGCTAGCGTCTCCAGCACCTAGTATAGTACAAGGAAGAAAAACAACTAATCTCTACTTGTGGACACAGCAGGGGAAGGAGAGGGAAGGGCAGATTGAGAAAGTAGCATTGATATATATACACTATCACGTGTAAAATGGCTGTAAAACAGGTAACTAGTGGGAAGCTTCTGTATAACACAGGGAGCCCAGTCTGTCACTCTGTGACAACCTAGAGGGGTGAGATGGGAGGAGGGAGGAAGGCTCACAAGGGGTATATATATAAAATTAATGACTGATTGGCACTGTTGTACAGCAGAAACCAACACAACATTGTAAAGCAGTTATCCTCCAATTAAAAAAGAAAAAAAAAAGACCACAAATTTCTTGAGGGTGGTCCATATTTTTTTATTATTTCTTTAAATGCAAAAAAATAACTCATGATCTGCAGATCAGAGTCAATGCTTTAGGTGGTTTTATTAGTTTGCTCAGGCTGCTATAACAAATGACCACAGACTGGATGAATTAACCAACAGGGATTTATTTTCTCACAATTCTGGAGGCTAGAAGTGCGAGATCAAAGTGTGGCATGGTTGCTTCCACTGAAGTCTCTCTCCTTGACTTGTGGATGGTTGTCTTCTCCCTGTGTATTCACGTGGTCTTCCTTCTGTGTGGGTCTGTATCACAATCTCCTCTTCTTGTATGACACTTGTCCTACTAGAGTAGGGCTCACCCACAGGTGAGCTGTCATTTGTCTCCTCTTTATAGAGCCTTTCTCCAAATACAGACATGTTCTCAGGTCCTGAAGGTTAGGAAGGACTTCAGCATAGGAACTTGGTGGGATATGATTCAGTTCATAACACCAGCATGCACTGTTGTCCTGCAGAGAAGAATGAAGAATAAATTGTGACCAGAAAGGACAGGGGGACATTCACGGCGGCTGTGAGCAGAAGGCCTTGGGACTGTGGGCTCCTTGAGGGAGAGATTGTGGCTCATTTCTCTCTGTATCCGTATGTCCAGAGTGGGGTACAGTTTGTAGAAGATGCTTATAAAACAGCCAGGAGTAAACACACAAGCACAGGAATGAGCTAGCATTTGATTTAATAATGCTGCTATTTGGACAGCCTAGATGCCAGCAGGGTGACTGCTTTTTGTGGTTATTTCGGGTACTCTTCTCCTTGGCAGGGTCAGAGACTAAGGTTCCACATTTCTCATTTGCCTGCAACAATGGCCATTGGGATCAAAACTTTCCAACCTAATTGAACATTTGGGGGGTTGGGACCTGCCCAAGGGAAACAAGAGTGTGCTCAATCAAATCTTTTATTTGGAAAATGTTTTTTAGCTGAGAGACCTGGGCCTTGTGTCATTGCTAGGCTCTAGGATCCTGTTGCTGCTAAAAGCCAGAGTGGAAATTTAGGAAAATAAAACAATTTAGCCTCCCAAACAGTAATCTCTTGAATCTGTTAAATCCTTTACAGTTTTTACAAAGGGCTTTGGCTTCCATTATTTGATTTGACCCTGAAAACAACCCTGTGAAGTGGGTAACAGAGAGGATGGAGTTTCAGGTCATGGGTTTCAATCCCAGCTCTACCACTTCTGGGTCTTGAGAACTTGAGAATGGTGAGACATTTCTTTAAGATCAGATTTTCTCCTTTGTGCAATGCAGATGATGATGCCTACCTCTTATGATTGCCTTGGGGCCTGATTGATAATAGGTTTTAGAAGGAGCCTAATTAATAGAGCAAAAATGAACCAGAATTTAATCTTTGTCCTCCCTCTCTTTGCTTTTGTAAAATGGAGAGAACATAGTGATTTATCTCATTGAATTGTGGTGAAGTGAATAATGCCCATATAAAATACCTGCTCAGTAATAGGTAAGGCTTTTCTTCTGAGACCCTAGTACCTTTTTAAAGTAATGACATTACTAGCTTCCTTCTGAAGATTTCACACGTTAAATTACCTTTGACTTTGGGGAAAAAAAAAAACACCTTACAATTTCCAGGTACAAGAAAAATTGACAGAGGCACAGAAAAAACACCAGATTGGGAATTAAGGGCCTTGGATTGGGTTTGGTTCTGGTGCCTCTGAGACAGGCTGAGACCTGGAGCCCTTGACTGGAGAGTTTGCACCTGGACAAACATCTCCTTGAACAACAGAATACAAAGAAACTGCAAGAGACTAAAAAGAATTGCATATACCCACAGTTGGGGCACATTATGAACCATAAGATACAAGAAACCAAAAACCCAACTGCTGCTTCTGAGGTGCTGGAGCAAAAGCAGGGTACTGTGCCTAACCCTGCATACTGCACCACCAAGAAGTGGGGGTGGGCAGACCACCAAGCTACCCCTCCTACCTAACACACCTATCCGCCCTTGCTCTCCACCTATCCACGTCTACCCTCCCAGTTGAGGAACCAGCCAATTCTCCTTGAGAGGGAGCAAGGGCACCTGTTTCTTGCTCTCTCCCTCGTTCTGTAGCACCATGAGTCCAAATAAAGCCTTGCTTGAATTCCTTGTCTGGCTTCTTATCAATTGATTAGAGAGTCTAAG
The DNA here is from genome assembly GCF_014754425.2 of Oryx dammah. Lineage (NCBI taxonomy): Eukaryota > Metazoa > Chordata > Mammalia > Artiodactyla > Bovidae > Oryx > Oryx dammah. Next base: position 88,677,031 of record NW_024070212.1, on the reverse strand, counting down.
GACCCAGGATGGCCACCCTCTCAGCTTTCTTGCTAAGAGCTCTTAGTCACTTTCCTTTTCCGGGCCTTGGGTTCCTCCTGTGTGCAGTAAGCAAACTGGACCAGATGAATGTGCCTTGTAGTCCCCAAGAATCTATGTTTTGTTTGTAAATTTTTTGCCCAAATCCAGTAAAAATCCTTAGCACTTAAAAGGGAAAATTTAATCGGAATTTTTTTCTGAATCATGTGCACTTAACCAAACAGAACCCTATTTTCTAAGAGCTGTTTGATGTTTAAGCTGCCTTAAGAAGTCTTTTTTTTTTTCCCCAAGGGGTATTTTAAAAGTTTTTTTTCTTAGAAACAGGAAATCAGGTTTTGGCAAGTGGAAAAGAAATTCGAATGCACCAAGGCTTGGGCGGGGGTGGGGGGGGGCGGTGATGGGGGCAGCTGGTTTGTTTTGAGTGGGAGGAATTCGAGAGGGTTCCTGATTGGCAAGAAGTGGCCTGGGCCACCCTCACTCAGCCTCCCGAGGGTCTGCCAACTTGAAAGGCTGTGTGAACTTCTGGGGTGATGACAAGGGAGGCGTGCCTGAAGCAGTTCCCAAGGCTTTAAGGACTGGCTGAAAGTTTTCTTTTATTCCTCAGCCCTGCATCTTTCTTCTTTCTCTTTTGCGATATTTGGCAATCGCCAAATATCTTAAATGATCTCTAAGGAAAATGTTTTTCCCTAGATGATCAACTTTTCTTCCCTGAAAAAAAAAAAAAAAGGAGGGGTGTTGGGGGAAAGAAAAGAAAAGGAAAAAAAAACCAAACAGATGAACACAGGATGAGTGCGTGTGCAGACAGTCCAGTTACCTCTTTGAAAACTGAAATCTCTGAGCATGGTGATTTTAACAAGTAAATGTTGTCTAATAGGCAACTGGGGTGGCAGTTGGAAGTCCCAGGTCTGCCTGCTGGACTTGGAACAGTTAGTTCCCTTCAGTCCTCCAAGGGGCAGTTTCTCATCTACAACGTGGAGAAATGAGGACTGCTTCACAGCATCGCCCATAAGATCACATGAGACAATGCATACTTTCAGCTCCGGAATAGTTGCTCAACGAATGCCACCGCCCCACCCCCCACCATGATTATAAGTTGATTTATTGGCTTCAGTGGATGGGCAGTGCTTTGGCTGAAAGACGGGTCTGTCCCTTGTCCTTCTGCAAAGTGTTGGTGTGGATGCCGAGGTGGTGCTGGGGGAAAAAGTGCTGGGCTAGGAGCCAGATGACCTAGCCTCTAGCTTCTTTTTCTTTTAAATTGTGGTTAAAAAACCACATGATATAAAGTTTACCCTCTTAATTTTTAGGTGTACATTTCAGTAGTGTTAACTTTATTCACATTATTGTGTAACAGATCTCTAGAACTTTTTTACCTTGCAAAACTGAAACCCTATATCCATGGAACTGCTCCCCTCCCCCTCCTCACAGGCCCTGACAACCACCATTCTGCTTTCTGTTTCCATGATTTTGACTACTCTAGAAAACTCATGTAAGTAGAATCATACAGTACTTGTCTTTTTGTGACTGGCTTATATTTCACTCAGCATAATGTCCTCAAGTTTCATTCATGTTGTAGCATGTGATAGGATGCTTATTTTTAAAGGCTGAGTAATATTCCATTGTAAAATGCATAAACCATGTTTTCTTTATTCATCTGGGATTTTTTTTTTTTTAATTTTTGGCTACACTGGGTCTTTATTGTTGCGTGTGGGCTTTCTCTAGTTGGGGCAAGCAGGCTCCTCATTGCAGTGGCTTTTGTTGTGGAGTACAGACTCTAGGTGCTTGTTCTAGAAGAAAGAAATCTGTTTTCTTCTGTTCCTAGAAGAAAAGAAATCCTAAAAGAAATCTGTTCCTAGCTTCTGTAGTAGTTGTGGTGCACAAGCTTAGTTTCCTCACAGCATACGGGACCTTCCTGGACCAAGGATCAAACCCGTGTCTCTGGCATCAGTAGGGAGATTCTTAACCACTGGGCCACTGGGGAGGCCTTGCCAGTGGGTTTTTGGGCTGCTTCCACCTCTACACTATAGTAAATAATGCTGTAATAACACAGTTGTACAACTACCTCTTCAATATTCTGCTTTCAAATCTTTTGGATATATACCCAGAAGAGAAATTAAGTGAAATTGCTGAATCATATGGTAATTGTATTTTTAGTTTTTTGATGAAACTTTTACTCTTTTCTCAAGTGTACCATTTTACATTCCTACCAGCCATGACAATTTCTTCATATCCACTCCAACACTTTGCTTTTGTTTTTATATGTGTGGTTTGTTTTTTTAATAGCAGCCATTCTAATTGGTGGGCTTTCCTAGTAGCTCAGTTGGTAAAGAATCCGCCTGCAATGCAGGAGACCCCGATTCAATTCCTGGTCGGGAAGATTCCCTGGAGAAGGGAAAGGCTACCCACTCCAGTATTGTTGGGCTTCCCTTGTGGCTCAGCTAGTAAAGAATCCACCTGCAATGTGGGAGACCTGGGTTCGATTCCTGGGTTGGGAAGATCCCCTGGAGAAGGGAAAGGCTACCCATCCCAGTATTCTGGTCTGGAGTATTCCATGGACTATCCATGGGGTTGCAAAGAGTTGGACACGACTGAGCAACTTTCACTTCACTTCACCTCATTTTAGTTGGTATGAGGTAATATTTTACTGTGATTTTGATTTCCAGACTACCTGACTTCTCATGTGCTCCTATCTCTTTTATCTGATGGCCTTGTGACTCTCGTGAGATGTTTGTGCTCTTTGTTTTAAGGGGGCCTATGGTAGGCTTATCTAGAGCGATGGTTTAGATGCAGGTGAGGGTGGATGGGCAACGTTCCCAGGTGTATTCATTTCCTAGGGCTGCCTAGCAAAGCACCACAAACTAGTTGGCTAAAGCAACAAAAATGTATTGTCTCATGGTTTTGGAGGAGAGAAGGCAAAGTGTCGGTAGGGATGATCTGAGAGAGAATCTACTCCATGCTTCTTCTCTAACTTCTGATGGCTGTTGGCAGTTGTTGGTGTTCCTTGGCTTATAGAAACGTCACCCCATCTCTGCTTTCATGTTTATATGATATTTTCCCTGTGTAGGTAACTATATCCAAATTTCCCCTTTTCATAGACACCTGTTTTATTAGAATAGGCCTACCCTAATGACCTAATTTTAACCTAATTACTTCTGTAAAGGTCCAATTTTCATATAAGGTCACATTCTAGGTACTGGGGTGTTATGATTTTGGGGGGACACAATTCAGTCTGCAACATCAGGCAACTCGTAGCTTGCATCCGCAGGTTATTGGGAACATCTAGGAACTGAAGAACTAGATCCGGAATCACAGAAGATGAGGACCCAAGGGAGGAAGTCATAATTCGTTTACCTATTCCCAGTTTTTTAAGGAATCTCCACCCTGTTCTCCATAGTGGCTGTACTAGTTTGCATTCCCACCAACAGTGTATGTAAGAGGGTTCCCTTTTCTCCACACCCTCTGCAGCATTTATTGCTTATAGACTTTTGGATAGCAGCCATTCTGACTGGCGTGAAATGTTACTTCATTGTGGTTTTGATTTGCATTTCTCTGATAATGAGTGATGTTGAGCATCTTTTCATGTGTTTGTCAGCCATCTGTATGTCTTCTTTGGAGAAATGTCTATTTAGTTCTTTGGCCCATTTTTTGATTGGGTCGTTTATTTTTCTGGAATTGAGCTACAGGAGTTGTTTGTATATTTTTGAGATTAGTTGTTTGTCAGTTGCTTCATTTGCTATTATTTTCTCCCATTCTGAAGGCCGTCTTTTCACCTTGCTTATAGTTTCCTTTGTTGTGCAGAAGCTTTTAAGTTTAAGTAGGTCCTGTTTATTTTTGCTTTTATTTCCAATATTCTGGGTCATAGAGGATCCTGCTGTGATATATGTTGGAGAGTGTTTTTCCTAAGTTATCCTCTAGGAGTTTTATAGTTTCTGGTCTTACATTTAGATCTTTAATCCATTTTGAGTTTATTTTTGTGTATGGTGTTACAAAGTGTTCTAGTTTCATTCTCTTACAAGTGGTTGACCAGTTTTCCCAGCACCACTTGTTAAAGAGATTGTCTTTAATCCACTGTATATTCTTGCCTCCTTTGTCAAAGATAAGGTGTCCATAGGTGCGTGGATTTATCTCTGGGCTTTCTATTTTGTTCCATTGATCTATATTTCTATCTTTGTGCCAGTACCATACTGTCTTGATGCTCCCTAATGACCCAGCAATCCCACTGCTGGGCATACACACCGAGGAAACCAGAATTGAAAGAGACACGTGTACCCCAATGTGAATTGAAAGAGACACGTGTACCCCAATGTTCATCACAGCACTGTTTATAATAGCCAGGACATGGAAGCAACCTAGATGTCCATAAGCAGATGAATGGATAAGAAAGCTGTGGTACATATACACAATGGAGTATTACTCAGCCATTAAAAAGAATATATTTGAATCACTTCTAATGAGGTGGATGAAACTGGAGCCTATTATACAGAGTGAAGTAAGCCAGAATGAAAAACACCAATACAGTATACTAACACATATATATGGAATTTAGAAAGATGGTTACAATAACCCTGTATGCGAGATAGCAAAAGAGACACAGATGTATAGAACAGTCTTTTGGACTCTGTGGGAGAGGGCGAGGCTGGGATGATTTGGGAGAATGGCATTGAAACATGTATAATATCATATATGAAATGAATAGCCAGTCAAGGTTCGATGCATGATACTGGATGCTTGGGGCTGGTGCACTGAGATGACCCAGAGGGATAGTACAGGGAGGGAGGAGGGAGGGGGCTTCAGGATGGGGAACACGTGTATGCCCGTGGCGGATTCATGTTCATGTGTGGCAAAACCAATACAATATTGTAAAGTAATTAACCTCCAATTAAAATAAATAAATTTATATTAAAAAAATAATTCATTTACCTGTTCCCAGAGGCAGGCAGTATAAGAGAAATCTCCAAGTGAGGCAAAAGCTTGGATCTGGGAATGAGAGTAAGATCCTAAGTAAAGTAAATGGGGCTGGAGTATGTGCTGTCTTTTGTGTTGGTGGCTGTGGGTCAGTGGGTCTGATTTGCAGGCACAGGATGGTTGATAGCAGTAGGCTCCTTGTTATCCAGTGTCAGTCATTCAGGAATGAAACCACAAGGAAGTGCCAGGGTGAGACAAATCTGTTCCTAGCTTCTGTTTATAGGCTGGTGCAGCCTGGGACTTGAACATATACTGTGTGCAATGGAGTTGAGGGCAAGATCAGATCTGCTGAAACCTACTTCAGTATTCTTCTGGAAAATCTCATGGACAGAAGAGCCTGGTGGGCTAAGGTCCATAGGGTTGCAAAGAGTCAGACGTGACTGAGCATGCATGCAGATATGTCACAAGCTTGACTAGAGGCTAGATCTTTTTTGGCTTGCAGAGCCCCTGTGATGGCTGTTACTAAAGGTCACCCAGATTTTGAAGGCAGTTCTTGGTCTAGTGCTTATTTGGTCCATGCCATGACATCGTGCTGCCTAACGTGAACTCTAGCTGTGGATATAAGATATGTTCAGTTCAGTTCAGTTCAAGTAGTGTCCGACTCTTTGTGACCCCAAGGACCAGAGCACGCCAGTCCTCCCTGTCCATCACCAACTCCTAGAGTCTACTCAAACTCATGTCCATTGAGTTGGTGATACCATCCAACCATCTCATCCTCTGTTGTCCCCATCTCCTTCTGCCTCAATCTTTCCTAGCATCAGGGTCTTTTCAAATGAGTTAACTCTTTGCATCAGGTGGCCAAAGTATTTGAGTTTCAGCTTCAACATGTAGTGAATGCTGTAATGTGCCACCTAAAAATTCCCCTTCACCAATAAATTATTTTTCTCCCTAGTGGCTGGAAATGCTTCCAGTTTACTCTGGAAATTGCCCTGGCCTGGAGAGTTTCCTTACCCCAAAGCCATACATCCTTTGTGGGGTAGCCTGCATCCAATGAGTGCTCAGTGCAAAAAAGCCCATGGATTTTTCTACAGAATGGGTAATTCTGAAGGGCTTAAATATGAGCTTGCTGTGCAGTCAGCTGAAGCCTGGCTTTTCAGTCTACCCAATCCTATATCCTTTCCTTCCCATCCACAGACTTAGATCTTGAGTGTGCCTTAATGAGCTTCATGCATGCTAATTTCCAACTCAGAACTCTCTTCCCAAAGAAACTGAAGCACAATATCTTCCAAATAGAAGAGGCCTGAACTTGAAGATGAGCGTCCCAACTCCACAGAGACAGGCCCTGGAAAAAGAAATGACTGTACCTGGCATGTGATTGTGGTCAGAACATGTTTCTCTCATAAATTAAGTAGGGAATGGACAGATCCAAGCTCCAACTTTCAAAGACACATGACTAGGGAGCATCTTTTTGGCTTTGATTCAAGAGCATGAATATGTGAAGAGAATGGCATTATAGTGGAAAATACTCTAACTGTATATATATATTTTAAGATATTTCTTAATCAGGGAAGTCACTTTCACCAAAAAGCAGACACGCACAGGATTGTTACATCTGGCAGGTGTAAAAAACAGTGGTTCAGACAATGTTTTCTGCCCAGCCTGTGGGCCCTGCACAAAGAGATGGGCGTTCTTTGGCCCTGGTTCTGTGTAAATGCATCCCATCTGGTGTGAACTTCTTAGCACTTGGCAGAGCTACTTTCTAAGAAAAGAGGAATTTAAGAGGGGCTTTTGCAAAGTCAGCAAGTAGAACTTCCAGCTGTTTAAAAGATGTTTTGGCAGGGTTAGGGGTGTGGGGCAGCAATAACTGACTGGAGGTGGGGATGTGATTAGAAATCTCCCACCTGCAGACTTGGACAAATAGACATGTGCTAATCTTTATTTACATCAAGATGAGATGAATCTTAAGGGTCCTTTACTTTAAATACAACTGACATTTCTAGGTGTTCACAGGTTGGAACCAGGCCTCATGGATAACTGATCCCTATTTTAGGCCATAAGAGCCTTAATTTTTTTTTAAATTGAATTAGAGTTGACTGACAATATTATGAGTTTCAGGTATACAACATAGTGATTCAATATTTTATACATTGTGAAATGATCACCATGTAAGTCTAGTTACCATCTGTCACCATATAAAGTTATTACAATATTTTTGACTGTATTCACTATACAGTATATTGCATTCCTGTGACTTACTTTATAACTAGAAGTTTGTATCTCTAATCTCCTGTACCTATTTTGCCTGTCTCCCTCTCCTCTGGCAAGTACTAATTTGTTCTCTGTATCTGAGCCTGCTTTTGTTTCATCTATTTTGCTTTTTTGATTTCTACCTGTAAGTGTTATCATACAGTATTTGTTTTTCTCTGTCAGACTTATTTCACTTAGCATAATACCCACTAGGTCTATCCATGTTGTTGTAAATGGCACAATTTCATTCTTTTTATGGTTGAGTAATATTCTATCATGTATGTATTATATATATTTTTTCATGTTTTCTTTATTCATTCACCCAGCAATGGACACTTAAGTTGCTTTCATACCTTTGCTATTATAAATAATACTGCAGTGAATATAGAAGTACATGTATCTTTTCAAATATGTGTGTTATTTTCTTTGGATAAATGCCTAGAAGTGGAATTGCTGCATTGTATGGTGGTTCTATTTTCAATTTTATGAGGAAATTTCATATTGTTTTCTACTGTAGTTGGATTCTCTGAGAGTGCATGAAGAGTCCTTTCTCTCTGTATCTTTGAAAATACTTGTTACTTCTTGTCTTTTTGATAATAGTCATTGTGACAGTTGTGAGGTGGTATCTCTTTGTGATTTTGATTTATATTTCCCTGATGAGTGATATTAAACATCTTTTTATGTGCTTGTTGGCCATCTGTAGGTCTTCTTTGTAGAAATATTTATTCAGGTCTACTGACCACTTTTTAATTGTGTTGTTTGTTTTGATATCAAGTGATATAAGTAATTCATATTTTGAATATCAACCCATTATCAGACATATCGTTTGCAAATATCTTCTCCGATTCCTGTAGGTTGATCTTTGATTTATTGATGGTTTCCTTTACTGAGCAAAAGTTTTAGTTTGGTGTACTCCCATTTGTTTATTCTTAATTTGTTGCCCAAAACAAGACAGGTTCCCCCAAAAATGTTGCTAAAACTAGTGTCAGAGAGTTATAGTTTCAAGTCACGTGTTTAAGTCTTTAAACTATTTTGAGTTTACTTTTGTACATGGTGTATGAAAATGGTCCAGTTTTCTTAATACCATTTATTGAAGAGACCATCTTTTTCTTGTATACTCTTGCCATCTTTGTTGTAGATTAATTCACCATATAAGAAAGGGTTTATTTCTAGACTCTTTTCCACTGAGCTACCTGTTTTAATGACAGTATCATACTCTTTTGATTAGTATAGCTTTGCAGTATAGTTTGAAATCAGGGAACATATATCTTCTTCTTTGTTCTTCTTTTTCAAGATTGCTCTGGCTTATTTAAATTCTATGCAGAGTACGTCATTAGAAATGCTGGGCTGGAAGAAGCACAAGCTGGAATCAAGATTGCTGGGAGAAATATCAATAACCTCAGATATGCAGATGACACCACCCTTACAGAAGAAAGTGAAGAGGAACTAAAAAGCCTCTTGATGAAAGTGAAAGAGGAAAGTGAAAAAGTTGGCTTAAAGCTCAACATTCAGAAAACTAAGATCATGGCATCTGGTCCCATCACTTCATGGGAAATAGATGGGAAACAGGGGAAACAGTGGAAACATTGTCAGACTTTATTTTTGGGGGCTCCAAAATCACTGCAGATGGTGATTGCAGCCATGAAATTAAAAGATGCTTACTCCTTGGAAGAAGACTTATGACCAACTTAGATAGCATATTGCAAAGCAGAGACATTACTTTGCCAACAAAGGTCCGTCTAGTCAAGGCTATGGTTTTTCCGTTGGTCACATATGGATGAGAGAGTTGGATTGTGAAGAAAGCTGAGCGCTGAAGAATTGATGCTTTTGTACTGTGGTGTTGGAGAAGACTCTTGAGAGTCCTTTGGACTGCAAGGAGATCCAACCAGTCCATTCTGAAGGAGATCAACCCTGGGATTTCTTTGGAAGGAATGATGCTAAAGCTGAAACTCCAGTACTTTGGCCACCTCATGCGAAGAGTTGACTCATTGGAAAAGACTCTGATGCTGGGAGGGATTGGGGGCAGGAGGAGAAGGGGACGACAGAGGATGAGATGGCTGGATGGCATCACTGACTCGATGGACGTGAGTCTGAGTGAACTCCAGGAGTTGGTGATGGACAGGGAGGCCTGGCGTGCTGCGATTCATGGGGTCGCAAAGAGTCGGACATGACTGAGTGACTGACCTGAATTGAACTGAGTCCTAATTTATCCCCTCTCACTTCCCTCTTTGGTAACCATATGTTTGTTTTTATGTCTATGAGTCTAATTCTGTTTTGTATATAAGCTCACTGGTATCATTTTTTTTAGACTCCACATATGGATGATATCACATGATATTTGTCTTTATCTGGCTTACTTCACTTAGTATGGTAGTCTCTAAGTCCGTCCATGTTGCTGCAAATGACATTATTTTGTTATCTTTTATGGCTAATATTCCATTGTTTATATATATACCACATCTTTTTATCCATTCATCTGTCAGTGGACATTTAAGTTGTTTCTGTGTCTCGGCTATTGTAAATAGTGCTGCAGTGAACACTGGGGTGTGTGTCTCTTTTTGAATTATGTTTTTTTTTTTCTGGGTATATGCCCAGGAGTGGAATTGTTGGATATATGGGAGGTTTATTTTTAGTTTTTTAAGGAACACACTGTTCTGTTGAGCATCTTTTTATGTGCTTATTTGACATACACACATAATATATATTATATGTATTTCTGCTGTGAATGTTCAAATCTTCTGTTGACTTTTAAAAACTGGCTCTTTTTTCTTCCTGCTATTGAATTTTGAGAGTTCTTTTCGGATTTCATATACAAATCCATTATCAGATTAGTGTTTTGTAAATATTTTTTCTCAGTCTCTGACCTTTCCTTTCAGTCTCTTAACAGTGTCTATCAGTTTATCAATTTGTTCTTTTATGGATCATGGTTGTACTGTCTTATCTAAGAAAAAAATCTGCCTGATTCAAGGCTACAAAATTTTTTTTTCTGTTATCTTCTAAAAGTTTTATAGTTGAGGTTTTTAAATTTTGCAAATATTTATTCATATTTTCTTTATTACTTTATTCATCAACAAACACTTACTTAGGCTATTTCTCTGCCTTGGCTATTGTGAATAATGTTTCAATGAATATGGGGAAACAGATATCTCTTTTAGATAGGGATTTCTTTTCCTTTGGCTATAAACCCAGAAGTAGGATGCTGGATCATATCAGAGTTCTATTTTTAATTTTTTGAGGTGCGTCTATGCTCTTTGGCATGGTGGCTGTACCAGTTTTACATTCCCACTAACAGTGACTGAGGATTCCCTTTTCTGTGAATTCTTTCCAACACTTACTTCTCTTTGATAATAGCCATTCTAACAGGTGTGAAATAATATCTCACTGTGATTTTGATTTGCATTTCCCTAGCTGTTAGTGATGTTGAGCACATTTTCATGTACCTGGTGGCGATTTCATGAACACGTATTTCTTCTTTGGAAAAATGTCTATCCAGGGTTCTTTCCCCATTCTTTAATCATATGATTTGTTTTTTTTTTTTTTTTTGCTATTGAATTGCATGAGTTCCTGATATAATTTGTTATTAACCTTGTATCAGGTATATGGTTTGCAGATATTTTTGAACCCATTCCGTATGTTGCTTTTCACTTTGTTGATTTTTTTCTTCTGTTGTGTGGAGTTTTTATGTAGCCCCATTTGTTTGTTTTTGCTTTTGTTGCTTGTGCTTTTGATTTCATCTACAAAAAATTGCTGCCAAGATCAATTTCAAGGAGACTTTTCCTCTAGGTGTTTTATGGCTTCTGGTCTGACATTTAAGTCTTTAATCCATTTCAAGTTAATTTTTGTGAGTGTGCAGTTTAGCTTTTACATTAGATCTTCATGTGATCTACTTGGTTCATTTTTCTATATTGTTTGAAGTATAGATAAAAATTAGCTTTTTCTGCATATGAATGCTTTAGCACCATTTTCAGACTATTATTTCTCCATTAAATTGCCATCTGTTTCTTTGTTAAAAATATCAGTTGGGTACATATGTGTGTGTCTATTTCTGAACCCTATATGATTCCATTGATCTATTTGTCTATAATAATATCACAATATCTTCATTATTATAGCTTTATAATAAGTCTTGAAATTGGATAGCAATAGCCCTTCAATTTTGCTCTTCATCAAAGTTGTTTTAACTAGTCTAGATCATTTCCATTTCCACATGAATTTTAGAATCAGTCTGTTAATTCCTGCAAAAAAAAAAAAAAAAAACCACCTGGAATTTTTGTGGAGATATGTTGAATCAATAAGACAAAATGGGTAGCACTGACATCTAAATGTCTAAACCTTGAATAGGATTTATCTCTCCATTTATTTAGATCTTCTTTAACCTCTGTAATATTTTGTCATTTTAAGTGTATATTTCTTCACAACTTTTGTCAGACTTAATTGTATTTATATTTTTGATGCTTTTGTAAATGACATTTTAAAAACTTTCTGTTTATGATTATTTATTGCTAATATATAGAAGTACAATTGAATTTTGAATATTGGCAATGTATTCTTCCTCTTTCTTATACTTAGCAGGCTTAGTAGTGTTTTTGTATAGAGAATTTTCTAAGTAGATGGTTCTGTTATCTATGAATAAAGATGGTTTTGTTTCATCTTTTCCAATCTGGATGCCTGCTATTTCATTTTCTTGCTTGATTATACTTACAAACTCTGTCCCAACCCCCAGTACGATGTTGAATAGAAGTAAAAACAGTAGACATCTTTATCGTATTCCTGATCTTCGGAGGGAAAGCATTCAGTCTTTTACCATTAAGAATGACTCTAGCTGTAGGGTTTTCACAGGTGCCTTTTATCAGATTGAGGAAGTTCCATTCTTTTCTTAGTTTGCTAACAGTTTTCAACAGAAATGGATGTTGGATGTTGTCAAGTGCTTAATATTATTTTTTTTTGCATCTATTGATGGCTCTCTCTATATATATATATTAGTTTGTTCATATAGTGAATTATATTAATTAATTTTTTGAATACTAAAACAACTTTAGATTCCTAGGCTTGATCCTACTTGGTCATGATGAATTGACCTTTTTTTTTAACATTTTAAAATTCAATTTGCTAAAAATTTTTTCATATTACATCTTTGTTTATATGGCAAATTACATCTAATGTGATTACTAATATGCTTAGGTTTAGGTCTATCATTTTGCTATTTGTTTTGTATTTGTCCCATCTTCACTTCGTTTTCTCTTATTTTAGATTGATAATTTTTTATTATTCAATTTTTTATCTCCTTTTTAACTTTTTAGCTAAATCTCTTTATTTTGTTATCTTAATGGTTGATTTGAGGTTTATAGGGCTTCCCTGGTGGCTCAGACAGTAAAGAATCTGCCTGCAGTATAGGAGACCTGGGTTTGATCCCTGGTTCGGGAAGATTCCCCTGGAGAAGGAAATGGTGACTCACTCCAGGATTCTTGCCTAGGAAATCCCATGGACAGAGGAGCCTGGGGTCCATGGGGTCACAAAGAGCTGGATGTGACTGAGCAACTAACAAACTAAGGTTTAATAGTATATAGACTAACTTACTGTTCCCTTTGGGAACCCTGGGGAAGAAATAGAGAAGGGTTGTTTTGCTCTCTTCCCTGGGCCCCATGATCTTTTTTAGTGGACCTAAAGCCCAGGGATAGCTTGGGTTCCAATACTTCAAGCGAGTATGGTATACTTAGTGTAAGTTTTGTAGTTAGGGGGCAATTTGTCCTGTTTTTAAAATTCTAGTTAGCTTCTCTCTGACAATTATACAAAGAAAGATTATAGAAGAAGTCACAGAGGAAGCCCCTGAATATCTACCAGGAAGGTGATGGAACGGTCTGGAAATACTAATACAAGGGTAAGAGTGACAAGGGTGGCAGAAGCCTGGTTTAGACCGGTCCCTGTGCTCCTCCCACGTGGAGGTCCAGAGTTACCTTATTGCTCAAAAGAGGATGCTCTTCTCAGGTGAGACCTCCCACTGCCCTACCCAGCCTGGCAAGTGACATATGTTGACACGGTTTGGCACAACTCTAGATTTTAAAGTGCTGGTAGTGTGAAATGCTGAGAAATTTCTGGACTGAGTCTCTTTAGTTCCTCAAGAGTTCCACACTCTTCACCTGCAGGTCTTTGCCCGTGTGGTCATCATGTCTTGAAGTACTCTCCTCTTGTTGCCCACTCCTTGTACCTATTTCCTAGAGATCTCAACTGAAGGTGAATCTTCCTCCAGAGAGTTTTCCCCAAATTCTTCCTGCCCACACACCTGAAGTGTTAGATCACCTTCCATGCACTTTCATTGTGTCCCCATCCCGTCTCAGATAATGCCCTCTTCCTTACAGAGCTTATGCTCCAGTGAGGAGAGAGAAAAAGAAATGACATCTTTTGACATGTGTTATTTACTCCATGCTAGACCTTGTTTAATGTTCTGCAGACTGCCAGTAATATTGTGGGATGGATAAACCAGTGAGATTGCTAGTAAGGCAGGTAGATGGTTTGCATAGAGAGAACTGTGACCTTGGAAGGGTCTATCCTGGAGGTTTTGGTGAGGAATCGAAAGTAAGGTGGTGCTAGTGATAAAGAGACTTCCCTGGTGGCTCAGAGGATAAAGCGTCTGCCTGCAATGTAGGAGACCCGGGTTCGATCCCTGGGATGGGAAGTTCCTCTGGAGAAGGAAATGGCAACCCACTCCAGTATTCTTGCCTGGAGAATCCCATGGACAGAGGAGTCTGGCGGGCTACAGTTCATAGGGTCGCAAAGAATTAGACACAACTGAAGCAAGTTAATATACACACACACACACACGCACAGAATAAACCATCCTTAGTAGCATAGGGAGAGTTAAGGCCCTTCCCCTTCACATCTTCCTGCAGTTTTCCCTCCAACTAAGGCAACTCTGATGACCATCTGTGATATGGATTTATTCTCACCCACCAACCAGGCTAATAATAATTGTCTTGACTTCTAATAGTATGTATTAATTTTGCCTGTATTATTGAAATTATGTGTATATATCTTTTGTGTCTGAAGAACTCCCATTTTATATGACCCAGGAATTATACTTCTTATATGTTATTATTTGTTGTTGTTGTTGTTGTTGTTCAGTTGCTAAGTTGTGTCTGACTCCTTGTGATCTCATGGACTGCAGCATGTCAGGTTTTCCTGTCCTTCACTATCTCCTGGAGTTTGCTCAAATTCAGGTCCATTGAGTCAGTGATGCTATCTAACCATCTCATCCTCTATCACCCCCTTCTCCTCCTGCCTTCCAATCTTTCCCAGCACCAGGGTCTTGTCCAGTGAGTTGTCTGTTTGCATATGGTGACTAAAGTATTGGAACTTCAGCATCAGTCCTTCCAATGACTATTCAGGGTTGATTTCCTATAAGATTGACTGGTTTGATCTCCTTGTAGTCCAAGGGACCCTCAAGAGTCTTCTCCACACCATAATTCAAAAGCATCAATTCTTCAGCACTCAGCCTTCTTTATGGTTCAACTCTCAAATTCATACATGACTACTGGAAAAAACATAGTTTTGACTATATGGACTTTTCTCAGCAAATGGAAGTTTCTGCTTTTTAATATGCTGCCTGGGTTTGGGGCTTCCCTGGTGGCTCAGATGGTAAAGCATCTGCCTGCAATGCGGGAGACCCAGGTTCGATCCCTGGGTCAGGAAGATCCCCTGGAGAAAGAAATGGCAACCCACTCCAGTACTCTTGCCTGGAAATGGATGGAGGAGCCTGGTAGGCTACAGTCCACGTGGCTGCAAAGAGTCAGACACAACTGAGCGATTTCATTTTCTTTCTTTCTTTCTAGCTTTGTCATAGCTTTCCTTCTAAGGAGAAAGTGTCTTAATTTCTTGGTTGCAGTCACTGTCCACAGTGATTTTGGAGTCCAAGAAAATAAAATATGGTGCTGTTTCCACTTTTCTCCTTCTATTGCCATGAAGTGGTGGGACCAGATGCAATGATCTTAGTTTTTTGAATGCTGAGTTTTAAGATGGCCTTTTCACTCTCATCAAGAAGCTCTATAGTTCCTTTTCACTTTCTACCTTCAGAGTAGTATCATCTGCTCATCTGAGGTTGTTGATATGTCTCCCAGCAATCTGGACTCCAGCTTGTGACTCATCCAGCTTGGCATTTCACATGATGTACTTTGCATATAAGTTAAATAAGCAAGATGACAACATACAGCCTTGTCATACTCCTTTCCCAATTTTGAATCAGTCAGTTGTTCCACGTCTGGTTCTAACTGTTGCTTCTTGCCCTACATCCAGATTTTTTTTAGGAGACAGGGAAGGTGGTCCAGTATTCCTGTCTCTTGAAGAATTTTCCACAGTTTGTTTTGATCTACACATTCAAAGACTTTAGCATAGTCAGTGAAGCAGAAGTAGATGTTTTTTCTGGAATTCCCTTGCTTTCTCTATGATCTGACAAATGTTGGCAATTTGATCTCTGGTTCCTCTGCCTTTTCTAAACCCAGCTTGAACATCTGGAAGTTATTGTTTCATGTACCGTTGAAGCCCAGCTTCAAGGATTTTGGGCATAACCTTACTAGCATGTGAAATGAGCACAGCTGTTTGGTAGTTTGAATATTCTTTGGCATTGCCATTGTTTGGGATTGTAATGAAAACTGACCTTTTCCAGTCCTGTGGCCACTACTGAGTTTTCCAAACTTGCTGGCATATTGCGTGCAACACTTTCACAGCATCATCTTTTCAGTTCAGTTCAGTCACTCAGTCGTGTCCGACTCTTTGCGACCCCATGAATTGCAGCACGCCAGGCCTCCCTGTCCATCACCATCTCCCGGAGTTCACTCAGACTCACGTCCATCGAGTCAGTGATGCCATCCAGCCATCTCATCCTCGGTCGTCCCCTTCTCCTGCCCCCAATCCCTCCCAGTATCAGAGTCTTTTCCAATGAGTCAACTCTTCACATGAGGTGGCCAAAGTACTGGAGCTTCAGCTTTAGCTTCATTCCTTCCAAAGAAATCCCAGGGTTGATCTCCTTCAGAATGGACTGGTTGGCTCTCCGTGCAGTCCAAGGGACTCTCAAGAGTCTTCTCCAACACCACAGTTCAAAAGCATCAATTCTTCGGCGCTCAGCCTTCTTCACACTGACTTGAAATAGCTCAGCTGGAATTCTATCACCTCCACTAGGTTTATTCATACTAATGCTTCCTACAAATAAAAGACAAAGAAAAATTTTAAGGGAAAAATGGGTGAAGAATAAAATGAAGTAGGAAAGAAGACAATTTTAAATTTTAGTGCCCTTATTTTTAACTAAAAGGTCATCCATGAGAAAAAGAGAATTTTTAATCTAGTGAAATGAAAGGCTCAGAGCTGAAATATAATAGAGAGAAAGTCTGGATAAAATTAAAGATAAGATGAAAGGCTAGAAAATAAAGCATAAAAATATGAAAGTGAAAGAGTTAAAGGATAATGATTATAGGCCATGACATATGAAGTAAAAAAGTTACACAGATCTTTAAAATGTAAAATAGGAATAAAATAGTTAAAAAATAAAGGTGAAGTGTTAAAAAAAAGTATATGTATGTACACACACATATGTTGCTAAATGATTAAGGAAACATTTTTAAAAGAAAATAGAAATTTTAAAAATATGAGAAGGGGGAGAAAGCATAAAACAAAGCATATGAATCTTAAAAAATAAATCATTGGTGAGGCTGAGCACCTTCTGATCACTTAATTGGGCAGCAGGAACTCTGGGAAGAAGTCAAATGGTACTCCTAACCCTCCGTCCTTTATCAGCCCAGAGACAACACTTCTGTCAAACAGCTGGTGGGGACGTGAACCTAGGGCAGAAGGTTCAAGCTGCGTTCCTCCTGGTCTTCGCGTGGGTCATTCTGTGTGTTTGGGAAGAACACTAACTCAGTGGATGAATCAGTGCTTGTAAAACTCTTAGCACCTTGATGGCACCTAGTGGCATTTGCTAAATATTCTAAAGGATTGGATCGATGGTGGTTGGTGGTCGGTGGAGAGAAGCAAAAGGGGCCTCAGCATTTGATACTATCAAATCCTGCTTCCCAGGAAATTGCAGAGGGCTCAGACAATATTTTATGAGAATCAATGGTAATCACAACTATATATTTGTTTCTGAAATGTGTCTAGTGCCATACTAGGTAGGCATTTTCCCACAGATGGTCTCATTTTAGAGCTCATAGCAGCCTTGCAATTATCATATTTCATAGATTCTTAGACTCCACATTTCCACATACGTTGGCATCTCTAAGATCAAGTTGCATGTTGCATTTTACAATCTATGTGATAAGAGAACCTTATATTGTGGTTTAACTGTCAGTGTGTTTTTCTACATGTACATATAACAATAATGAATCTTACAGTTTACGGTGTGTTAGATTCGATGAAATACAGTAGATGCTACACTCCGTGTTTTCCAGATGAGAAAATTGAGCCTCCCAGAGTCTAAACAATCTGCCTGACATCACACACTGGTTTGTGTAGATCCTGGTGTGACATACAGATTCCAAAACTTGTTCTTTTTTCCCTTGGAAACTCGAGGACTCGAAATTATCTAACCCACACTGGGAAAGTCAAATCCCAGAATGTCGGAGCCAAAATGCTTCCAGAAGATGAGTGTGTTCTGTGTACCAGGATAGAGGTGGGCGGTAGTCTTGCCCTGACTTTCCACTCCTCCCAGCTCACTGCATTGCTTCTTCCCAAGATGGTTTCTTCTTTCAGCATCTTTTCCTGTTTTACTATTTTTGATTTGTTTAGGTTTGTTTGTTTGCTCTATGACTTTGTCTTCCTAGCTGCTGGTTTCCTCAGAGAGTCAAGGAGACACCCAGCTGGAGCGAAGTATCAGGCACCCATAGTATATTTCTCTCCCACTCGTCTCCAGTTACCTGACAGCTGGATGGCTACCTCTAGAAATATATTAGGAGAAGGCAATGGCACCCCACTCCAGTACTCTTGCCTGGAAAATCCCATGGATAGAGGAGCCTGGTGGGCTTCAGTCCATGGGGTTGCTAAGAGTCGGACACGACTGAGCGACTTCACTTTCGCTTTTCACTTTCATGCATTGGAGAAGGAAATGGCAACCCACTCCAGTGTTCTTGCCTGGAGAATCCCAGGGACGGGGGAGCCTGGTGGGCTGCCATCTATGGAGTCGCACAGAGTCGGACACGACTGAAGTGACTTAGCAGTGGCAGCAGCAGCAGAAATATATTACAGCCTCTGAGATTGATGTACCAGAGAAGCATCAGCAGAGGCACCACGTCTGCTGCATTCCCAGTCCAGAAGGAACAATGTTATGTCCTCATGGGAACAGTTTATTCTCATAGTACTGTGATTTAAGCTTACAGAGAGAAATGGCCAGTTACAGAGTAATTTCCCTGAATACTGTTTTCATTGCCTGGAGGTTCTTAACGCGAAATGGTAATGGTGTACATCTGGAGAAGCCTGGTGGGGTCTCTGTGGACACCTTGGCTCTCTGGTTTCTATCAAGGGGCCTTATCAGTCTTTTAACAAGGGTTTGCAAATGTTGAAATAAATTTCTGAAGGCCAGGGAAATGCAGAGCTGAGTGATCCTTTGATCCAAGCCCTTCGTTATGTAGATAAGAAAAGGGAGGCTCAGAGGGGTGAAGAGGCTGGCCAGAATCACACAGCAGATTGTGGCCATGACTGCAATCCAGGTCACTCACTCAAGGTCATCCAGGAGTTATAGAAAATGTACGTCAATGTTTGGTGTGACTATTAGGAAACCCTCTTGAGATTGGGGAGGCTGCTTATCTCCACTATGCATTAGGCTTCTCACTAATTTCCTTGTCTCTGTCCTTCCCCTGACTAATCTAACATGTTCATGCTGCAAGATTCTTCTTGGTAGAACTTCTGATAACATCTCTTCCTGTTCAAAAAACTTGGTGGCTCCTAAAGAATAAAGTCCAGCCTCCTTGGCATTGAAGCTGCTTGTGGTCTGGCACAAACTCCCTCCAGCCTTTACTTTCCCCCACTTGCATAGCATGCTCTCTCAGCCTGGATGGGCTTTTTGTAAGCCTGCAACCTTTGCTCATGCTGTTCTGTGTTCTGAAACACACTTTCCAAAGTTCTGCTCCTGCTTTAAACCTGGCTTATTATCAGGGAGGATGGTTGGGCTAGGTCTAGAGATGGGGGGCTATGCTGGGGCGTGCCTCTTTGCTATTTACAGACTTCTCTGCCCAATGAAGTATACAGGCAATTGGGCACCACCAGGTGGTTCAGGCTAGGGTACTCAATGCAATGTGTAGGAAGGCATTTTGGTTTGGGTACAGCCTGGTAGTAAATGCTTGGTGGGCAGTGGGCATCTGGGCAAGTGATCTGGCAGTGAATATCAGAACTCCAGCTTCTGGGGTGGGACATTTCAGTGTCAGATGTTGGAGACACAGAAGCAAGCCACAGAGATGGGGCCTTACCTGCAGGAAACTTGCAGATCGGTGAGTAAAACAGATATTAAGCATTGGTGATTTCATCAAACGTGCATCGAATCCTATGATTGCCATTTCTCAGATACGGACACTGAGTCTTACCGAGGTTGACAAACTTCCCTGGGTCCCTCAGTGAATCAATTTCAGAGACACTTCCAAGGCCTATGCTCTTATCAGAGACAATTCCTTTTCTGGAGAAACCAGGGGTCAGGGTTGACTGATAAGGCATTGATTTGGGTCTGGAGTAAATGGGCATATTCATAGGAGAAAGATGCTTCTCCCTTTACATGATTACTACCTGCCATGTGTAATATAGAATCATCCTAAGTGCTTTGCCTATGTTAATTTAAATGTCTCAATAACTCTGTGTAGTAGCAATTAGCCTCTCTATTTTATAGCTGCAAGGGTTAGACACGACAAATGCATTGTCCAAGACCACCCAGATATGGCGAAGAAAGGTGTTCAACCTAGAACGGTCTGTCTGTAAAATCAATGTTCTTTCCAGTAGACCAGGCTACCTCTCTACCAACATTTGTCTAAAAACCAAAGAGAGCTCAATTTTTTCCTTCTTGAGGGGAATGAGGGAGAATGAGATTTAGGGCTATGTAGACAGTGAAAAGTAAAACTAGTTTAAATCCTGGGAGTCACCTTGAATTTCTCTCCATGACACAACCCCCATTTTCATCTAGACTGCGAGCACTTATCCTAAATCCACTCTCTCCCCTCCACCTCCCCTGTTACCACCTTATGTTTAAGCTGTCTTTCCGAGGAATTTGGCCTGTGCACATGGGCAGATGATGGTGCCATTTACTTTAATGGAGAGGGCTAAGGGCAGGTCAAGTTGAGGGGTGAAAGCGTTGTAAATCAAATTTTGTTTGACCATAGTGAACTTGACTGTTTACTAGACATCCAAGGGGAGATGTCAAATAGCAGTTACATATTGTAATCAAGAATCTGACTCCATTTTTAATGTTTGATGGCTGACAGCTTTCAGGACTCACCTATCTATCTACAACTTTCAAGCCACATCTGAGAAAGCTGATAAGACAGCCTGGGCACTGGGCTGTGAAGACCTAAATGGTAGTTTCCTGCTTTCCTCCTCTATTTCTCCCTAACTCAGGCTTCTTTACAGCTAAAGGACCCTTAATTCCTGTGTCACAGTTAAGCCCAGCTCTTCAGTAAACTCTAACTTGAGACTTTGCTCTTCTATGGTTGGCCTGAATTATAGGTCTGGGACTGTGCCTAGGTCTTTCTTCCTAGACCAACAGCTATAGCCCTGCCCAGCATCTCAGTCCTTAACAAGAACAGTATCCAATAATGAACCCTGGTGACTTGGGGTCCTTCCTGCTTTATATTATTATAAAACCAAAAAATTTTCATATAACTTTTAAAAGTTACTTTCCATTTATATTTATTACAAAATACTGGCTATATGTCTTGTGTTTCACAACACATCCTTGAGCCTATCTTACACCCAATAGCTTGTACCTCCCGCTCCACCACCCCCATGTTGCCCTCAACCCTCACTGGTAGCCACTAGTTTGTTGTATTTTTTAGATTCCACATATAAGTTATATTATCCAGTACTTTTCTTTCTCTATCGGACTTATTTCACTTAGCATAAAGCTCTCCAAGTCCATCCATGTCACTGCAGATGGCAAAATTTCATTATTTTTTTATGACTGAGAAGTATTCCATTGTATATATATCAGTTCAGTTCAGTCTCTCAGTCATGTCTGACTCTTTGTGACCCCATGGACTGCAGCACAGGAAGCATGGGCTTCCCTGTCTATCACCAGCTCCCAGAGCTTATACACACCACATATATACCACATCTTCTTTAGTTATCTGCTGATGGATACTTAGGTTGCTTCCATATCTTGACAGTTGTAAGAAATGCTGCTATGAACATTGGGGTACGTGCATCTTTTCAAATTAATATTTTTGTTTTTGGATATATACCTACGAGTGGAATTACTAGATTATATCATTGTTCTATTTTTAGCTTTTTAAGGAACCACCATACTGTTTTCCATAATGACTGCACAGGTTTACTTTTCTACCAACAGTATGCAAGTGTTGCCTTTTGTCCACATTCTCACTAACATTTGTTATTTGTGTTCTTTTGCATATAGCCATTCTGACTAGTGTTAGGTGATATCTCATTGTGGTTTTGATTTGCACTTCCCTGATAATTAGTGATGCTGAACATCTTTTCATGTGCCTGTTGGTCCTTCCTACTTGAGATGATTTCCACAAGGCCGGATCCTGCTCATGAACCCCCAGTCAGTCGTCCTGTTCTATGTGAAGAGCAGCTCTGTGTCTGATTCTCATACACTGACCTCCTATTTTTTTTTGACCTGAAGTAGCAAGAAGTAAAACCTCACCTCTTTACTACAGCATTTAGCACTTTGCATCCTCCACTTTATATATGTCTGTGTTTCCTAGAGGGTGTTCTCTGAGCCATCTCAGTAATCCTGGTGCAAGGACACACACAAAGCCCCGACAGGCACAGAGCAGACTGTTAGGGACTGTTTACTGAATAAACACAGAAAGATCTGGAAATGAACACTCCTTGAGAGACCTGGGGAGGACTTGTGGAATAGCCACAGAAGAACTGACTTCATTTGGAAAAAGAAAGGGGAGGTGTGTGGTGAAGGAGGGACTAGAATACTCTTCAACAGTAAAACGGGTTTGAAAACTTTCAGGAATGATGGAGTCCAGTTTCCCCACTTAAAATGTTTTCTTTCCTTCCTTCCTTAAGACAAAAGATAAATAGTAAATAGGAGATCATTGTCTCTTACTGGGCTACGGAAGCAATCACCAAATTGTCTCTCTTCTTTGAGTCTTGCCCCTCTATGATGGATTATCCACTGAGTGAATCAAAGGAATCTCTGAAAACATAAATCAGACCGCATCACTCTCCTAGTCAAAAGCCTCCCTGCCAGTGGCTCCTTGTCACACTTTGCAAATTCAGTTCCATATGATGGGCTACACAATTTTCCAGCATCTGTCCCCTCCTACTCCTTTGAGGTCTTTTGCTCTTCCTCACTTAGCTAAGCCCCACTGGCCTGCTTTTTGTTCTCTGGCTTTACCAAGCTTGTTCCTGCCTCAGGGCCTTTGTACTTGCTATATTCTCTCTTGTCAATAATACCCTTATATCTGGTTATTTATGGCTGACATCTTCTTTTAATTCAGGTCTCATCTCAAATGTCATTTCCTCAGACAGTCCTTCCCTGATCTTGCTATGCAATGCAGCAACCTTCTGCCCACTGATATCCATGTTCTATTTTCCTCCACAGTTCTTATTACCTAAGATATTTATTTATGTCCTTGTTTGATGTTTGTTTATCTGCTTGTTCATTGTCTGCCCTCTCCAAGTGGGCCCCCTTGTCCATGCTAGAACATGAGCTTTGTGAGGCTGGGAATTCTCGTTTGCTTTATTCTATTTCTAGCCAGTGAAACAGCACCTGGTACGTAGTAAGAATTGATAAATATTTGAATGAGTTTTCAAAGCAATTAAAATAAAAAAACCTTCATCTCTGTGCCCAGAGGTATGATGTTTATTCCAGAGAGTCCTTATTACCACATCTTCTTGGAGCAGATGATAGTTGGGAGGTGTGTGGTCATTGAGTGATGTAGACTGAGTGGACTGGGTGTAATCACAAGGTTCATTTATAAAAAGACTAGAATGTTTATCTACCAGCACATGGTGAGGCGCTTTCCTGCCTCCTAATAAGCCCCTGTGGTTTAATATATAAGGGATCTTTGTAGATAAATGTTAGGCCAGGAAAGAAGTGGGCCAGAGTGTCCAATTTTCTCCTGGAATTCAGGTTAAGAGGAATATTGATGACTGCCAAGAAGACATAAATTTACCCCGAGGTTAACAGCACTTAGGGTTCAGGGCTCCTCACTTGTCCATGTGCCTTCCAAGGCTCTGAGAGGGACTCAAGCAATGCACTTTCATGGTCATGTGAATCTGCACAGTGTTCAAAAGTTAGGTATTTCATTTAAATCAGTCCAGGCCTCTGCCTCTTTGCATCAGCTTCTAATATATCATACTTTGCCTTGTGTTAACTGGTGTTGGAGGGCTGCAGACATTGCTGGGATTTGCTTGGGAGGATGTTGGGTCATTTAATTGGGGTTTAGTGGGGCTTCCTGAGTGGTGCTAGTGGTAAAGAACATGCCTGCTATGCAGGAGATATAATGAGACACGGGTTTGATCCTTGGGTTGGGAAGATCCCTTGGAGAAGAGCGTCGCAACCCACTCCAGTATTATTGCCTGGAGAATCCCCATGGACAGAGAAGCCTGGAAGGCTATAGTCCATAGGGTTTCAAAGAGTCAGACATGACTGAAGTGACTTAGCATGCATGCATGAGATGTGATGTGAATCACGGTCCCCTCCATGTCTAGTTTAGTTGTGATGGTCATGCTGGCATAAGAAAGTCTTCCACAACTATTTCTACTACTCACTGGGCTCTGGCAGGGCCAGAGGTGGGATCCTGGTATGAACACATGTGCTAGTCTATGCAGCAGAAATACATGGGCAATGGAGAAGAAACAGTATTTGAAATGTATGGTTGCTCTTGTTCAGTCACTAAGTCATGTCCAACTTGGCAACCCCATGGACTGCAGCATGCCAGCTCCTCTATCCTCTGCTATCTCCTGAAGTTTGCTCAAATTCATATCTGTTGAGTCAGTGATGCTGTCTAATCATCTCATCCTCTGTTGCCCTCTTCTCCTCCTGCATTCAATCTTTCCCAGCATCAGGGTCTTTTCCAGTGAGTTGGCTCTTCCCATCAGGTGGCCAAAGTATTGGAGCTTAGCTTCAGCATTAGTCCTTCCAATAAATATTCAGGGTTGATTTCCTTTAGGATTGACTGGTTTGATCTCCTTGCAGTCCAAGGGAGTCTCAAGAGTCTTCTCTAGCACCACAATTTGAAAGCCTCAATTCGTTGGCACTCAGTCTTCCCGATCCCTTCGTCGGGAAGATTCCCCTGGAGAAGGAAAAGGCAACCTACTCCAGTACTCTTGCCTGGAAAATCCCATGGACGGAGGAGCCTGGTAGGCTACAGTCCATGGTGTCACAAAGAGTTGGACATGACTGAGTGACTTCACTTCCCTTTCCTTTCCAGTCTTCTTTATGGCCCAATTCTTACAAATGTATGAGGCCAGAAGCTATTCTGAGGAAAGTATTTACAATTATCAGACCTTTAAAATGGTAAGTGGTAGATCTGTTTCTCCTTGGTACCTGGTCAAAATGGAAGTGCATGCCTACTAAAAATATGTTAATAAGACAGCATGCACAGTTATAAATGCCCCTTATATTATCTGCACCAAATAGGACCCGGGAACATTCCTGCACTTACAGGGCACTGAGCTGTATCGGAACTGCCAACAGCGAGTTTGTTAGCGTGCAGTCTCCTGGTTTTGCATCCTGTCTTAGTGGCTGACCCATCTTACAGTATCTGACACATCGGTTTCTCACAAAGCCTATGTTGGCTCCAGAAGAAATTGTACTTAAAATTGTCACTGATGTCAGAAAATAGGCTGCATAGACAAGTACTTCAGTGACAACATTTCTGCCCATAGTCACTCTCAGTTGGTTAAAAAAAAATAATTTGCTTATATAATTACAGAGCTGAATAAAATAAAAGTATCAATCACTTTTAATTTTAGATTAATTCTGTACATTTTTTTCAGAATTATTGATCATACCTGAATTCAGATCTTGTGAGTAGAAGCCAAAAATGTAAACTGAAAAGAAGAATGTTAATTAAAACTAAATGTCAAAAGCTCTCTTATTGTATAACAAAGGTAACTCTAATCTCTGATAGTCAAATCATGAGGATAACAAAATAATAATGATAGCTAAGTAAATACAGATAATGAAATTGATGGAAGAGCTAAAGAGATGATGAGAATCAGGATACTGCTAAACAGAAGACACCAAAGCCAAAGAGAAATAGAAATAATAGCAGAGAATAAGGTAATTTGTAACCTCAGTAGAGCACACATGTAGGTCAGAGGTCAATAGTGGCTTTATTTGGATGAATTCATTATGCCTTTTCATGTGTCTTGTTAAAATGAGCTGTAATCTCATTCATTTGCTTTGGCAAAAGACAACTTAAAAATTATATAAACCTCTTCATGTGCTATACAAGGTCACTGACATCAAACTGGTCATTGAATGTCGTCAACTCAAAAAATATTTAACATTAGTCATATACAATAAAACTTGAAATGCCCTGAAACATTATAGCTTGCATATGAAAGAAACTTTATAGATATTCCCCCAATTTAATGGTTATCCTGGAAATTTACATGACATTCTCAGTAACAAGTTGGGCTGCTAAAACTTTTTCTAAACTACCCATAAGAAAAACAAATTTCAAGGGTCCATGCTGGAGGAAGAAGGGCTCAATGATCTTTTTGTTCCCTCTGCAGAAAATATTACAAAATTGTTATTGTGTGAAGAGGTGATCAAAGAGTATGCAGCCAAAAATGTAGGGAAAAAAGCTAATTAACAAAAACAAAAATTTGGGATTTTATGGTATTTGTCAGCTTTTAAAAATTTATAGTGTATGGTCATTTATTTTCTCATTCTAAGTAAATATTCAATCTTGAATTGACTTTTAGATTCATAATTCTGTATTCTTTTTCTTTAAGAGGGCCCCCACAGGAAAAAACCATATGAACTTTAGGCTGCACCAAACTTAAATCAGCCACCTCCAGCAAGCAAGAAATCGTATTAATAGCTGTGGCTTCTTTGGTCCTCCTGATGGAGAAACATGGGAAGAAAACTTGTCCAGCAGGGTCTGGAGACCAAGAAGTTAGGGATTTCTTATGTAATGTACAAGATAAGACATTTTTATTTGTTGAAACAATTAGCTACCCCTTAGAGTTGGACTGTGAAGAAAGCTGAGCACCAAAGAATTGATGCTTTTGAACTGTGGTGTTGGAGAAGACTCTTGAGAGTCCCATAGACTGCAAGGAGATCCAACCAGTCCATTCTAAAGGAGATCAGTCCTGGGTGTTCTTTGGAAGGAATGATGTTAAAGCTGAAACTCCAGTACTTTGGCCACCTCATGCGAAGAGTTGACTCATTGGAAAAGACTCTGATGCTGGGAGGGATTGGGGGCAGGAGGAGAAGGGGACGACAGAGGATGAGATGGCTGGATGGCATCACCAACTCGATGGACATGAGTTTGGGTGAACTCCAGGAGTTGGTGATGGACAGGGAGGCCTAGTGTGCTGCGATTCATGGAGTCGCAAAGAGTCGGACACAACTGAGTGACTGAACTGAACTGAACTGAACTGAACTGTCCAACAAGGCAAGGGTTTCACCAGAAGGCATAACCTGCCTAGGTCATTAAAGAAAAAAATCATTTCATCTGTCTGTCTCAAAATATTGTGTTTTCATTTCCTAGTGTAGTGGGTTGTCCCTCCTAATTCAGGTCTACTTAGGATCTCAGAATGTGACCTCATTTAGGAATAGGGTCTTTGCAGATACAGTTGGTGAGTTTAAAATGATATCATAGTGGATTAGGATGACTTGGTGATCTCATGAGTAGGACTCTGTGCTTTTACAACTGAGGACCCAGGTTCAAGCAATCCCTGGTCAGGGAGCTAATATCCTTCCTGCCAGGCTGCCTGGCCAAAAAATGATTTTTTTTTTTTCATGTTCTTATAAGAAGGCTGTGTGTAGAGACAGAGACACAGTGAAGAAGCCATGAGAAGATGGAGGCAGAGGTTGGGGGGATACAGGAGCAAGCCCAGAAATGCCTGAGGCCATCAGAAGCCTGGAGGAGGGAGGGAGAATTCTGCCCGAGAGTCTTAGGAAGGAGCGTGGCCTTGCCAATACCCTGATTTCATACTTCTTGCCTCCAGAACTATGAAAGAATATATTTCTGTTGTTTTAAGCTGCCAAGTTTGTGGTAATTGGGACAGCAGACCTCAGAATTAATACATCTGAGAAAATGGCATACCTTGGGTTAGTGAGGGCAGATGCTAACAGTCAGTTTCCAGACAGGCAAGCAGAAAAAGCCCTTGTCCTCTATTTCCACATATCTCTGCTGCAGCGACAAACATTCGTGGTGCTTTTACTATGCATTGTTGCTATACAGGCCATGACAGGGAAGGCAGAGATAGCTGGACCCAGTCCTGGACTTATGGAGCTTACAAGCGGGCAGAGATAAAACGTGGATAAAAGCACAGCTGCTTTTGGAAGAGAGAAAGCAGGCAGGGATCCAGACCACATCTTGCTCCCTAGCAAGATGGGAGGTTAAGGAGGCATCAGTGGTGGGAGACTAACTGGAAACAAACTGGAGAAGCTCTTTTGTGCAGCAAGAGGGGAGGAGGAAGGGAGAAAGAAATGGACTTTCAGAATTTTTCATGAGGATGAAACTTTGAGGAGAGGAGAAAATGGTGATTTTTTTCTTTTAACTTTTCGGGAAGACTGATTAAGAAATTTATTACAGGAAATGAAGGCATGAAAATGGTGATTCTCTTTTCAGAAGGATTTCTGGGTAGGTGCAAGATGTCTGGCATTGTGCCTTTGACAAAATCAACTATACAGCTTTCCACTGTTATTCAAGCATTCAGAGTGGAACTGTAGTTTTTTGGTGTGGTGAATAAAAGATTCAGGATCATGGGAGCTTCTGCCTTTGTGTGGGTTCCCCATGGACATGGATTTTGTAATGAAAGATGGAATGTGAGTTGGGCAAGGGGTGAGCTGCAACAAAGCAGCAGTTAAGGCTAGAGGTGAAGACATTCTAGCAGGAGCTACTCTTTGTCACCCTAGGGTTCCCCACAACCCGATCCAAGCTCCTCCCCCAAAAGTAACTTGTAGAGTTAGGAATCTTCTCTGGGGTGTTGTGGTTACAGCTGCTAATATTTGTTCCCTCCCCTCCCCTGGCCCACCAGCTATAAGCCAAAAGTAACTAGAGCCCACTGACTTTAGAACATACTCTTTTTAGTCTTCTCAAGTCTTCATGGAAATTCTAGCCTTCTTTTTCCACTCAGGGGTAACCTCTGAAACTCACCTGCAACCCTTCCTTCTCATTAACTCTCCTTTCTGTCTTGAGAGTGCATTTGCCAATAGGATCTGAACACATCCTTAGCTGCTAATGTGGTATGTTATTTCTAAGACTTGTTTTTTTTTATAGAGTACATCATGAAATTCAATCCCAGGGCCCAGGTGGTTTAGAGAATGTTCCAAATGGTCTACATATTTGAAAGTAAAGGGGGATAGTCTTAAAAAAAATCCCTTTACATTTTGGCCAAGTCCCTGATGTGCAGTTGGACCACATCATAAAAGACTCTCAAATGGTTATGGCCAATGTCATTCGACTGAATCATCTGTCTACCCAGATGATGAGTCTGTGGGATTGAGGCTGTTCCCAAATTTAGAGAACTTTAGACTGCACACTTGGGTACTTGGGGAGTTGGCTGTAGCCACCTGCTTTCTTGGAAACTAAAGAGGAAAAGGCATCTGTCAACTGAGTTCCCTTGGTGCAAGCCCCCACTGACTCTAAACACAACATTCAGTTGAAAATAAGCTCCCAAATGATGTCAGAGTTGGGAAGAAATTCCATCCTGACCATGGCCGGCAGTCAATTCTTGATTTTTTCGTCTTTCTCTTGTCTTTACCAGGGGAGCATATTGTTTTCTAGGCATGGCTCAGAGTCCAGAAAACCTGTACCTTCTACCGCAGCATGGAGTTGGTGAACTCTAGGTGCTTTCACTACAGGGTAGGGGGCTAGAAGAGGCTCAGACCCGGCTCTGCTTCTTAATGGTGATGTAAGCCAGGATGGGTCAGTTTGCTCTTGGTCTTTACTTTCTCCATTTGTAGGGTGAAGGTGGAAAGCCCCAGCTGTGGATGCTCCACATCCTGTTGGGAAAGAGATTGCTTTCTTCCAGAGAACCAGTGGTTCTCATCATATATAATGTATTACTACTTCTTCCAGATGTCACTGGCAGTTTTAGCAGTATAGCATGGTTCCAAAAGTTCTCTGTCCGCCATATAAGCCAAAATAGACAATGAAAGAGTATCTGCAAGGTCACTGTTTCACACAGCTTTGGAAGAGTCAATCATAGTATATTCTCTATGTAAGTAGTGCTGCAGAGCTGTGCAAACTGGCAATAATTGAGGATATGGTAGGAACCACTGCTTCTACATCTTCCAGTTCTTTGGTAAGGCACTAAATCAATGATTTCTGCCTCCAGGGACATAACAGTGCTTTTGATCTACTGTTTTGCAGGGAAGGAGAAGTGCAGGAGTATTCCCTTGGCCTTTTCTACTTAGCCCCTTATTCATGGATTAGGAAGCCAGTGTGTGGATTCTTTGAGTTCCAGAGAATGTATTTCTAACACTATACTAGAAATCCCAGGATTGATTTGGGCTTTCCACTGAGCTTGCCATGAAACAAAGTTGAATTAAATTCTATTTATCACTTTAGCGCTCTCTGTCTACTTGGCTGCAGTAGATTCTGGGTTCAGTGTTCAAATAAGGCCAGTGACTAGTAATTCATTAGAAGTATATTTACTCTTTTTTTTTTTTTTTTTTAAGGCACCAGTACCTTGGGAAAAGACAAGGAAAATGAGTTACAGTGCATATCTCCAAAAATATTTATATAGTCCTTTGTTCCCTCTTCAAGTGTACTTGGCCATCCCTTCATTCAAGAGATCTTGGTTTTATTCACATATGGAGATTGCCTTAGGGACTGCAACAATATTAGCAGCATAATATTTTGGTATCATACAGCCACTTCATGGGAAATAGATGGGGAAACAGTGGAAACAGTGTCAGACTTTATTTTTTTGGGCTCCAAAATCACTGCAGATGGTGACTACAGCCATGAAATTAAAAGACACTTACTCCTTGGAAGAAAAGTTATGACCAACCTAGATAGCATATTCAAAAGCAGAGACATTACTATGCTGACTAAGGTCTGTCTAGTCAAGGCTATGGTTTTCCAGTAGTCATGTATGGATGTGAGAGTTGGACTGTGAAGAAGGCTGAGCACCGAAGAATTGATGCTTTTGAACTGTGGTGTTGGAGAAGACTCTTGAGAGTCCCTTGGACTGCAAGGAGATCCAACCAGTCCGTTCTGAAGGAGATCAGCCCTGGGATTTCTTTGGAAGGAATGATGCTAAAGCTGAAACTCCAGTACTTTGGCCACCTCATGTGAAGAGTTGACTCATTGGAAAAGACTCTGATGCTGGGAGGGATTGAGGGCAGGAGGAGAAGGGGACGACAGAGGATGAGATGGCTGGATGGCATCACTGACTCGATGGATGTGAGTCTGAGTGAACTCCGGGAGTTGGTGATGGACAGGGAGGCCTGGCGTGCTGTGATTCATGGGGTCGCAAAGAGTCGGACACGACTGAGCGACTGAACCAAACCGAAGATATCCAGGTCCTTCATGAGATGCTGGTTTATTTAGGGCCTAGGTCAACTGCACTTTACACTCTTATCCCTGTAAGTCAGACACTGCAATATTGCTGTCTGTTATGGTGATCATACCTAGTTTAAAACCATAGATAAAATATTTCTGCTTGTCCTTTGTCCCACTGAAGTTCCCTCTTTGCAGTGAAATAAGTGACTCCATTTTACCTGGAACTCTTCTCATCAGCATCCCTGACCCATAGAGAGATGCCACGAAAGCACTTTTCAGTGATGCTGATACTCTTTTCATCAATATAGATCTTGAGGCCTTGGTAGGAGAGTGTGTTCAAATCAACATGACAGTCAGAGGTAGGGAGTGACTGGGTCACATGTGATAAATCCACTCCAGCTTTCCTATCCCTCATAGACTTTGATTCCTTCCTCTACTAATACCAAAGGATTTCTGGAATTTCAGCTTTATTTATGTTTTTGCTATGTCCATGTTTCCATCAACCATACTCATGTGATCAAACTCGATCTTGAATCCAGAATCCCTGGAAGGATACCCTATCAATAACTTCAGCCAGGCGCATTATGTTCTTCTACTTTTGTCTGAAGCACTCTTCAAATATATTTCTATACTTGTTCCCTGTTTTTTTTTTAAGGCTTCTCAACTAAGGTTTGACTTTGAAATTGCCTCCTTTCTATTCTCTAAAGCACTCATGGATTTGATTGTAATTATAAGTCTGAAGGAGCCTCCCAGGTAGCTCAGTGGTAAAGAATCTGCCTGCCAGCGCAGAAGATGCAGGTTTGATCCCTGGGTCGGGAAGATCCCCTGGAGGGGGAAATGGCAGCCCACTCCAGTATTGTTTCCTGAAAAATTCCATGGACAGAAGAGCCTGGTGGGCTATAAGAGTTTGAGGTTGCAAAGAGTTGGACACGACTGAACGACTGAGCATGCACATACATATCATGACAAGTAAAGTCCCACCTCTGGGCCTTTGTATGTGATGTTCTACATGGAAGTCTCTTCTAGTAGCCCATAGCTAGGTCTTTACTTCCATTGGATTGAGCTCTATTAACATGGTTGAGATAGGACCTGTATTTCCCAGAATTACTGTTCCTATCATCTTTCTAGGTTAGAACTGGCAACAAAGGAACATCCATGAGATTTGGAAGGCTGGAAGAGAGCAGTAGTTCTTTCTCTAGGAAAGTTGTTATGGGCAGTGTGGTTATGGGCAGTTGTTATGGACAGACAGAGTGCCTGGCAAGTCCCAGCTTCTGCTCACTCTCTTATCCTCTGTGCCCAGATCTTTGGCTTTAACTCTGTAGAGGGAATAGTTACATAGAAGCAATAGCTCCCATAGACCTTTCTATGAGCTTTATTCATGGTCACCTCTAGTGGCTATAAATCCTTGGCTTCTAGAATCCATTCAAGCTGCAATTTTCCTTTTAAGTTGGCCCTTTAGGAGGACTAATTAGGGACTCAGCCCCAACTACCAAGTCAGATCTTCACCTTCCCCATTTCTTCCTATATATGTGTAAAGTCTAATTCCTGTATTTTTCTTATACCCATAATAGTGGAGTTCTGCTGAACCCAGATGGCTACGTCTCTGCTCAAAGGTTGCCTAATCAGTGAGGCATCTTCTTACCACACTGTATAAAATTAGTGACCTCTCAGGCTTCAGCACTCTTTATTGTCTTTACTGTGCCTTACTTTTCTTTGTAACACTTGCCACCATCTGCTATATGACATATTTACTTCTATATTTCTTTTGCTGCATCTTTCTGCCTGACTAGAGTGTAAGCCCCACGAGGGCAGGGACTTTGTTATGTTCACTGCTATCTCCTCTGTGCCTAGCAGATTGCCTGGCACATGTGGGTGATCAATACAGATTATGTACGTATGAATGAGTTTACTAATTTTATTTGTCTTATGTTAAATAAGGTTTTATTTGATGAAAAGTCCTGCTATTGAAGTTTGAAATAGCTCTATTGGATTTTGTTTTAGGAACTGGGAATATAGAGATGAACATTAGTCTACTGGCACATAGTAGGTGTTCAGTAAACAGTTGTTCAGTAAACAGTTGAATCAATGAATAAGTGGATGGGTGTGTGAATAAACAGCTGTTACTTAAAGGAGCTCATAGTATCTCCAGATATTGTTGGAGAATAGATATCAAGGACACTAGAGGTTCACAAAATATATTTAAACCCAGTATCAAATGGCCAAATATCAAAATAAATATCCACTTAAAATTTAATATTATCAACACAGAAGAGGCATGTCTGAAAGGCTAATTTTAAATATTATTCAAAATTAATTATTAACCACTTATTATTAACATTTTTGGTAGTTAAAAGTAGAAACATTAATTTCTCAGCACTTCTAACTATCCTATTTTTACTTAAACTTCTAGAAAAATTTTAGATTCAGAAACTATTATATGACTTTCCTAAAGCTATCTAGCAAAAAGACTGTTTCTCAATAATCATATTAAAAATCAATCTGTTTCCCTTCATACATAAAAATTTAAAAACATAGGAATAGCTTTTATAATAAATATTGAATATTGCAGTAATTGCTCTTGCAATAATGACTATATGGACATATTATAGACTATCACATGGAGCACAATAGATTTTTTTTTTTACTTGTAAGTTACATCTATAATGATTATCTATATTTTAAAGTCGTTAACCAGATATTATTACAAGTTAATTCAAATGACTTGCCTTACTGGAATCACTGATGTTATCAGATATGACGTTGACTTATGCAGTCATGAAATCACTGGTCATGCATAAGTTCAGGGATACCAGAAATGATATCAAAAAAGGCAAAACCCAAGGGTAAGCTGATGCTGAAAGCAATATTTAGGCCAAAGCCTGAGACAGAAGCTAAGCTTTCATGCATTCCTAAAATGAAACCTTGCATTTTTTATAGCACTTTGTGTATTTGAGAGGTTTTTTTTTTTTTTTCCTGCAAACTCTCGTTTTCTCAACAATATTTTTGTTGAGTGTAGACAGGTAGCTATCATTTAACCCATTTCATGAGTGAGGAGACTGAGGTTCAGAGATATGAAGTGACTTGATGACATGGCATCAGCCCCCAGAGCTGGTTTTCTGACAGTATTTCCTGAAACGCTGGGTTTTTTGTTAAGTGTCCTGTGTTGTGGTGCCCTTCTCTGTCTTAACCCAAGTATCTTGAGAAGTAGAACCCAAAACAAAGACTTGTGTGCAGGTAGTTTATTTAGGAATGGTCTCAGGGAACACTTAAGGGTGAAGGAAGTACAGAGGAGGGAAGTAGAAAAGGAGAAAGCCAGTGCAAATGGGCACCATTGAGCTCCCCCTGCTCTGAACAGCTAACACTGGACCCCCCCAAGACTTCTGAATTGCATATCCAAACTGCCGAGGGGGTGCAAGGAATAAGCATTTAAATACTAGGTCAAGAATGGCCCTATAGGCTTCTTCCACCTCTGCTTTCTGCGTTGCGCGTATGAGAGTGCTTAGCGTTTCCTGTGGATGCCCCACAGCAAGGCATCTGAGTAGCTTCTTGGACAGGAAGGAAACCATATGGTGGAGTATTGATTCTACTGCCATAGTCCTTGGGGCAGAATCCTGGCACTGTCATCTGTGTGGCCTTGGGCAAGTATTTAACCTCTCTGTGTCAGTCTCACTGTCTGGAAAATGGGATGCCAAGAACAATCCCTTCATCATAGGGTTTATCTGTCTTAACACATGAAAAGTATTCAGACCAATGCCTGGCACAGGGGAAATGCTCAGTGAGTATTATAAGACACTACTGCTGGGCTTCTCAACATCTGAGTTTAGGACCTGAACTTAACATTGAAAGCACTCCAGAGTTCCTCACTTGGTGAACAGTGACTGATGTGATCAGAATTTGGTTTTAGGATGATCAGCCTGCCAGCCTGTTTTGGACATTCTCAGAGCCTCTCCCCCTGCAAGTGAAAGCAGGGGCTTTTGTGGGTGTTCAGGTGTGAACTGAAGCCATGAACTTAAAAGATGCTTGCTTCTTGGAAGGAAAGCTATGACAGACCTAGACAGTGTATTCAAAAGCAGAGATATCATGTTCCTGGCAAAGGTTTGTATAGACAAAGTTATGCTTTATCTAGTAGTCATGTATGGATGTGAGAGTTGGACCATAAAGAAAGCTGAGCACTGAAGAATTGATGCTTTTGAATTATGGTGCTGGAGAAGACTCTTGAGAGTCCCTTGGACAGCAAGGAGATCAAACCAGTCAATCCTAAATGAAATCAACCATGAATATCCATTGGAAGGACTAATGCTGACTTTGGCCACTTGATTTGAAGAGCTGATGCACTGGAAAAGACCTTGATTCTGGGAAAGACTGAAGGCAAAAAGAGAAGGGATCAACAGAGGATGAGATGGATAGTTAGCATCACTGACTCAATGGACATGAATTTGAGCAAACTCTGGCAGATAGTGGAGGACAGAGGAGACTGGCATGCTGCAGTCCATGGGGTCGCAAAGAGTCGGACATGACTTAGCAACTGAACAAGTTGTGAAGGATCCAGCAAATCCTATGATCACTAATACAGCCAACTAATGGCCAAGTTCTAGAGATTAACAGAGAGATGAAAAAAACTCCTTGGTGTTGCCTACCTGGCCTCAGTTCTCAAGAATACTGATATCAGACAACAGTATCTCATGCTTTAGGAACTGGAAAATAGAAGGAAGCCTTATGTTCACCTTATTTAGTAGCTTGGCATGGTTGAAGAAACTCAGGTTTACACTTCTAAACCTGTGTCCTGGCTTTGGCCTTTGGCAAATTCTTTACCTTTCTGAGATTTATGAAAGTTATCATCTATAAAAATGGGGAATATGTGTTATGCCTTAGTATTTTTGAAGAATTAATGAGATGATGCTGTACAGATGCTGGTCCAGTGTGACACTCTCAGTAGGCCTTTAATAAGTAGAGTGTCTTGAAGTGGATATTAGTATGTATATTATTATTACTATTGTTAATATTATTTTATGGGGATTTGGTAAGGGGTAAAAGAGATAAGGTATGTAAATGTCCTAGGATGATTTGTTTTCGATGTCTGGTATGTTGCAGACTCTTAATACATAACAGTCTGCATCTGTCCTCCCCTCCCAATGGGCTGCTTGCCTTTGCTCCAGGGTCTGGGCTGTTGCCAATGTCATGCAAGGCTTATCAACTCCATCTCTGGCTCATGGTCCAAGAAAGTGTGAGTTTTCTTCACTCCTTGGTTCTCTGGTGCCCAGGACGACTTGCTTGAAGCCGTGTCGACAGCCCCTTTGTGATTCCTACTGCTTTGCCAGCAGCACTGCCTCCCATTCTCAGCAACATACACATTAGCAGCTGCAGTTTCTCATGGACGCACGCCTGTGTGATCTCATCTGGCCATGCCCCCCTGCCTATTTCCCTGGCCCATATCAGGAGCATTGAGACAGAACCCACTCCATTGCACAGTCTTTGCCAAAGTTCTGAACAGCCACCCACTTTAAAATCCATTTTCTATATAAAAGCAAGGACTAGTTTTAAACACTTCTTTTAACATTTGCGTATGGCTTTATGTTTTTAAAAGTTCCTTCTCACCATTTATCATTTGTGTTGTGTAAGCACTTCTATTTATCTATAGTTGTTAAACAACTACCCAATGGGAATACACAGTTCTGTGTTAAAGTGTCTGAACCTCCAAAAAAGGGATCTTGCAAATTAACTCAGCAGATTTAGATGGAGGAGCTTGTTGGAATCAGTTGAAGCGCTGAGAACACAGGTGACCAGAGAGGTTAGTACAAGAAGAACAAGTGTCTTTAGAGTATGAAACAGGTCAGCTCTCAAAGGAAAAAGCTTACTGGTTTAGTTTTTTGTTTGACAAACACTTACTGAGCAACATTAGGGAACAAATAGGCAGAAATTCTTGCCCTCGTGGAACATACAACATAAAGGGGGAGTCAGAAGTGAAAGAAAATAAGTAAAATAAACAATGTATTAGACAGTAGTAACTATTAATGAAAGAAATCAAGCTGATGGAGTTTATAAATTGTTGGGGTTGGCAATGTGGGTGTTGCGGATGGTCTCAATGGTGGCGAGAGAACTAAAATTTACCAAGTTTCCTGTTGGATATTGTCACTGCCCTCATGTGCGTGTGACGGGAGGTATGGGCTGCCCACCAAAATGTATTGTTTTCTTCTTCCATAGTAAAAGGTTATAGGAGGGACAGCTGTGGCTGCCAAGCCAGGCTCTGTATTTTCCAGCCCCATCTTGGAGTCAGCTGCAGCCGAGGGGCTGAGTTCTCTCTCCAGTGCAGGGTGAGAGAAGGGGCATTGGCCACACCACGGGGAGTGCCTCCTTCTCGTGCCCTTGCTCCCGGCCTTTCCCGTGGCTTGAATCACAAATACCAGAGCCGCCTCAGAAGGCAGGTGTTATGGATGCCAGATCCAAGGTCGGTCTAAGTCCTTGAATAACCATGTGGAGGAGAGATGCCCACTGACCTGGAATACCCACTCTGGACAGTTAGTGAGAAAGAAATAAATGTGTGTCTTCTAAGTGCCCTTCTATTTTGGGGCATCTAGTTTGCTATAGCAGTTTAAACCTATCTGATATGTGGAGCACACACATAATTTATCTTTAAAACTAAATTACATGATTGAGTGCTATATTTTAGACACATGAAAAAAGAAAAGAGCAATGGAAGCTTAGAAAACAAATGTTTAATTCTTTCAACTTGGGTGGGTTAGGGTCAAGTCCAGAGAGGTATGACAAAGAAGATGATAGTCCAGAGAGGTATGACAAAGAAGATGATATTTGAGCTGAGCTTAGAAGAATGAACAAGAATTCACTTTGGGGAGGAAAAAGGGGGAAGGACACTCCAAGCTGAAGTCACAGCTGGAATAAAAGCCCAGAGGCATGAAAGTACCTCTTTGATGTCAGCTGTGTGTGTGTATGTGTCTCTGTGTGTTTTAACTCCTGTAGTCATGAAGAAATGAAAGAACGTGGCATAATCCTACACCATTGTTCTGATTATCTCAATTTGACTTTATATTATTGAATGCTGGAATTATGACGCAGTCAACAAGAAAGCAACATGTATGTTTCAAAGCTAAACATAGCTGCTATTAGTGTTTCCCAAGATTTTTAGGATGGCATTCACAAGGTTGTGAAATATGTTTGACTCTTTTAAAAATGTCCGAGTGTTGTTCATTGTGCGGTTGTAGATAACAGGTTAAAGTCTGCTTCTCAGAAACCTGAACTCAATCCCAGCTTAGGTGGTTTCTAATCCACAAAGATACAGTGAAAATGGTTAAAAGGACTGCACTTTCAGAATAGACATAAAGTAATATGATCCTTCTAGTTAACAGACAGTGTACATTATATTGGGTTGGGCAAGAATTTGTTCAGGTTTTTCCATACGATGTTACAGGACTTTTTTGCCAACCCAATGTTAGTAGATACTAGAAAATGTGTAACTAATGTGTGTAACTCAGTCTGCCCATTTCCTTTTGTGGTTGAAGCAACCACTTCCTGTGCTGTCTTACTGAACTGTATGTGTGAGACAGCACCATGATAAGAGTCTGATATACCGGTAAGCCAGGTAGTATGTGTCCTTGTTTGCCAGACAAGAAATCTGAGGCACACAGCTCAAGTACTTGTTCAAGGTTATATGATTACTAAGTTCCATGGCAGGAATTTGAGTTCCACTTGACTCCAAAGCTCATTTTATTAACAAAAACATTCCTTCTTCGCTTCTCTTGCACATTTATTTTTCATTTTCATGCTATGTAGTTTTAAACCCTGTCTAGGTTTTGGAGATATCGGATTATTATTTTTTTCGGATTATGTGTTTAATCATCATGTTTTCAAAACCTCCATCAACAACAAGTATTCTTTTTCAGTTCTGTCCTTGGGGGCCATGCTGACCTTTCAACGAGCCGTAATTTCAATATGAGTGCGTGTCAAGTGTTTTGCAATACAAGGGAATTTTTTTATTTTGGCCAAGCATTACCTTACTGGGTCACAGGACACACAGATTATGCAGGATTTCAAGGCATCCATATATCAGCATAAACCACCCTTAAATCTCTGGGTAAAACAAGGTCAGCTCAGTCTTAATTTTTTCTTGAAATTTTGGTCTGAGCAGTTAAGCTTCATCCTCAGGAAATTGGTGGCTTCCTAGGAAAAACTGCTTTAATAGTTTGTGTTTCTATCAGGGTTGGAGAAATGATAAAGAGGGGCTCACAGTGATTCAATGTCAGCCATGTGTCAGATACCATGCTTATGTTCTTTCATTTAATCATCACCAAAAGCCTATGAGACAGATACCATAATTTCAATTTTAACAGAGGAGGAATCTGAGACTCAGACTTGTCCAAGGCCATCTAGTTCCTAGAGGGTACTTCTGGAATTAAACTGAAGCCCACAGTCCAATATCTTTTCATGACATGATGCTTGAGTGGTTAGAATGAATTGTTCTGTTTTAATCAATTTCTCTAACCTATTGTTTTCCAGACTGGAGTCATGAAATCAACCTGTGGATTGCTATTCACACTTAATAGAATAGAGCAAAAATATTACAGGATGTACCATACTTATCATATGGTACAAATCTTGTGT
Source organism: Oryx dammah (assembly GCF_014754425.2). Taxonomy (NCBI): domain Eukaryota; kingdom Metazoa; phylum Chordata; class Mammalia; order Artiodactyla; family Bovidae; genus Oryx; species Oryx dammah. Next base: position 88,637,399 of record NW_024070212.1, on the reverse strand, counting down.
TGTGAACTTCTGTGTCGAGTCTATATATATACACACACACACACACAAACATGTATTTAGTTGTGCCTGTTAATGTGACCTGGTCACCTTGGAAAAGTACTTTACCATAGGTTACAGTCAAGAGCTCTCTCTCTTCCTCCTCTCATGCTCTGGTCCGGGCACTAAGTGTCTTGTAGACTTTTCAAGTTCTCAGGCTCAGAGCTGCCCTTCCCCCATTCCTTTGCAGCCCTGCTCCTCTTCAGGTGTTCTTTGTCCCAGTTGGGGGTGTCATGATCCATCCCATCACATCACGGCCATCCTCAATAATTGCCGCTTTCTTAGCTATCATATCTAATCTGCTTTTTAGTTATAACAAATTTACTTAGGAACTAAATCTTGGAATTTTTTTCACCTTCTCCTCCCTTGCTGTTGACTTTGGAGGCAGGGATACAGTTTAATCCAAACCCATACCCTGGGCAACTAGATACCTACAGACTCTCTTTTGTCTTTCCCTTTCCCTCTGTCTTTTGCTTTGTTGCCAGAGGGCATCCCTTGTCTTCTGCACTTACTACTGAAGAATAAATTCACTTGTTATCTTATTTAATATGGATTAAAGAATCTGCCTGCCAATGCAGGAGGTGTGAGTTTGATCCTCGGTTAAGGAAGATCCCCTGGGGAAAGAAATGGCAGCCCACTCCAGTATTCCCACCTGGGAAATTCCATGGACAGAGGAGCCTGGTGGGTTACAGACTGTGGGGTCACAAAAGAGTCAGACAGGACTTAGTGAGTAAACAACAACGAGCAGACAGCTCACCTGACCACATCACCTCCCCCAAAGCATGTTTACTGCCGCTGCTGCTGCTAAGTCGCTTCAGTCGTGTCCGACTCTGTGCGACCCCATAGACAGCAGCCCACCAGGCTCCTCCGTCCCTGGGATTCTCCAGGCAACCCTTCCATGTCTGTGAGTCTGTTTTGTAGAAAAGATTGTGTCATATTTTAGATTTCATACATAGCGGTATATCATATGGTATTTGTCTTTCTCTTTCTGACTCACTTCACTTAGATTGATAATCTCTAAGTCCATCCACATTGCTGCAAGTGACATTATTTCATTCTGTTTACGGCTAGTAATATTCCATTGTATAATATACCACATTTTCTTTATCCATTCATCTGTTTATAGATATTTAGGTTGCTTCCGTGTCTTGTCTATTGTAACTGGTGGGGCTGTAAACACAGGGTGCATGTATCTTTTTAAACCTTTTTTATTGGAGTATAGTTGCTAATACTTCAGTTATAAAAGGAAACCCTTCCATAGACCTCCTTGTTTAGAGCAGTGTCTTTACAGAGGGGTGCATATTTCTTGTTAAGTGCTCAAGGCAATGACTGGGGTGAGGAAGAAAATATTCAGTTCAGTTCAGTCACTCAGTTGTGTCCGACTCTTTGTGACCCCATGAATCGCAGCACGCCAGGCCTCCCTGTCCATCACCAACTCCCGGAGTTCACTCAGACTCACGACCATCGAGTCCGTGATGCCATCCAGCCATCTCATCCTCTGTCGTCCCCTTTTCCTCCTGCCCCCAATCCCTCCCAGCATCAGAGTCTTTTCCAATGAGTCAACTCTTTGCATGAGGTGACCAAAGTACTGGGGTTTCAACTTTAGCATCATCCCTTCCAAAGAAATCCCAGGGCTGATCTCCTTCAGAATGGACTGGTTGGATATCCTTGCAGTCCAAGGGACTCTCAAGAGTCTTCTCCAACACCACAGTTCAAAAGCATCAATTCTTCGGTGCTCAGATTACTTCTCATGGTTAGCTTATTATTAATAATAGAGAAATAAACTTATATAATTTGCAAAGATATAAGTTCAATTCAGTTGCTCAGTCGTGTCCCACTCTTTTGTGACCCCATGGACTACAGCATGCTAGGCTCCCTCCGAGAGCTTGCTCAAACTCATGTCCATTGAGTCGGTGATGCCATCCAACCATCTCATCCTCTGTCATCCCCTTCTCCTCCTGCTTTCAATCTTTCCCAGCATCAGGGTCTTTTCTAATGAGTCAGTTCTTTATGTCAGGTGACCAAAGTATTGGAGCTTCAGCCTCAGGATCAGCCCTTCCAATGACTATTCAGGACTGGTTTCCTTTAGGATTGACTAGTTTGATCTCCTTGCAGTCCAAGGGGCTCTCAAGAGTACTTACATCTTGCAAAGATATAAGTACATATATATTACATGCATAGACTCAGTTCTCTTTTCAGAAGAGGGTGCAGTACAAATGTCTGGCTGCTGTAGCATGGACCAGATGTCTGCATGTTCCCTCACTTTCCATGAAAACTCTCTGATGTCAGTTTCCCTCTTCAGATTCTTGTATGGTTATTTTCCAACCCTTTCTCTTTTCATTTATACTCTCTGATCCTGCTTACTATGCTATTGTATTTTCTAGATTTGAAGATGTATTTTTTTCACACTCTGAGATGCACTTCATAGTTATTGTTAAAGTTTTCAGCAGCCACTTAGGGAAGTAAGTTGTGATAAGAATAGCCCCTGCCTTTGTGTGTGTGTGCTTTGTGTGTGTGTGTGTGTATGTGTGTTCACATAGGCTCCAAATCTACTATATCTACCTCTCCTGTCTTTGAAAATGCTCTCATGCAAGGACCAATTCCTGTCTGTCAAGGCTTCCAGCCAATTTGTGTGTATGCACTTTAAAATAACTTTTTAAAGTGGTTATATAAAATAAAGAGTGAAAAGATTATAAAAATGCTAGCAGCAGTTATCTATGGATAGTAGAATTAAGGTGGTTATGTTTTCTTTATTGATTTCTATAGTCAAATTTTGTGTAGTTCTCAGATAGTGCTTTTTATTATGATAAATTTCATTGGAACACAACATACTATGTACATGTCAGGTATGTGCCATGCTGCTGTGCTCAGTAGCACGGTTGTGTCTGACTCTTTGTGATTCTATAGACTATGGCCCACCAGAATCCTCCGTCCATGGAATTTTATAGGCAAGAATACTGGAGTGGGTTGCTATTTCCTCCTCCAGGGGATCTTTCTGACCCCAGGATTGAACCCACATCTCTTGCGTATCCTGCATTGGCAGGTGGATTCTTTACCACTGTGCCACCTGGGAAGCCCCAGATGTTAGGTATAAAGCATAATAAAACAAACGCTCCTGTACCCATCCCTTGGTTTAAGAAAGAAATGCTTATTGATGTTTTTGAAGCCCCTCAGCGTGCTCCTTTCCAACATCTTTAATGGCTAAGAGGAATTCTTTCATATATTTGGATAATAATGGTTTTCTATTTATATGGACATATTCTCTATGGATTTATGGCTTGTTATTTTCAACTTTTACAAGCTCTTTTCACAAGAGAAGCTTTTGATTTTAACATAGTACAAATTTCACTTTTATTAATTTACTTCTTTACTGTGGTTAGTGCCTTCTGTCTTGTTATAGAATCGCTCCCTTTACTAAGATTATAAAGACCTTCTCTACTCTCCTTTAAACTTTTGAAGTTCTACTTTTTAAGTGAAATTTTACTGGGGTATAGTTGCTTTACTATGTTGTATTAGTTTCTGCTGTACAGCAAAGTGAACCAGATATACATATATCCCTTCTTTTTGAGATTTCTTTCCCTTTTAAGTCACCACAGAGCACTGAGCAGAGTTCCCTGTGTTATACAGTAAGTTCTCGTTAGTTATCTGTTTTAGTGTATGTATGTCAATCCCAATCTCCCAATTCATCCCCACCCCCCAATTTCCCCTTGGTATTCATTGTTTGTTCTCTACATATGTTTAAAGTTCTACTTTTTATATTGAGGTCCTTAATCCACTGGAATTAATTATCATATATGATGTGAGGTAGTATGAAGTTTTATATTTTTCCCCATAATTTGTACCTGATATTCCTAGCACCGTTTATTAAATGGCTGGTCTTTCCCATATACTAGCAAAGCTGCTTCTGCCATGAAGCAAGTTTCTACATATTCAGGAAGGTATCTTGGCTTTCAATATTTGAAGCTCAGTTTATGAGTGACAATACCTGTAATTTTTATTTGTTATTCTTTGTCTAGATTTGGCATCGAGATTATACTAACCTCATAAAGCTAGTTGGGGAATATTTCTGTTCTTTAAAAGACTTTGTATGATATTGGAATTATCTGTTCCTTGAAAGCTTGGTAGAATTTACTTGTAAAACCATCCATCTGAGCCTGAAAATTTCTTTGTGGGAAGATTTAAAACCAGTCTTCAATTTCATTAATAGTTATATTAGTATTTAGGCTTTTAATTTCATTTTATATCAGACAAAGTGGATGATTTGCTTAGAAATATGACATAATAAAATTAAGAGGTCATGATGTTGCATTGTATAATTCAATGAAGGAGAGGAAATAGATGAATATTATCAAATGGCAAATGAAATCCTGCTATTCTAAAATACTTCTAAAAATGATATTGTCAGTCATAGAAGTACAAATGAGGTCAAGATGTGGAGAACATGATATAATAAGTTGTGAGTCACTCTTGTGCTTCGTATAATTTCTAACATCCAAAGATAAAGCAGAAGTGTTTTTGGATGCTGAATATAGATAAGACACAGGGAAATTGTAACATAAAGTACTCTATAAAGGTGGGGATACATATATGCTATTATGGGTAGATAGTTTTTATGCATCTTTATTTAGTAACACATCTTTCCTTTTTATCCCCTGTTAAGAAAGTATAATGAATGGCATGCCTGAAAACCAGTGAACTCTTAGAATCAAGGGACTATGGTCCCTACTATTTGTGAAAAAGCCTTCATTTTTTTCACATATATGCTTTTGAGTAAGCAGTTTCTTCTCTTTCTTCATTGCCTGGTGAGCTTTTTAAGACAGTTAAACCAGTGTCTTCTGTGACAATTTTCTGAATGTTCTCTCTGTCCCTATCAAAATTAGGAGAAAAGAACAAATTTCTGTTATGAGTTATTGAGTCATTCTTCCTCATTAGATCGTGAGCTCCTTGGGAAGGGGCCATGTCCTAATCACTTCTGTGTACCCTGCAGACAGTGCAACATCTTACACATTGCAGACAATTACTTTTCAGGAATGTTTATTAGAAAAGTAAGCTGGGCTTATGGTTATCTCTCACTTCCTTGATTCTTTCATACCTTATCTGGATGTAATCAGAGATCCACGTCAGAAATGAAACTGAGTGTAAAATCTTAGCAAATCATTTATCTTCCTCCTTTTAAATCCCTCATTAAAATCTGACTATTCAATTTAGTAGCTGGAGGGTGAGGAGGGGGTAGTGGCGGACTTTTCTATCTCTCCTGTTTTCATTCTAGTGAGGTCTCACTTATTCTTGTCTGATGCTGTTGGAATTGATCCCGATGGGCCTCCAGACGTGTGGTGTAATCGCACACCTAATTAGACAACCGTGCAGCAAGCCCTGGTCTCTGCCATTTGAGGGGTGATTTATTTTTCTTTGCTGTGCTCAGGAAAGAGGAGACTGCAGAGTCATTTGAGAGGTCAACTCTTCATGTCTTCCCCCTCCCCTTCTCTCTGGGGACCCTGCAGTAGGTGCGGGTGGGTGTAAGGATGGTCTCCCAGTGTGGCATTCAGCATGGCCTGTACCCCATCCTCTGTGGAGCCCCCTCAGCACAGACCTAATGGCATCACTCTCCTACTTAAAATGCACAACGAACTCCACAAAACTCTTGGCTAGTCACCCCTCAGGGTCCTGCTTCTGCTTTGCTCCCTGACCTCAGCTCTCAGATGATAGATTCATGGGGAAATTGCCGGGCAACTGGAAAATTGTGTAGTTCTTCAAACACAGCTCTCCATTTCGCATCCTCAACCTTCAGCAGAGTGCTTTTCTCTCTGGAATGCTATCTCCCTGCATTCTTTCTCCATCCATTCTTCTTCAGGTAGTCAGTTCAGCATGACTCCTCAAAATTCTATATTTGTCTCCTCCTCCTGTAGCCTTCCAAGACCCCTCATCCCCAACCCCAGCAACCTGGGATAAATTCCAATCTTTCTTATTCTCAGTGAATCCTCTTGCCCCATTATTCAAGCCTTAGTATCATATTTTATTGAAATTGTTGACTCATTGGTCTTACTGTCCCATGAAAGTATAAACTTTTGGAAACTAAAGCAAAAATGCTGTCAATGTACATAACAGAGTGTTTGGCAAAGAGTAAGTCCTATATTTTTATTAAATAAATTAATTAGTCAAAGAGGAGTAAGTGGAAAGGAACCCAGATGTTGTATAAGATGCAGGAACAGGCCTGGGGAGAGGCGAGCTAGTCATGAAGCATTGGATGAATGGGAAGTCACACCGCTCAGGGTCCCAGGCAGTGATGTTTACAAGAGCTCCTAGTGTGCCTTTTAGAAGAAACAGTGTCTGGAGCCACTGGATCTAATGGCTGATCCCAGGGCCAGGATTCCTTTTAGTGAGAAATAATGGAATAATAACAACCTCACATCCTGCATGTAGGTGTAAATACTGGATGGAAAAGGAACTCATTTCAAGAGGAACAAGTTGGTACAAGTTGGCCCTCAACACAGGTTGGTGGTCAGTGAGGAGTGATGGACTGAGCAAAATTCAGGGCAGGATCTTTCAAATTGTCTTCTAGTATGAACCCAGGGAGTTTATTTGCATTCCAAGGGGGATAGGGACTGTGGGTAGCTGAAAACTGAAATTGGGTTGAGTGAAGCCATTGGATATGCTATTGGGTACCAGAAAAATTGGAAGTGTAACACATAGTGGGGGAGAAGGCAATGGCACCCCACTCCAGTACTCTTGCCTGGAAAATCCCATGGGTGGAGGAGCCTGGTAGGCTGTAGTCCATGGGGTCGCTAAGAGTCGGACACGACTGAGCAACTTCACTTTCACTTTTCACTTTCATGCATTGGAGAAGGAAATGGCGACCCACTCCAGTGTTCTTGCCTGGAGAATCCCAGGGACGGGGGAGCCTGGTGGGCTGCCGTCTGTGGGGTTGCACAGAGTCGGACACGACTGAAGCGACTTAGCAGCAGCAGCAGCAGCACACAGGGGAGGAGGGTACTTCCTCATACTAGGATGAGCGTAGGAGCCTTGCAGGTAGGAACTGTTGGGGTGAATGGATAACCTGCTCCTAACAGCCAACTTCTCAGCAGGAAAGAATCCTCCTGCAATGCAGAAAATGTGGGTTTGATCCCTGGGTTGGGAAGATTCCCTGGAGAAGAAAATGGCAAACCAGTATTCTTGGCTGGAAAATCCCATGGACAGAGGAGCCTGGCAGGCTACAATCCATGTTGCTTACAAGAGTAGAACATAATTTAGTGACTACAGCACCACCACCAAGAGCCACCTTAAAATGGCCAGCTCAACCTGGGAAGATGATCCACACTCCAGCCAAGGGTCGGAATAAGTACCATTCCTTTTCTTGGTTCTGAACCAGTTCTTTGACCTATATTCCTATATAGTTCTGGGTTGCTTCTGACCCTCCCTATCTCTGACCTTGATGGGGATCTTCTACTAGTTAGACCTGCCTCACTTCCCTAATTTGATCATTGCCCCTGAATCCTCGGCATTGATCTCAGGGTCTCCAGGCAATAATTCTGGTTATCCAGCTGTTTACCCTGCCTCTTGTTGTCTTGGGCAAACATCTCTGCCTGTGCACCCCAGTTTCAGCCCACTGTTTCCTCGTGCTTTCTCCTTCCTCTCTTCCCAACAGACTAGTGCAGTCCTGTAGTTGAAAACCAGAGACAGAAGTGGCTTCACATCAACAGAGATGACGTTTCAACATTCCATAACCTGTTCTCTGAGCATGGAACCTCTTCTGAGGCTCCTGCTGAAGGAAGGGACAGAGCTAGCCATGTTGATGCCACACACCCCACATCCCTGGCCACCACCAGTTGGGGTACAAGGAGGCATCTGATTCAAGGGCACTTGTGTATAGGAAAAGAGCTGAGACATTGAAATTGTCCTTTGAGAAAGACCCAAAGTATATAGTCAAACAGTGGTGATTGATTGAATTTGAGGTCAGTTGCATATGGTGGCCACACAGAGAAATTTGGAGGGCAGAGAAGGTTCAGAGGTACTGAATGGTTCACATAGAAGCTGAGACCCCATGGTGGTATTGATGCCTTTTGATGTTCTGAGAGATCCAACTGTGTTTTGTTTCCATGCAATATCTATGTATTTCCTTTACTGCTGCTCTGGTTTTTGTTTTATTTTGTTTTAGCTTGTTCAATATGACCCATTCTGTTTTGCAACCAAAGAGCTCTGCCTGGGAGTGAGGATGTGAGGTGGGGTGGAAGGCGATTTTTCAGGTGGGGCTGGAGCCTCAGAACTGAAGTTTGGTAGAAATTTGAGATGAACAGGGTGGATTAGGGGAGGAATGGTTTGGCAGAGGGCAGATGCCAGAGTAAGTGGAGAGCAAGACAGTTGCTCTCTTTCAGGACCACAAGAGCCACAATCACAAGCAACCCAATTAGAGAGGAAGGACTAGAACAGGACTTCCATGCTGGAGCCTGAATCAGCTCTGGGACCCCTCTTCTTGACCATACCCCGAGGCTGGCATGGGGAAGGTAGGCTCTGGGCAAATGTTGGTTTTAATGTGTCAGGTACTGGAACAAGGCATGTAGTAATTTGTTAATTCTCACAATATTGTGAAGTATGTCTTATTATAGTTTCCATTTTACAGATGATGAAATTGAAATTTAGGAAGACTAAGCTACCTGCTCCAAATCACACAGTCAGAGTGGAACTAGGATCTGAAAGCAGGTCTAGTTATGGCAAAGCCCATGCTTTCTAGCCTCTTTGTGTCTCCTTCACCCGTGGGTCACAGCATACTTTGGTGTAAGCCTCTCTGATGACTCTCTTGCTTTCAAATGGCTGCTCTAAAAGGCACATAGTTTCCCATGCCCTGCTCCCCTTTCTGTAGCCAGGTCATGCTGGATCCAGGAGGTGTTTTGCGGGCTGCTCTTGACAAATGCTGCCAAGAAGCATTACCCAAATGTGAAATGGTTCTTTTGGAGGAAAAATACATGAGTAATAAGAACTGGATTCCAAAAGCAACAAGCATTGAACTATTTTTTGTTCTTGAAGAAATGTTAAACTTGAAAGGGCATGGTCTTAAATGTCTTTTGAAGTTCAGGCGATTTTTTAGTCTTTCATACTTTAAAGGATGAGACTAGCCTTTAAATATGTGGGATGTGTAGAGTCCTGTCACCCTGGGAGGAGAGAATGATACACAGTGTAGCACCAGGGAAGCCGAGATGCATTTTCTTGGCTATTCCAATTGCCAGGGTAGCTTCAAGCTTCTCAAGGGAGGCAGTGAATTTTACTGCAAACTTAGTTTATTTCACTGTTATTTCAAAAGCTGCAGTTATTCCCTGGGTCCACTGGAGCTACTTGCTTGCAGAGGGAATTAAAGCTAAGCTCTTTATTTTTGTTGGGCCTCAGTTGCTCCTGCCAAATGAAGATGTCTGTACCCATTCCACAGCACCACTGAGAAAGGGAAATAATATAAGGGATGTAAAGGCTCTTGAATATGTAAAGGGCCCTTTAAATGTGGGGATGATTATCACATGTTCTTCTTGGCCACATTTTCTATTAAGGATGTGGTTTTGGCATGCAGAAATGATAACGAAGAAAGCTCCTTCATTCAAGAAATATCCGTTGTTATCTCTACTACATATTGCTCATCATCATATCTGAAACGTTTAACATAGTGACTAAGACCAATACAGAGTCTTTCCTTCCTGGGCTGGAGTCTGGCTTGATATACAATTCATTTGGTGAAGAAGCAGGCAATAATGAAGGATCCTGACATAACTGGAGATGTAGAAAGGTGCTTGGAAGTGTCTTCTCATCCAGATTTGGTGGGCAGAAAATGGTTCACATTCTGGTGCTGTTAGAAGCTGAATTTGTGTCCCCCTGAGATTCATACATTGAGTCCTTACCCCCAGTACCTCAGAATGTGACTGTACTTGGAGATAATTTTTTTAAGGTGTCAAAGGTAAAATTAGGTCAGATGGGTGGGCATTAGGCCAATATGACTGGTGTTCTAGTCAGAGGAGGAGATTAGGATGTAGACAGGCACAAGCACATAGGAAAGACTGTGTGAGTCAGAGAGAGGGAGAGAGAGATGAATGCCTGCAAGCCAAGGAGAGAGGACTAAGGAAAAACAGCCCTGCCAGCACCTTGATCTTGAACCTCTAGCTTGTGGATCTGTGAGAAGATAAACTTCTATCTGTTAAGTCCCTCAGTCAGTGGTACTTTGCTGTGGCATCTTGTGCAGACTAATATAGGCACTAAGACACATTAAGCATACTGAGAAATATCAATAACCTCAGATAAGCAGATGACACAACCCTTATGGCAGAAAGAGAAGAGCTAAAGAGCCTCTTGATGAAAGTGGAAGAGGAGACTGAAAAAGTTGGCTTAAACTCAACATTCAGAAAACTAAGATCAAGGCATCTGATCTCATCACTTCATGGCAAATAGAAGGGGAAACAGTGAAAACAGTGACAGACTTTATTTTGGGGGGCTCCAAAATCACTGCAGATGGTGACTGCAGCCATGAAATTAAAAGATGCTTGCTCCTTGGAAGAAAAGCTATGACCGACCTAGATAGCATATTAAAAAGCAGAGACATTACTTTGCTGACAAAGGTCCATCTAGTCAAAGCTATAGTTTTTCCAGTAGTCATGTATGAATGTGAGAGTTGGACCAAGAAGAAAGCTGAGCACTGAAGAATTGACGCTTTTGAACTGTGGTGCTGGAGAAGACTCTTGAGAGTCCTTGGACTACAAGGAGATCAAACCAGTCAATCCTAAGGAAATCAGTCCTGAATGTTCATTGGAAGGACTGACGCTGAAGTTGAAACTCCAATACGTTGGCCACCTGATGTGAAGAACTGACTCCATTGGGAAAAGACCCTGATGCTGGGAAAGATTGAAGGCAGGAGGAGAAGGGGATGGCAGAGGATGAGATGGTTGGATGGCATCACCGACGCAATGGTCATGAGTTTGAACAAGCTCCGGGATTTGGTGATGGACAGGGAGGCCTGGCATGCAGCAGTCCATGGGGTCACAAAGAGTCAGACACAACTGAGCAACTGAACTGAACTTAAATGAAGCATTCAGGCAATAGATATTTATTGAATGAATGAAAATGAGACTTAGCTGAGCCTGATCCTTGGGTAGCAGTTATACAAGATAAGAGTGTGTGAGAAAGGAAAAGGCATAGTCAGACTATTCCAGGCAAAAGAGGCATAGTCAGACTATTCCAGGCAAAGGGGGCAGTGTCTGAAGAGAGTGGAGAACAAAATGTTTTCAGCACAGCTAGAGCATGGAGAACATGCTGAGTGGTGGAGATGAAGGCGGAGGGGTAGTCAGGGACCCGTCAAGTTGGGCCTGTAAGCCAGGCTAAGGAGTGATTAGAATCCCTCTGGGGTCCCTCCTGCCCCCAGATAAGATGTAGTTACACACTACATGCATGTATTTTTATGTAACATTCAATTCAGGGAGGACTATGACCCTAACTGGGCTTCCCAGCTGGCTAGGTGGGTAAAGAATCTGCCTGCAATGCAGGAGACACAGGAGATGTGACTTCGATCCCTGAGTCAGGAAGATCTCCTGGAAGAGGGCATGACAACCCACTCCAGCACTCTTGCCTGGAGAATCCTACTGACAGAGGAGCCTGGTGGGCTACAGTGCATAGGGTCACAAAGAGTCAGACTCGACTGAAGTGACTGAGGACACGTGCGTGACCCTAACTACCACAGGATGGACATATGAGTTATTTCATTCAAGCTTCACAACACACTTGTGGGGTTCCATTATCCCATTTTTATAGATGAGGGAACAGAGACTCATAGAGATTAATTTCCCTAAGGGCAGATGATTAGAAGGTATAACAGGACAGGGTTCATACTCACTTAGTTTAGTGAATGGGTCTCAGCACTGCAGTTGCACTTCTCCAGGATCTATATGGCTTTGGCCAGGGTGCTATGGGAGGTCTGGGTCCTCAAGAGTTTAGGTTAGAAGGTTGTCAAGAGTGAAGGCCTTCTATTTGCTGCACGGTATATATCTATGTGTCTGTGTTTGTGCACGTGTACCCCTGTGGCTGGATTACATGAGAAGAGACATCCAAGGACAGCAAGATTGGAAGTGAATATTCCTGCCAGTGTGCCATGGGTGCTGTCAGGGAGCAAGGCCAGCAGCAACTTCACTGGAATCTGGGGCAGGAGAATATTGCCAGGATGTCAGAAGGAAACTTTTCCCTTGCCCCTTGCCTTTCCACGTGGACGCCTGTGCCATATGGCCTCCCTCCTCACCTCTTACTTCTCCTCATGGGGAGAGGGGCACACCTCCGATGGTGGGTGTGGGAGGCTTGACTGTCTGCCTCCAGGGAATGTGTGTCCTGGTCTGTTCTCAGCCACACCTAGATATCCTGTCCTGCAGGGAGCTAGCAGTTTCCAGCACCCCCTGTGCCAGGTGGGTAAGTTTAATCTCAGGCTGAAGTGTTGTTGACTAGCCCTTTGATCCTATCTCAAACCACATGCTCCATTTATCAGCATAAAAGTTAACCTTTTCCTGTATATCTGCCTGTCTCCCATGTTTATCTTAGTTGGTTTGAATTAAGAGAAAAAAGTACATTGTTTGCTGATATCCTGAAGTCCTAATGCATTGGATTAATAATAAAGAGGTGCTTAATGTGGGTGCAGGGCACTCAAATGATGGAGGGCAGAGATGCCCCAGCTTATTCCCCACCTGTACATTTCTGACCACCTGTGTACCTTTTCTGGTTTTTCCTCCACCCACTGAGAGTGGTATCCTATCATTTTGCCTTTTCCTACTGTTCATGGGGTTCTCAAGGCAAGAATACTGAAGTGGCTTGCCATTGTCTTCTCCAGTGGACCACATTCTGTTAGGCCTGAATATGCTAAAGCTGAAACTCCAGTACTTTGGATACCTCATGTGAAGAGTTGACTCATTGGAAAAGACTCTGATGCTGGGAGGGATTGGGGGCAGGAGGAGAAGGGGATGACAGAGGATGAGATGGCTGGATGGCATCATGGACTTGATGGACGTGGGTCTGAGTGAACTCCAGGAGATGGTGATGGACAGGGAGGCCTGGCGTGCTGAGATTCATGGGGTTGCAAAGAGTCGGACACGACTGAGTGACTGAACTGAACTGAACTGAGAGTGGGGGTTTTAAAAGACATTCAGCTTGCAAGCCACCTGCTGATAGAATTTTCAGGTAACTTTCCTGTTAAATATTTTTGATATTTTTATATTAAGAATGCTGATGAGAGAGTTGGATAACACCCTGACTGTTTTATAAAACAGATTTGTACATAAGTGCTATGAAAAGCAGGGGGCAGAAGAGTGAATGTATCTGTTATCTACCTCCATAACAAAGGTATCAAATAAACAACTTCCCTTGTGACTCAGCTGGTAAAGAATCTGCCTGGAATGCAGGAGACCTGGGTTCAGTCCTTGGGTTGGGAAGATACGCTGGAGAAGGGAAAGACTACCCACTCCAGTATTCTGGCCTGGAGAATTCCATGGACTGTATAGTCCATGGGGTCACAAAGAGTTGGACATGAATGAATGGTTAAGCACACAACAAAGAGCTACAAAACTTCAATGCCTATGACAACAGCCTTTTTCTGTTGGGAGCTTGCTGGGGATCAGCAAGACAGCTCTGCTGGCCCTGTCTGGGCTTGTTCACCTTGTCAGAGATTAGCTAGCTGATGGCCGATCCAGCATGGCCTCCACTGGGGTTGCTAGGGTGACTCTGCCCTGCTCTGTGTGTCCCTCATTCTTCAGCAGATTAGCCCAGGTATGGCCTTCTGATAATGGCAGGGGTGAAAATGAGCAAAAGGACACATGTGGGACCTCTGTGGCCTAGGCTCAGAGCTGGCACACTGTCACATCCCCCTGGTGGTAGTGGTTGAAGTTAGCTACAAGGGCTTCCAGGGCTATTCGCAGCCTTTAACAGAGAAACTCCAAAGTCAGAAATGATAGGGAGGAGTAAAACAGGGGGACCTCAATGCAATCAATCTAGAATGGCAGGGGCAAGAAGAAATCCTGGATAAAGCAAGATACTTCATATTGGCCTCCTCACCAGAAGAGTGAACTAGATGGAAGAGCATTTACTGTTCTTCCAGGGCTACCATCTGCCCAGATGCGTGGTCTGGCTTTGTGTTTGGCTAGTATTTATTCTGATTGGGCAGTGCCTGTGCTGTTTTGGTTGTTGAAGCTTGTGAATATCACCTTCCCTTTATTCACAACTAACCACATTTTAGAAGTTTTTAATTGTTCAAAATTTCTATTATCTGTGTCCTCCTGGGTTTGGGTCTATCTCTTTTCTAGCATGATTTCTCACAGTATGAGCACAGTTATCTTACTAAAACACTCCTTCCCCTGCTTAAAATTCTCCATAGATTTCTGTATTCTGTATCTGATCTGTCTGTCCATAGTCTCATCCCAACTGATTGAGATCATTACAGCTGTTTGTTTCAAACCATGTGTATTTGGTTGACTGGACCTTCTTCTTAGAAGCCCTGCTCAGTCTCCTCTTTCCATCTCACTCCTCTCATCCATCCTTTGGGGTGTGCCTTGGGCATCCTGTCCTCCAGGAAGTACACCTGCCCTTATCCCCAGCCAGGAGGATGAGGCTTGCTCCCATGTGTTACTACAGCCACTCATGCTTCTTTTAGCACAGCACTGACCATGTCCTACTATAATCCTCTCTTTAGCTGCCTCCTGCTCCGATTAGAGTTTGAGGTGGTGGGGAGGCAGACACTCTGTCTTATTTGGGTTGGTACCCACAGCACCTTGACAGAGCCTGGCACATTACAGGTGCTCACTAATGTTTTAGTGAAAATAGATATTTGCATAATTTATAATTTGTTTTTCTGTCACTCAGTCATGTCCAACTTTTTGTGACCCCATGGACTGCAGCACACAAGGCTTCCCTGTCCATCATTTCCTAGAGTTAGCTCAAACTCATATCCATTGAGTTGGTGATGCCATCCAACCATCTTGTCCTCTGTCATCTCCTTCTCCTCTTGCCTTCAATCTTTCCCAGCATCAGGGTCTTTTCCAATGAGTTGGGTCTTCGCATCAGGAAGCCAAAGTATTGGAGCTTCAGCTTCAACATTTATCCTTCCAATGAATATTCAGGATTGATTTCCTTTAGGATTGACTGGTTTGATCTTGCAGTCCAAGGACTCTCAAGAGTCTTTTCTAACACCACAGTTCAAAAGCATCTGTTCTTCGGCACTCAGTTTCCTTTATAGTCCAACTCTCACACCCATACATGACTACTGGAAAAACCATAGCTTTGACTAGATGGATCTTTGTTGGCAAAGTAATGTCTCTTATTTTAATATGCTTTTCTTCCAAGGAGCAAGCATCTTTTAATTTCATGACTGTAGTCACAATCTGCAGTAATTTTGGAGCCCAAGAAAATAAAGTCTGTCACCGTTTCCATTGTCTCCCCATCTATTTGCCATGAAGTGATGGGATTGGATGCCATGATCTTCATTTTTTGAATGTTGAGTTTTAAGCCAGCTTTTTCACTCTCCTCTTTCATCTTCATTAAGAGGCTCTGTAGGTCCTCTTTGCTTTTTGCCATAAGAATGATATCATCTGCATATCTGAGGTTATTATTTCTCACAGCAATCTTGATTCCAGCTTGTGCTTCATGCAGCCCAGAATTTTACATGATGTACTCTGCATATAAGTTAAATAAACAGGGTGACGATATGCAGCCTTGACATACTCCTTTCCCAATTTGGAACCAGTCCATTGTTCCATGTCTGTTTCTAACTGTTGTTTCTTGAACTGCATACAGGCTTCACAGGCAGCACATAAGGTGGCCTGGTATTTCCATCTCTTCAAGAATTTTCCACAGTTTGTTGTGATCCACACAGTCCAAGGCTTTAGTGTAATCAATGAAGCAGATGTAGATGTATTTCTGGAATTTTCTTGCTTTTTCTATGATCCAATGGATGTTGGCAATTTGATGTCTGGTTCCTCTGCCTTTTCTAAACCCAGCTTGTACATCTGAAAGTTCTCTGTTCACATACTGTTGAAGCCTAGCTTGGATGATTTTGAGCATGACCTTGCTAGAATGTAAAATCAGTGCAATTGTGTGGTAGTTTGAACACTTGCCCTTCTTTAGGCCAAACTGAAATTGTCCAGTCCTGTGGCCACTGCTGAGTTTCCCAAATTTGCTGGCATGTTGAGTGCAGCACTTTAACATCTTTAGCTTCAGCTTTTAGGACTTGAAATAGCTCAGCTGGAATTCCATCACCTCCACTGGCTTTGTTCGAGTGATGGTTCCTAAAGTCCACTTGACTTCGCATTCTAGGATGTCTGGCTTTAGGTGAATGATCACACCATCATAGGTATGTGGGTCATTAAGATAAGTTTTGTATAGTTCTGTGTATTTTTACCACCACTTCTTAATACTTTCTGCTTCTGTTAGGTCCTTATTGTTTCTGTCCTTCCTTGTGTCCATCTTTGCATGAAATGTTCCCTTGGTATCTCTAATTTTCTTGAAGAGATCTCTAGTCTTTCCCATTCTGTTGTTTTCCTCTATTTGTATTGTTCACTGAGGAAGGCTTTATTATCTTTCCTTGCTATTCTTTGGAACTCAGATGGGTATATCTTTCCTTTTCTCCTTTGTCTCTCGCTTCTCTTTTATTCTCAGTTATCTGTAAGGCCTCCTCAGACAACCATTTTGCTATCTACATTTCTTTTCTTGGGGATGGTTTTGATCACCACCACTGTACAGTGTTATGAAACTCTGTCCATAGTTCTTCAGGCACTCTCTCAGATCTAACCCCTTGAATCTGTCACTTCCACTGTGTAATTGCAAGGGATTTGACTGAGGTCATACCTGAATGTTCTAGTAATTTTCCCTACTTCAATTTAAGTCTGAATTTTGCAATAAGGAGTTCATGATCTGAGCCACAGTCAGCTCCCAGTCTTGTTTTTGCTGACTGTGTAGAGCTTCTCCATCTTTGGCTGCAAAGAATATAATCAATCTGATTTTGGTATTGACCGTCTGGTGATGTCCATGTGTAGAGTCGTCTCTCATGTTGTTGGAAGAGGGTGTTCGCTATGACCAGTGAGTATTCTTGGCAAAACTGTGTTAACTTTCGCCCTGTTTCATTTTGTAATCCAAGGCCAAACTTGCCTGTTACTCCAGGTATCTCTTGACTTCCTACTTTTGCTTTCCACACATCTAGGAGGAAAATGACATCTTTTTTTGATGTTAGTTGCAGAAGTTCTTGTAGATCTTCATAAATCTGTTCAACTTCAGCTATTTTGGCATCAGTGGTTGGGCCATCAGTTCAGTTCAGTTTAGTTGCTCAGTCATGTCCGACTCTTGGTGACTCCATGAAACGCAGCAGCCAGGCCTCCCTGTCCATCACCATCTCCTGGAGTTCACTCAGACTCACATCCATCGATTCAGTGATGCCATCCAGCCATCTCATCCTCTGTCGACCCCTTCTCCTCCTGCCCCCAATCATTCCCAGCATCAGAGTCTTTTCCAGTGATTCAACTCTTCACATGATGTGGCCAAAGTACTGGAGTTTCAGCTTCAGCATCATTCTCTCCAAAGAAATCCCGGGGCTGATCTCCTTCAAATGGACTGGTTGGATATCCTTGCAGTCCAAGGGACTATCAAGAGTTCTCCAACACCACAGTTCAAAAGCATCAATTCTTTGGTGCTCAGCCTTCTTCACAGTCCAACTCTCACATCCATACATGACTGCAGGAAAAACCATAGCCTTGACTAGAGGGACCTTTGTTGGCAAAGTAATGTCTCTGCTTTTGAATATGCTATCTAGGTTGGTCATAACTTTTCTTCCAAGGAGTAAGTGTCTTAATTTCATGGCTGCAGTCACCATCTGCAGTGATTTTGGAGCCCTCAAATATAAAGTCTGACACTGTTTCCACTGTTTCCCCATCTATTTCCCATGAAGTGATGGGACCGGATGCCATGATCTTCGTTTTCTGAATGTTGAGCTTTAAGCCAACTTTTTCAGTCTCCTCTTTCACTTTCATCAAGAGGCTTTTTAGTTCCTCTTCATTTTCTGCCATAAGGGTGGTGTCATCTGCATATCTGAGGTTATTGATATTTCTCCCGGCAATCTTGATTCCAGCTTGTAATTCTTCCAGCCCAGCGTTTCTCATGATGTACTCTGCATAGAAGTTAAATAAGCAGGGTGACAATATACAGCCTTGACGTACTCCTTTTCCTATTTGGAACCAGTCTGTTGTCCCATGTCCAATTCTAACTGTTGCTTCCTGACCTGCATATAGGTTTCTCAAGAGGCAGGTCAGGTGGTCTGGTATTCCCATCTCTTCCAGAATTTTCCACAGTTTATTGTGATCCACACAGAGTCAAAGGCTTTGGCATAGTCAATAAAGCAGAATTAGATGTTTTTCTGGAACTTTCTTGCTTTTCCCATGATCCAGCAGATGTTGGCAATTTGATCTCTGGTTCCTCTGCTTTTTCTAAAACCAGCTTGAACATTTGCAAGTTCACAGTTCACGTATTGCTGAAGCCTGGCTTGGAGAATTTTGAGCATTACTTTACTAGCATGTGAGATGAGTGCAATTGTGCAGTAGTTTGAGCATTCTTTGGCATTGCCTTTCTTTGGGATTGGAATGAAAACAGACCTTTTCCAGTCCTGTGGCCACTGCTGAGTTTTCCAAATTTGCTTGCATATTGAGTGCAGCACTTTCACAGCATCATCTTTCAGGATTTGAAATAGCTCAACTGGAATTCCATCACCTCCACTAGCTTTGTTTGTAGTGATGCTTTCTAACGCCCACGTGATTTCACATTCCAGGATGTCTGGCTCTAGGTGAGTGATCACAACCATCATGATTATCTTGGTCTTGAAGATCTTTTTTGTACAATTCTTCTGTGTATTCTTGCCACTTCTTCTTAATATCTTCTGTTTCTGTTAAGTCCATACATTTTCTGTCCTTTATTGAGCCCATCTTTGCATGAAATGTTCCCTTGGTATCTCTAATTTTCTTGAAGAGATCTCTGGTCTTTCCCATTCTGTTCTTTTCCTCTATTTCTTTGCACTGATCGCTGAGGAAGGCTTTCTTATCTCTCTTTTCTATTCTTTGGAACTTTGCATTCAGATGCTTATATCTTTCCTTTTCTCCTTTGCTTTTCACTTCTCTTCTTTTCACAGCTATTTGTAAGGCCTCCTCAGACAGCCATTTTGCTTTTTTGCATTTCTTTTCCATGGGGATGGTCTTGGTCCCTGTCTCCTGTACAATGTCATGAACCTCAATCCATAGTTCCTCAGGGACTCTATCTATCAGATTTGGTCCCTTAAACCTATTTCTCACTTCCACTGTATAATCATAAGGTATTTGATTTAGGTCATACCTGAATGGTCTAGTGGTTTTCCCTACTTTCTTCAATTTGAGTCTGAATTTGGCAATAAGTAGTTCATGATCCAAGCCACAGTCAGCTCCCGGTCTTGTTTTTGTTGACTGTATAGAGCTTCTCCATCTTTGGCTGCAAAGAATATAATCAATCTGATTTCGGTGTTGACCATCTGGTGATGTCCATGTGTAGAGTCTTCTCTTGTGTTGTTGGAAGAGGGTGTTTGCTATGACCAGTGCACTTTCTTGGAAAAACTCTATTAGTTTTGCCCTGCTTCATTCAGTTTTCCAAGGCCAAATTCACCTGTTACTCCAGGTGTTTCTTGACTTCCTTCTTTTGCATACTAGTCCCCTATAATTAAAAGGACATCTTTTTTGGGTGTTAGTTCTAAAAGGTCTTGTAGGTCTTCATAGAACCATTCAACTTCAGCTTCTTCAGCATTACTGGTTGGGGCATAGACTTGAATTACTGTGATACTGAATTGTTTGCCTTGGAAATGAACAGAGATCATTCTGTCGTTTTTGAGATTGCATCCAAGTACTGCATTTTGGACTCTTTTGTTGACCATGATAGCTACACCATTTCTTCTGAGGGATTCCTGCCCGCAGTAGTAGATATAATGGTCATCTGAGTTAAATTCACCCATTCCAGTCCATTTTAGTTCGCTGATGCCTAAAATATTGACATTCAGTCTTGCCATCTCCTGTTTGACCACTTCCCATTTGCCTTGATTCATGGACCTGACATTCCAGGTTCCTATGCAATATTGCTCTTTACAACATTGGATCTCACTTCTATCACCAGTCACATCCACAACTGGGTATTGTTTTTGCTTTGGCTCCATGCCTTCATTCTTTCTGGAGTTATTTCTCCACTGATCTCCAGTAGCATATTGGGCATCTACTGACCTGGGGAGTTCTTCTCTCTGTATCCTATCATTTTGCCTTTTCATACTGTTCATGGAGTTCTCAAGGCAAGAATACTGAAGTGGTTTGCCATTCCCGTCTCCAGTGGACCACATTCTGTCAGATCTCTCCACCATGACTCACCCATCTTGGGTGGCCTGACGGGCATGGCTGAGTTTCATTGAGTTAGACAAGGCTGTGGTCCTAGCGTGATTAGATTGACTAGTTTTCTGTGATTACGGTTTCAGTGTATCTGCCCTCTGATGCCCTCTTGCAACACCTACCATCTTACTTGGGTTTCTCTTACCTTGGGCGTGGGGTATCTCTTCACAGCTGCTCCAGCAAAGCACAGCCGCTGCTCCTTACCTTGGATGAGGGGTATTTCCTCACCACCGCCCCTCCTGACCTTGAATGTGGAATAGCTCCTCTAGGCCCTCCTGTGCCTGCGCAGCCACCGCTCCTTGGACATGGGGTTGCTCCTCCTGGCCGCCACCCCTTGGTTGGGGCATAGACATGGATTATTGTGATATTGAATGGTTTTCTTGGAAATTAACAGAAATCATTCTGTCATTTTTGAGATTTCACCCAAGTACTGCGTTTTGGACTCTCTTGTGGACTGTGAGGGCTACTCCATTTCTTCTAAGGGATTCTTGCCCACAATAATAGATATTATGGTCATCTGAATTAAATTCACCCATTTTGGTCCATTTTAGTGCACTGATTCTTAAAATGTTGATGTTCACTCTTGACCTCTCCTGTTTGACCATGTCCAGTTTACCTTGATTCATGGACCTAATATTCCTGGTTCCCATGCAATATTTATCTTTACAGCATTGGACTTTACTTTCACCACCAGACACATGAACAACTGGGCATTGTTTCTGCTTTGGTTTAGCCTCTTCATTCTTCCCGGAGCTATTTCTCCACTCTTCTCCAGTAGCATATTGGGCACTTATAGACCTGGGGAGTTCATCTTTCAGTGTCATATATTTTTGCCTTTTTATGCTGTTCATTGGATGCTCAAGCCAAGAATGGTGAAGTAGTTTGCCATTCCCTTCTCCAGTGGACCACATTTTGTCAGAACTCTCCACTGTGACCCATCCATCTTGGGTGGCCCTACACGGCATGGCTCATAGTTTCATTGAATTACACAAGGCTGCGATCCACGTGATCAGTTTGGTCAATTTCTATGATTGTGGCTTTATTTCTGTCTGCCCTCTGATGGATGAGGATAAGAGGCTTGTGGAAGGTTCCTGATGGGATGGGCTGGCTGTGGGGAAAACTGGGTCTTGTTCTGATGGGCCATGCTCAGTAAATCTTTAATCCAATTTTCTGGCTAATGGGTAGGGCTCTGCTCCCTCCCTGTAGTTTGGCCTGAGACCAATGGTGATCTCCTTCAAATGACTTAAGGTTGGCATGCTGTGCCTCCCTAGACTGTTGTAGTCAGTGCCCCTGACCCCGTGACAGGCCACTGTTGATCCGTGCCTGCACTGGAGACTCCTGGACACTCACAGGCAAGTATGACTCAGTCTCTTTTGGGGTCACTCTTCCTTTCTCCTGGGTCCTGGTGCACACAAGGTTTTGTTTGTCCCCTTCAAGAGATTCTTTTCTCCCCAGTCCTGTGGAAGTTCTATAATAAAGTCCCACGGGCCTTCAAAGTCAAATTCCCATAATACACATCCAGTTAAGCACAAACTGGGATTCCCAGGTAGCTCAGTGGTAAAGAATCTGCTTGCAATATAGAAGATGCCAGAGATATGGGTTCGATCCCTGGGTCGGGAAGAGCCCCTGGAGGAGGGCATGGCAACCCACACCAATATTCTTGCCTGGAAAATTCCATGGACAGGGAAGCTTGGTGAGCTATAGTCCATAGTGCTGCAAAGAGTCAGATATGACTGAAGCAACTGAGCATGCATGCAAAACACAAACTATTCCTTATTCTCCAGCACACCTAGGAACATGTACATGTGTGCATGCATACACACACACACACACACATGCACCATCCTTCACCTTCTCCCCAACCCCAGTTTTCCTCCTCTCTCTCTGATGCATGGCAAAAGACATACCCATAGGGTTCATGCAGGGTGCTAAGTAAAGTAATTGAAAGCTTCTGCTTTGATGTCTTTTATTTCAGGAAGCTACTTGAACAGAGGGTAATTATTGCTGTTAATAGCAATAATTTCCCCGTAATCTGGTTACATGTCCTATTTCATTTTAACGATCAGAGCAGCTGTCTTTAAACAAGTCTGGATGAGCCTCTGGGGACAGGGCTTCCCGAGACATAGTCTCCCTGGTCTAATTACTCCACTGCTAAAACCTGTCTGAGGAGGAAGCAGAGGTTGGGGGGCAGGGTGGAGTGAAATCCAGAGTCTTCTACAACACAAAACTTCCTGGCGCTTTTTCACAGCAACTCCACCTTACTACAGGAGGAGAGGCAGGTAGCGCTCCGCTCTCATCATCTCCCTTGCTCTGAGGAGCAGTGAGATGCTTTCTGGAGGCAAGACCACAGCTTCAAGGGCGCATGCTTCCTTTTCCTATGCAGCTGATAACATGGAAAGCCACCAACCATATCGATGCCTTGCAGCTTCTCAGATTTTTTTTCTCCTTAAAACTTGCTTCACAGGAGAAAATGAGGCTGCTTCAGATGGTTTCACTTTAAAACAAAACATGGGATTCTATGCCCTGTGCGTTTGCTAAACATTTAAGGAGCCCATCGCTGTCGGCTCACTAGTTCAGCAACATCTGCGCATGCTCCCTTTGGTTTCCTGGTCTGGGAGGCATGCTGTTTCACTTAATAACACCAACCCTGGAGCCAGCCTCATTTAGATTCCGGCTCCTTCTCAGCCACCCACTAGGATCTGTGACCTCAGAAAGGCCCTGCATCATTTGGCATTGCAGAATGTTAGTTCCTTATTTGTAAAATGTGGATAAAAAATACCTGTCTTGTGTGGTTGACCTGAGGATTAGACAAGGCAACCTCATATATAGGTAGTAAATGATTGCTTTTAGTTCTTATTTGACTGGTGGTCTTGGTGAGAGACTTAATGAGCTGATTAAACACACCTGGGCAGAACATGCAAATTTCAGAAATCCAGTGAGACAGGAAGCATGGCCCTTTAAGAAACAATAGATTTCAGCTAAAGTGCATGTTTCTCAAATCACAAAGGGACAGAGATGACCCACCCCTCAATGGGTAGACTCATGTGGGAGAGAAAAGAATACCTGTGGCATTTTCCCTTTAGTTCATTGCACCTACCTAACAGCTGTTTTCAATATGTTAAAAATTTAGAAAAACAGTCAAAATGATACCTTGGATATTTTAGTGCCATAGTTAGAAAAAGACCTGCAGGAAGAGAAGGGTTGTCTTTAATCAGGTCATTTCATTTGATCCATGGTGGGTTTTATTCTATTTTATTTTTAAATGAAATAAACCTTAAGAAAAATTATTGTTCTACACATACAGCTTTTTTTTTTTTTTTTTTAATGCATGCTTCCTGGCTTTAAAAGGGCTGGTTCCATAATTGAAGCAAATATAAAATATATAAAATGACAAATGGAAACATATGCTGGCACTACCCAGGGTGAGTTCTTTTTTGACAGAAAGTATTTCCAGGAACTATTACAAAATTTTCAAGCCACATGAGGCAGTTTGGATAGGATCCGGAGACTATCTGCTTCCTCTTACACAATATTATTAATGTTCTGGTCTACAAATTGAAAAACATGCTTATTTATATATTCATTCTTTTCTCCCAAAGTCTTTGCCCTGATGTTATGAGACTATGTGGAATAATAGAAGGAAATGAGATTTTGGATTTGAAGCTTAAAAGCACTGCCTCATGGATTAGAGGTTTGAGTGATAGTAACTCCCTCTTTCTGAGTTCTGATCCAGTTGAGAAATAAACACAAGAGGTAGAAAGATAAAGGTAAAAGTTCTGGCTTCATTGTTGGTAGTGGTGCATTGGATGGCAGGGCTTGGATTTGAGGCCAAAGAGACTTCTTATCCTTTTCCCCAAGAACAGGATTTTGGATGACACATATAAGAAAATATGAATCTATAGAACAGACAAATGCTTCTGCAGCCTGGTGTGAGAAGAACTGCTGTCCCTCAGCCAGCTAGTTCCAGTAGAAAGAAACAGAGATAAAGGAATAAAGGCTCTTAACCCTGCCTGCTTTAGAAACACTAGCCAATGAGAATCAGGCTCTCACTGTTCAGCTATGAAAGTGATCATTTATTCTCTGATTATGTACCATGTGGGGAAGATAGGCTAAAAGTTGACTCTGAGGCAGGCAGTCTTCATAGGAAATATATGGAGAGAGAAAAACAAAACAAAACAAAACGTGACTTGGGTTACTTTTTTTTTTTTTCTCCCTTTGAGCCTTATTTTTCCTATTTAACAGATGAGCTACCTGGATCTTTCCAACACCAATTCTCCAACACTAATCATATGTCCTACACCTCAGTCCTATTCTGACACTAACTATCCAGAGTTAGTGTCAGACTCCACAGATTTTTAGACTTCAGTTGCATAAGTCTTTCCTTATTTCAGAAGCCAGTAGCAAGTCCCAGATCCCCAGACTGTTACTGAAAGAGGGTGTGGGGTCTGGCAGCTCACTGTTCAAAAGCCAATAAATAGGTCAGGTTGGTGTAAAGGAAAGTTTGCTTTATTTCAGATGCCTGCAATTTAGGGGGGAGGGTAGTGGACATCTGTCCAAAGGATGACTAACATCCCCCCCCACTCCCCACCAAGTACTGGCAACCAGTGGGTCAAGAACTTTTACAGACAGAAGCAGGGGGCTACAGGTGGAAGCAGCACAGTCAGATCTGACAGTCATCTTCAGATTGATCGTCGGTGGTCTGACCAGAGTCATCTTAGTTGTTTTAGGTAGTTAATCTTCAGTTCCATTGTCCATTTGTTCCCATTTCTTTGAGGTTAATTCTCAGAATTATGGCAGCTTATGTCGTGGATACAGTCTGGTAATCTGGTCATCATACAGTTAACTTTTTCACCCTGGTGTTTTAGTATTTAAAAGACAACTCACAGGATGTGGCTTAGAATATTATCTAGAGCCTTTGAGAAAGAACTAAAGGAACTTGACTGTGCTTAATGATCACATTATTATTTGGTCTCCTTTGACTGTTTTCCTTTGTTTCTGCATTTCTCTGATTAAACTTATTCTTTGACTAAAGTTTTTCACAGACAAAAGGCAGGCAGGGGATGTGGTTGGAGGAGGGGACAAGAAACATAGGGTCCTGCTCTGTTTCAAGGCTACTGGTACTTTTGTCCAAATGTTAATCACTCAGTTGTGTCTGACTTTTTGTGACCCCACTGATTGTAGGCCACCAGCCTCCTCTGTCCATGGAATTCACCAGGCAAGAATACTGGAGTGGGTTGCCATTTCCCTCTTCAATGCATGAAAGTGAAAATTGAAAGTGAAGTCGCTCAGTTGTGTCCGACTCTTAGCTACCCCATGGACTGCAGCCTACCACGCTCCTCCATCCATGGGATTTTCCAGGCAAAAGTACTGGAGTGGGGTGCCATTGCCTTCTCCAAAGAATATAATTCAGGAACAGCCAAATGGAAGAGATGCCTAGGACAAGGGAATTGGTGGGGGGGAGGTGGGGGTGGTGTAGAGCTTCCATGCCCTCTCAGGCTATTCCACCATCCCAACACACTGAAGTACTCATCAACCCAGAAGCTCTCTAGACTTCATTGTTCAAGAGTTTTTATTCAGGTTTTACTATGTAGGTATGGTTGATTAAATCATTGGTCATTGGTGATTGAACTCACTCTCTAGCGCCTCTCTTCTCCCTGGGTTTTGTGAGGTTGGACTGAACTTTCTGATCAAGTCTGTGGCTATTGAAACCATTTCCTATTCCTTGAAACCATCTAAGGGCCCAACCTGAATCACCGATTTGCATAAATTCAGGTGTGATATAAAGGGACTTACAAGTCTTTTTAAGTTTGGTTGGAAATCTATGCAGCTTCACTCTGGGAAATGAATTTTTTGTTTGTTTTTAATTTTATTGAAGTATAGTTGATTTACAATGTTGTGTTAATTTCTGCTGTACAGCAAAGTGATTCTGTTTTATATATAGTATATAATATATATAATATGTTTTATATATATATGTATGTATGTATTCTTTTTCATTTTCTTTTCCATTGTGGTTTATCACAGGATATTGAAAATAATTCCCTGTGCAAGTTAGGAGCTTGTTGTTTATCCATCCTATATAAAACAGTTTGCATCTGCTAATCCCAAACTTCCAATCTATTCTCCCCCCATTCCACTTGGCAACCACAAGTTGGTTTTCTATGTCTGTGTGTCTATATCTGTTTTTGTAAACAGGTTCATTTGTGTCATATTTTAGACTCCACATATAAGTGAAATCAGATGGTATTTGTCTTTCTGACTTATTTCACTTACTGTGATAATCTCTAGGTACATCCACATTGTTGGAAATGGCATTATTTCATTTTTATGGCCTCGTAATATTCTATTATTCCATATATCATATATATATATTCATCATTTGTCAATAGATATTTAAGTTGTTCCATGTCTTGGCTGTTAGAGTAAATAGTGCTTCTATGAACATAAAGGTATAGAAGTGCATTTATCTTTTCAAATTATAGTTTTGTCTGGGTATATGCCCAGGAGTGGGATTGCTGGATCATATGGCAATAGTTTTAGTTTCTTGAGGGACCTCCTTACTATTCTCCATAGTGGCTGCACCAATGTACATTCCTGCTAACAGTGCTCCCTTGGAAATGAATGTTTTGGTATTATGTATCAAAATTTGCTCTGAGAGAGAAATAAGGTAATATTAGAAGACTCTAGGTGATGGAAGTAAGGGTAATCTGTAAACACAAAGAGTATAAATAAAATAGAAAAGAATGAATGCATGTCCATTTGGAAAACTTGTAAATCAGAAAAATAACTTTTAAATTTGCAAAAATAAATGAACTAAGATGGCTAATATCTTGGTAGAACTTCAGGTATCTGATTAAGACCAGGTCATCTTTAAGTTTTTTTTTTAACATATTATTACTTATTATTATTATAACATATTATTTACTTATTTATTTAACATACATTTATTAGAAATCTTCTCTGAGACAGACATTGTTCCAGACAGTGGAGTTAGGGAAGCAAAAAGATGCTTGAGGTTCCTGCCCTCACGGGGCTTCATGTCAGATCATATTAATTATCATATTAATAATTACAACCATGCAGTGAATGTTAGCTGTATTAAGGCTGCATAAATGTTTTACATGAATAATTTTAGTTATTCGAAGCACCTAATGAAATTGGTACTGTTATTAGCAAAATCTGAGACCCAGAGAGTTTCAGTTAATTGACTGATGTCACATGGCTACTAAGTGGTAGATATAGGGTTAGTCCTCAGAACTGGCTGATCCATGCTTTTAACCCCTACTTCTTCTAAAACAAGATTTTCTGCTTGAACTTCTTCTATTCTCTCTTTTTACGGGGAAGCTCTTTGAAGTTTAGGAGTTTATATGAGTAAAATCAATTTTAAAATTAATGAATAAAGTAATGATTGTTGAATTTGGACAGCTGGTTGGAAAATCCAAACAGAATGTTTCTGGCACTCTATTGGGAAGGCCTCAAAGTTTGATATTAATTGGAGTTTATCTCTCAGATTCTAGGTGAGCCATTTAAGGGGGAGTAGCAGGAAACTTCAGGTGCAAAATTGTTGGCAGGGATGGTAAGGGAGGAAGTTGGAATATCTAGGTTTAGGCAAAGGAAACCCTGAAATACTTGTTTGAAGGGAGAAAAACTCCTATGTTTGGAGTTGGATCAGGGTTTGTGCCTTCTGCCTTAGAATTCCATGGACAGAGGAGTCTGGCAGCTACAGTTCATAGGGTTGCAAAGAACTGGACACGACTGAGTGACTTTCACTTCACTTCACTTTAGAGCAAAAAAAAAAAAAAAAAAAAAGAAGGGGCCAAAGAGCTCTTGGCAGTTGTCAGGCAGGGGACAAAACATAACCCACCTGTCTGGTTTTACAAAACAGACCTGCAAGGCCAAATGACCTTCCAGCACTTGGAGTGTTCCTGAAAGATGGCGTCTGAGTCTGAGGCAGCCATTGCCCTTGGCTGGGCTTAACTTAAAAACACCCACGAAGATTTCTTCTTTCATGTAGACTCATATTTGGTTTGAGCCGTAAGACAAGATGAGAAATGATTGGGTAGGGCGGGGGAGGGAATCCGGAAGGTGGGTGGCTGTACTTTCATTCCGCCCTTCTCTTTGAACTGCATGCCACACGCTTCATGAATTCCTTCCCTCAGGGCAATGGAAACAAAATTACCTGCCTGAGGAATTACAGAGTGAAAAATGAACTCACAGCCACAGTGCTAGGGTTGCTTCTGACACAAACATTTAATGGGGGAAAGAGGCAACACAGGGCAGGGACCATTAATGGAGCAGGGGAAAGGGAACACGCATTTGAGAGACAAGAGACCTGGATCCACCATCCTGAGTATGTTATTCCCTGATCCTGGGGCCTCCATTTCTCCATAGTTAAAACAAGAGTATTAAATCAGGATCTGAAAATTTCCCAGTTTCTCCAGCAGGAAATTGGATGATTCCAAATCCTGGCAGGAGTCAGAAGGGCTTTCTGGTTCTAGGTGGAGGAAACATGAGCTTGAGGGATAGCCTTTGGCAAGGGGACAAAGGGAGCACCTATTTCATGTTGCCTGGGTGGAGGGCTGGGCTGAGGCATACAGCAGAGCACAGGACATGAGGTCATAGGCAGCTGCAGACCCTTCTGGCACTAGGAGAAGTTGGATCATGCCCCTTGATTATGAGTGTTCTCCAAAAAGGGATCCGAGTCTTCCTTTTCTTTATTTAAAGTTAGAAATAATTGGCTTCATCTGCTTTTTCCAGTCTCCTTCATCAAATAATGAACATAATAAAAAGAGAGTCAAGTGTATAATCTTGATCTTATTTCCTCTCCCCTCCTCTCCCTTCAGCACCACACCTCCCCCTTACCACCAAATGGTGATTTGATTTTTAAATATGAGGACTCCTCTGATGATCTGACCATTTACAGCAAGTTGTAACTCATCCAAGGGAGGCTTGATGTCCTGCTAAGTTCCCTTGGTTGGGTGTTGGGGGAGGGGAGCTATCAATGGCTGAGCTGACAGAAACCAGCGTCCAGGTCTTCAAATTTCAAATCCATGGCATTTCCTGGAGAGCAGCATTTCTGAGCATCTCAAAACTAGGTTTTAAAATTTCAGTCTGCTGTGGACCAATACTTAAAAAAAAAGCAATAAAAATAAACACATGGAGAAATATAGTGGGAAAAACCAGACACACCAATGACAAATCTGAGTTTTCATTATTAAATCCAACAGACATATGTAAAGTATTGTGTTAAATTGCTCTAAATCTTCTAAATGCTTGTTCTCAATTCAGGGGCTGGACCCCTGCCCCTGGACCATACTTTGAGTGACAGGGGTCTATGGTTCTTACTCTGCCCCTTTTCACTCCACAACCAAACACCCTTGAGAGGCAGGCTGACTCAGAGAAGAGAGCTTAGGCTTTAGGGGTACACAGGCCTGGGGTCAAACCCTGATGCAGTTTGGTCTTAGATGCTCAGGTTCATCAGTCTGCAGTGGGGAAATAATGCCAACTGCTCGGGATTTCTTTGAGGATCAGTTCAGTTGCTCAGTCGTGTCTGACTCTTTGTGACCCCATGGACTGCAGCATACCAGGCTTCCCTGTCCATCACCAACTCCCGGAGCTTACTCAAACTCATGTCCAAAGAGTCAGTGATGCCATCCAACAATCTCATCCTCTGTTGTCCCCTTCTCCTCCCACTTTCAATCTTTCCCAGCATCAGGGTCTTTTCAAATGAGTCAGCTCTTCGCATCAGGTGACCAAAGTATTGGAATTTCAGCTTCAACATAAGTCCTTCCAATGAATATTCAGGACTGATTTCCTTTAGGATTGACTGGTTGGATCTCCTTGCAGTCCAAGGGACTCTCAAGAGTCTTCTCCAACCCCATAGTTCAAAAGCATCAATTCTTCAGTGCTCAGCTTTCTTTATAGTCCAACTCTCACATCTATATGTGACTATTGGAAAAACCATAGCTTTGACTAGACGGACCTTTGTTGGCAAAGTAATGTGTCTGCTTTTTAATATGCTGTCTAAGTTGGTCATAGCTTTTCTTTCAAGAAGCAAGTGTCTTTTAATTTAATGGCTGCAGTCTCCATCTGCAGTGATTTTGGATCGCTTTGAGGATTAAACAAGGTAAAATGAAGTCTCTTAGCACAAAGTGGCTGCTCCATATGCTCTTTTTCTGCTCCACAGACAGATGAAGCCTAAGTTTTTGCTCCTACTTTGAGGGCACCACACTTTCCCCTCAGCCTGGAGAGGTTTTTGCTCCAGATTTTTGTCCCTCATCCCTTTGACTAGCAACAATTCATTATCAACCTTACTTGCTGTGTGCCCACACTTCAGACACTGTGGCTTGCTTTCCCCCCAATAACTAGAAGCTCCAGGAGGGCAGAAACTAGATTTGTAAATCCACTTCTATTTCTCCCAACTCCCTTATTAAACAATTTTATTATAATTAAAAAAAAGTTATTATAGTTACTTTGCAATGTTGTGTTAGTTTCTTCTGTACAGCAAAGTGAATTAATTATGCATATATAGCAAAGTGAATTAATTACACATATATTCCTTCTTTTTTAATATTTTCTTCCTATTTATGTCATCACAGAGCACTGAGTAGAGTTACCTGTACTATATAGTAGATTCTCATTAGGTTATCTATTTTACACATAGTAGTGTATATATATCAATCCCAAAGAAAACTTCCCAGCACACATTGGGCTTCCCAGGTGGCACAGTGGTAAAGAATACACCTGCCAATGCAGGAGATGAAGGTTTGATCCCTGGGTCGAGAAGATCCCCTGGAGAAGGAAACGGCAACCCACTCCAATATTCTTGCCTGGAAAATTGCATGGACGGAGGAGCCTGGCGGGCTACTGTTCGTGGGGTCACAGAGTTGGACATGACTGAATGCAGTGCAGAAATAGAACAGAAATTAATGATTTGCTCAATAAAAATATAATGTCTTTATTGAAAATCTGGGTTTGAACTGAGGGTGATGAAGCCTCTACCCGAGGCCCGACCAGGTACAGAGCTCAGAAAGCTATAACTGTTACCTTCTGTTCCCGAGGCCCACTTGGCAGAGAGAAGCCCTGAGCCTGTGTCTGTTCCCAAGGGGTGTAAATTAGCTGCCTCCTGCCAGAGCCTTGGGCTTATGCAGAGCTGGCTACAACAGAATCAGCTGTCTTTTCTTCTCCAGCCACAGAGAAAATCTTCACAACCACATACAGAGTGTTGGATGGGGTGGGGGTGTGCAAGTGGTGTGGGGAGCAGAAGACAGAATGACACAGGGGATAGAAAAGTAGCAATTTGCAGATGACTCAGAATCATAGACCCAAAGAAGGCACAAACCAGAAGAGTCCTTAGAGATCATCTAGCTCAGATTTTTTAGGGATATTCTAATATCAAGCTTAGATGTGTGGTCTCTGGAGCCATTTGACTTGGGTTCAAATGTACTCATGTGACTTTGGGGCATATTTCTTAACCTCACTGTACCTCTGTTACCTGTGAATAGGCTTGATGACAATATATAATATTTACCTTGTAGTTGTAAGAATGTAAATGCAGAAATACATGTAAAGGGCTTAGATTAGTGCTTCATATACAATAACTGTAAGAGTTATCTATGATGATTTGTGTTTTTTTAACCTTCTGGGAAAACTGAGGCCCAGACCTTAAACCTTATTTAAGGTTGTGGACCTACATGGGGACAGTCTGGACTAGAATCCCATTTTCTCCAACTTCAGTTTCTGTCCCTCCACTCCTCTGAACATAGATATACAGTTTTAAAGGGAAAACTAGCTTGGGTGTGATCTATTGTCTCGCACTCCTTTAACACATAAGGAAACCATCATCCAGCGAGCTGGAGCAAGAGGCTCAAAGTGAGATAGCATGAGGGCCCAGATAGAACAGTCTCCTCCCCTCCTGGGCCACGCAGACAGGCTGTTTATGATGAGAAATGGGGTGGGTTAAGAATAAAAATTCCTGCGCACATTCAGTCTTTCTCTGGAAGTCTGTGTGATCAGAGAGCTATTCAGGTTTCAACTTTTTCCTAGCAAATAGAAACTAAATTCAAGTGGCATTTTGGTTTTGGAAAGTTTCAATCGTTTAGCTTTTGGAAATTATTAGAAATTGATGGCAGTCCTTTTCACCAAGGAGTCTGCCCTGAGGGGACAGGAGTCCAGGAATGAACCAGGTGGTAAAGGCCTGGATTTAGTCAAAAACCTTTGTACCTGAGCTCTCTGAGGCCTGCAAGTTTCTTTTTCCCATCACCTTTCTATTCATATATGCATTATATAAGCTATGCAAGCACAATAAAAACATTTTGAAAAATGGAGATATATAACAACCCCTACTCTGTCAGTATAGCTGGGAGGGTTAAATGAGTTACTTAATGTAAAATGCTTAGAATAGTGCTTCGCGATCGGTAAAAGCTCAATGCACCTCTATAGACTCCATAACCTTTGTTTTTTTCTTCTTTTTTTAATTGGAGCATGGTTGATTTACAATGTTGTGTTAGTTTTAGGTATATAGCAAAGTGAATCAGTTATACATATGCATACTCCTTTTTAGATTCTTTTCCTACACAAGCCATTACAGAACATTGAGTAGAGTTCACTGTGTTATACAACAGATTCTTATTAGTTACCTGTTTTATATATGCCATCTATGGGGTTGCACAGAGTCGGACACGACTGAAGCAATTTAGCAGCAGCAGCAGCAGTATGTATATGTCAATCCCAATCTTCCAATTTATACCCCCCCCTTACCCCTGGTAATCGTAAGTTTGTTCTCTACATCTGCAACTCTAAGTCTGTTTTGTAAATAAGTTCATCTGTATCCCTTTTTAGGTTTCACATATAAGTGATGCCATATATTTGTCTTTCTCTGAGTTAGTATTGTAAGCTCTGGGTCCACCCATGTTGCAGCAGATGGCATTAGTTCATTCTTTTTTAAGGCTGAGTACTATTCCATTGGATATATGTACCACAGCTTCTTTATCCATTCTTCTGTTGGACATTTAGGTTGCTTCCATGTCCTGGCTATTGTAAATAGTGCTACAGTGAACACTGGGACATGTGTCTCTTTTCAAATTGTGGTTCTCTCCAGATATATGCTGAGGGTTGCGATTGTTGGATCATATGGTAACTCTATTTTTAGTTTTTAAAGAAATTTCCATACCGTTCTCTGTAGTGGCTGTGCCTTTGTTTTAATGACTCTCCAATATGCCATAAGATGAATGTCTCATAGCTATTAGAATATTTATCTACTGTGTTGATATGATTATTGAATGCTGATTATTTCCCTAGATTTGGTTCTGATATTTCACCATTTTAGACAACTTTTTCCAAAGCAGGGGACTGCAAACTATATTACTTGAGTCATATCCAGCCCTCTCTTTGTTTTTGTAAAGACAGCTTTAGTGAAACTTAGACACTCCATTGAAATATTGCCTATGGCTGCTTTTGCCTATAATGGCAGAGTTGCAACAGAGCCTGGTATTTCTACTATCTCTCCTTTCCGAAAATAGATTTACCAGTAATGATCTTAGATAAGTAACAATGTTTTGCTTCATTTTGCATAGATTATTAATATATATCTATGTACATACATGCATATATCTATTCTTCATTATCTAACTCTCTTGATACATTCTTAGTGCTTCTTTTGAAGGGCAGAGTAGGGAGGGAATAAGGAAAGATAGCCAAGCACACATAGCAGGTTTGTTGGATGCTGTGGAAGCCACTTGACATAGTAGTTGTTTTCCATGTCTATTTATCAATGTGTTTCTTTAGAATTTCTGTCTTTATGATTCAAGACTTTGTTCAATGAAAATTTTTGTGTATCATATGAGGAACTTTTTTTTTTTTTACATAACAGGAATAAGAAATAAGAGAAAGAGCACTGGGTTGGGAGTCTAAGACATGAGTTCCAAGTCTGTTTTTTCTCTAATTTGCCACATGACCTTGGGCAAATGACCTATCTTAGAAATATTTCCAGTTCACTCCCAGGTCATCTGTGTGGTCTAGACCCTAATCATCTATCTTCCTCTGGACCGCTGGGATAGTTTTCTTTCTCCTGGCCTCTCTGCTTCCACTTTACCCCTCCAGTCTCCTGCCTCATCTTCTAAAGATTGTCTTCACTTGTGTCCCTTCCTTCCTCAAAAGTTATCCTTAGGTCTTCATTTTGCACATTTTAATGTCTCTGACGCTCAGTTTCTCATAGAAAGAAGATTCAGAACAACAGACTGCAATTGGATTATTGTGACGGTCTTTTGGGATTTATGATATATTGTTCTAAAGACGAGAGGTCTGGTCCCATCACTTCATGGCAAATAGATGGGGAAACAATGGAAACAGTGACAGATTTTATTTTCTTGGGCTCCAAAATCACTGCAGATGGTGACGGCAGCCATGAAATTAAAAGACACTTTCTTCTTGGAAGAAAAGCTATGACCAACATAGACAGCATATTAAAAAGCAGAGACATTACTTTGCCAACAAAGGTCCTTCTAGTCAAAGCCACGGTTTTTCCAGTAGTCATGTATGGATGTGAGAATTGGGCCATAAAGAAAGATGACGCTGAAGAATAGATGCTTTTGAACTGTGGTGTTGGAGAAGACTCTTGAAAGTCCCTTGGACTGCAAGGAGATCCAACCAGTCCATCCTAAAGGAAATCAGTCCTGAATATTCATTGGAAGGACTTATGCTGAAGCTGAAACTCCAATACTTTGGCCACCTGATGCAAAGAACTGACTCACTAGAAAAGACCCTGATGCTGGGAAACACTGAAGGCAGGAGGAGAAGGGGACGACAGAGGATGAGATGGTTGGATGGCATCACTGACTCTATGGACATGAGTTAGAGCAAGCTCTGGGAGTTGGTGATGGACAGGGAAGCCTGGCGTGCTGTAGTCCATGGGGTGGCAAAGAATCAGACACAACTGAACATCTAAACTGAACCAAAAGACAAGATATTATTGTCATATGCCTGGGTCAGGAAGATCTCCTGGTGAAGGGCATGGCAACCCACTCCAGTATTGTTGCCTGAAGAATCTTATGGACAGAGGAGCCTGGCAGGCTACAGTCCATAGCATTGCAGAGAGTCAGGTATGGCTGAAGTGAGTTAGTGTGCACTCACATTCTAAAGACAAGAGATCACTGTCATTATGACCACCACTGCAGAGAAGACCCCTAGAATTCTGCCTGCCCCCTGCCCCCTGAAACTTGGGCCAGAAATCCCACTCTATAGGAAATGAAAATGCTGGAAGCACTTTAAAAAATCTTTCCTCCATCCAAACTTCTGCCTCCTGGCCTGGCATGGTGCAGAAGCTTTCACAGGCAGCTAGGATTTTAATCTGCGCCAAAAGCCTGCTTGTCCAAGGTTATTTGGCAATACTTGGAATCTCCCACCTCCCACACACCTCTTCTTTCAATGTTCCATTTCTCAAAGGACATTTCCAAATAGACTCCTTTATCTTCTAATAAACCTTAGAAATAGGCATGGCATATATTACTCCTCTATGATAGATACAGAATGGAGGCCCAGAGAGGTGAAGTGAACTTTCCAAGGTCACATCGCCATTTGGCAGCCCCATTGAGAGTAAAACTTGGACTTTTATACTCTTGGTCCTGTGTTTTTTCTTCTCTACACAAATATTTTAAAATGGCTATTGGTCTTAAAAGTTCCCACACCTGGCCTTAAGTAATACTTTTGTGTATAAAGTCAGTCATCTGAAGCTGGGAAAGAAATTGGTGGAAAAGAAATCTCATGCTAATGGTCTTTGATGCTAGATAGGAAGGTTTAAACTGAGGGAGAAAACAAGTTACAGATGGTATCCATGCAGAGGAAAATAATGTTTTACTTATTCAAAACAAAGGAAACTGGGCCATGCTACCAAAGTATTCAATTCTAATATATTAATTTCAAGAACACAAAGACTGTTGACATGAGAACTTCTGCATGGATATGAGAGAAAAATACACTTTATTAAGATTCACAAGCCTTGAGATAATTTTTTTCCTATACATTTTCCAATTTCTTTTCCTAGGTCCATATTTATTCTTCCATAAAATGAGAAGGTGGGGATATCACTTAGTCTAGCCTAAGTTTGGCTGCAGTAACAAAGAACCCTCCGATGTTAACAGCTCATGACAATAAAGATTTATTTCTTGCTTTCTTGGACCAGCTGTGAGTCTGCTGCAGGTCTTTTTTCCTGGATCAAATTGGAAGGAGCAGCCCTTCTCTGGCATATGCCAGTCTCGTGAAAGGGGGAAAAAGAACAAGGCAGAAGCATTGTTTGTCTATTAAAAATTTTGCTTGGAAATAATGCTTATCATTTCTTTTACATTTGGTTGGCCAAAGCAAGTCACATGGACAAGTCCAATGTCAATGGGATGGAAACTATGATTCTCCTCAAGGACAGGCCCAGTAGAGAAGAGTCCAAAAGGAACATGCTTTGACAATATTGCAGTCTACCAAGATGGGGTTAAGCTTAGTGTTTCCAACTATTTCTTGAACATCTCCGTTTAGATGTCTCATCTCAAATTCAACATGTCCTAAACTGAACTTATCACTTTTCTTTCCCAAATGGACCCCTCTTTCTGTATATCTTCAATATAGAAATGGCAACACCATCCATCTACCCCATCATACAAACCAGAACGGAGAGGTTATCCTAGAGTATTTTTCCTTGATCTTACCTCCTACATCCAATTATCAATGGGGTCCTACAGACTCTGCTTCTAAATTACCTCTCACATTCATCTCTTTTTTCATATTTCTTCAATCACTGTCACAATTCAAGCCAGGATCGATGAAAGTCTGATCTACTACAATTCTTCATGACTATCCCTACCTCTAGACTCTGGCACCCAGTGTGAGATATGGATTTGAGTGCAGAAGACCAGAAATTATCATAAGACTAGCAACTTTTTCCTGAATAAATGGTTGGTAAATTTGTCACTGAAAGTGTTTTTTTCTTTTGCTTTTTTTCAACGAGGAAGGAATAGGAATCAAGTACACTTAAAAAGAGTAGAGATCAATCCATTAAATATCAGTAAATTCTTTAGTCCTGCATTTTAAAGATATAAACAAAAATGAGGGAAACTGCAAGTCTTTCAAAATAGCAGGACTTCCTATTGTGTGAGGCCATGCCTTTGATTGGTCTGTGCACATGGAAATCTTCCCACCTGATGTGAATATTTGGGGTCATTCTTATTCACTGTTTCTTCTTTCCACACTCATTTCTGGCCTCCCAGATTCTAGGAAATCCAAAGGGAAAGATAGACAAGGAAAGATGGCAGAAGATGGAGCCTCAGGAATGGTAGATCTGGGAACAATTAATTTCTGCCACTTCTCTGGATGCTAGTGACATTCGAGACACACATAGCAGGAAGGAAACTCAGTTAGCAGGGAGTCCAGCTTCCACATTTAAAGGTGAAAACTTGAAGGTTCAGAGCAGGGAAGTGACATGCTTAATGTCACCCAGCAAATGAGAAGCAAGACTGGAGCCAGAACCCAGGATACCTGCATAATAGAGCAGTCTCTGAACTTAACATCTGTGGTAGGCACTCAAGCGTGCTTAAGAAGAGTCATAGGTCTTGTGTGTGACTCTGTTTTTGCATTTTCTTTTTCATCCATTTCATCTTCTGCCGTCATTGACCTTAACAACATTTGGACTATTTCTAGACACAATAGCTGTTTCTAGAACTCTTCATTGGCATATTCACATTTGACTTTAAAGGCAGGTGGGCCATGTTATTGGACATTGGCTGGCCTCTGTCCAAACCCTGGCTCCACTCCTCACTCCCTGTGTGACCTCAGGCTGCCACCTTGTCTCTTGGAGTCTTGGTTTCCTCACTTAGGAAATGGATGCGACAATAATGCATGCTTGTCAAGCTACTTCTTGTAAAAAAAAAAAAAAAGAAATTAAATAATTATGTGGAATTTCCTAGCACTGAATTTGATAATTCAGTTTGTCACACTTCTAGTGAAGTGCTTGCTCTATGCAAAACACCAGGGCAGCAAAGATTGTCCCATGTCACCCAGCAAGTGCCTCCCAGAGGGAGCTTCCCAATAATACACCTATCTTCTCTGCTCACTAATCAATAAATGCAAAGTGACAGTACAGAGGACAGAGAAGTAAGACAGGGAGGAATCAATTTTTTCTAGATCCTTCAGAGGAGGTTATACAGGAGAATAAGTTTTGAAAGATGAAACATAACTCTCTAGGTGAGAAACTAGAGTAATTTTAAGGAAATGGAATACCATAAACAAATGCATGAAAGTGTGATTGTGTACACTTTGGGGGAAACTGGAGTTAAAATATAGCTATAACACAGAAAAGACAGAGGTGGGGAATGGTCAGGGTGAGAAATGAGGCAGTTTGGTTTGGGCCCCTTCCTGAGGCAACTGCAGTGAGAGGCTGTAGGAATAATAATTCAACATGAGCCAGAATGCACAGGTGGCCTATGGTTTAGCTCAAAGATGTGTTTCACTTGACTGATGTGGGGCCTTAATTTAGGTGAGGTACACACTCTTCATTTCTATTTTTGTCATCTTCTTAGACCTGACCTTACTCTGCTCCTTCACTTATGTTTAATCATTGTCTGGACCTTATAGACATTTGAGCTTGAGGTTGAGAGCAGAACACTGGTGAAATGAGATCTGAGTTTGGGATTGGTACAGATGGCTGAATCCCACGGGAACATTATGGGGTAACTCTGGTGGCTAAGAGTCCCGTTAAAAGACGGTGGTAATAATTCAGTTGAGAGATGATGAGATCCTGATCTGAGGAAGAGGGTACAGAGAGAGGAGGATGAATCTGAAAATTACTTGGGAGGCAGGATCCATGGGACTTGGTAATAAATTAAGATGAGGATACACCAGAAGGGAACTCC
This sequence comes from Oryx dammah, assembly GCF_014754425.2. Classification (NCBI taxonomy): domain Eukaryota; kingdom Metazoa; phylum Chordata; class Mammalia; order Artiodactyla; family Bovidae; genus Oryx; species Oryx dammah. The sequence goes on along the minus strand of NW_024070212.1, from coordinate 88,598,050 downwards.
ACTGAAGGGTTTTTGAGGGCAGACTGTCTCATGACTAGTATACCTGGGGCTCCCCCCAGAGCCTGATGCACACTGGAACCTGAATAAATATATCTTGAATATAAGAATACATTGGGGGGTACTCTTTCTACCCCCTTCTGATGCCTATGTCAGAAGCTTTCTCTATCTCCTTTATACTTTAATAAAACTTTATTACACACACACACACACAAGAATACATTGGTAAGAGAGTTCAGGTGGTTCTTAGGTTTCTAATTGAAAAGGAGACCCACAGTAGGCATTCAATACCCCTCAGTTGAATGTGAGCAGCACATTTCTGATTATGGAAGTTTGGGCTCCTATTTTAAACTGAATTCCAATTCCTCAAGGTCCAGAGCCTTTGATAGGCCAGTGAAAGAATCTGTGTGACTTCTGAAGAAACATAAATTAGAGGCACTTGTTGAGGGGGCTGTTGTCTGACATTTCCCCTATGAGACCTGGGCCAAAAGAGTTCAAACACTGAGTGCCTTTGCTTTCGGAACTGAAAACCAGAGGACATCTAGATCTGGGGCTGCCAGGAGGCTAGGACTTTCTTCTTGTTAAGTCCTTTCACCACTGAAGCAATAAAAAAGATATAACCAACCAAATAAATAAGTGCTATGTGGATTGAAGAGATAATACTTCCATGGGCCAAACATTAAAATATCAAAGGTCCAAGAAAAGATACAGTTATGGGCCTTTGATGTACCATAAAGGCCCATTTCATGCACCAGTCAGGAGTATTTCAGGGCAAAATTGGAATGATATTTTATGTCACCTCTGAGGCATAAAGGGCACTTTATGAGTCACAGGAAACCGAGTTCTCAAATGGCCGAAGACTGGCAGGTTACCTGTTTGAAATTTAAACACTGACTCAGATTCCAAAACAAAATTACTCCCAGCACCCCTTTCCCAGGAAAAGTTTGCTGAGGTTGTCAGAGGCAGTGGAGTGGGAAGTGTGCCCTGGGGCCAGGCAGATGGAATCCCAATTGCTTCAGTCACTGTGGGGGCCAGGGCCCAAAGTGCCAATGTTAGCCAACAGGCTTATGCTTAGCGAGTCACAGTGGGCCCGAGGAGGACCCCAGCCCTGTAAGACTGGGGAAAAAAATGCAGTACTAGGCTTTCAGGAAATGCTTTCTGGGTGAGGACTGAGTGAAAGGTTTGCCTCATTCACATCTATGCTCAAATATCTCTTCCTCAAGAACCCGTTACATTCTGCCGCCTTGCCCTCTTTTATTTTCCTTCTTTGACATAAAATATAATATCAAGAATTGGTGCATACCTTTTGTTTCTTTCTTGTCTCTTTCACTTTTACATGATAAGCTCCATATGGACGTGGGCTGTTCATTTTTCTCTGCAATTGAATATTGCCTGGCACAAAGAATGGATTTAGAAATGATTGTCCAATGAATGAGTGAATGAATGCCCCTTATTTGTGCTAATTAAAGCCTGTGCCAGATGATTCAGAGCTGGCCCCTCTCTTTTTAGTGCTCACAGTCCAGGGGGAGAGACAGCTATCCTGCTGTATTGAAATGGTTAGCATCAATGTAGAGCAGTGTGCAGGATGCTATGGGGTCCCAAGAAAACACCTAAGCAAGCTTGTTGGAGAAGGACAGGGAAAGCTACGAAGAAAGTGAGGCAGCCGCCAAGGTCTGAAGGATGTGTAGGTGCTAGCCTGAAAGGGACTTTGGGAGAGGGTTCACAGCAGTAGAAATGACTTGTGCTAAGTCACGGCATAACCTGTGATGTGGTTGAGGGACGATGTATCAAAGGAAGAAATACACGAATGAATAATTTAGCATTTTACTGATTTTTCTTATCATTCAAATAATCAGTCAAAACAGTGACTTCCTACTAAAGTTTCATTTGACTGAATTGTATATTGGCCTGTTTTCTTTTCCTCTGAGAAAATGTAAACATTGCCAGGAACATAAGCAGGATGACATAAGAACTTTGGAAATAAAAACAAGACAAAAAAAAACAAGACAATATATAATTGGTTCTCCTACAAACACACAGCCTTTTAGACAAGAAGAGGACTTCAAGTATCACCTAGTGAGGTGTGCAGAAAAGGACTCATAATTTAAATTTGGAAAGATGGGTTTCAAGGATCACATCAACATTTACAAGGCAAGATGCTTTAGTTTTTGTCAGTTGTAGTTTCTGAGCTATGAGAATCAAATGAAAGTACTCTGTGGATCAAAAAATGATGGACATGTGAGAGTAATTTGTTACAATTCTTCCTACTCAATTTATTATTTTATTTTTTAAGGCAGGAAAATGACCTCTTTTTTTGGTGTACAGTTTTAGGAATTTTAACACACTTTCAGGTTGAAAAAAAAGTGAAAGTGTTAGTTAGTCATGTCCAGTTCTTTGCAACCCCATGGACTGGGTCAGGGAAGATTCCCTGGAGTAGGAAATGGCAATCCACTCGAGTATTTCTGCCTGGAGAACTCCCTGGATAGAGGAGCCTGGCAGGCTACAGTACATGTGGTTGCAAAAGAGATGGACCTGACTGAGCACACGTACACAACCACAGTACAACAATAGATTTATGTAACTACCCCATGATCAGGATATCAAATAGTTCTATAAGCCCCCCTAGAATGCCCTCATAGTCTCATTATCCCCACCACCCCTCATCCCTGGCAACAATGGGTCTGTTCTCTGCCAGTGCCATTTTATCTTTTTGTAAATGGTGAGCGATAGATAAATGGACTCATACAGTATACAACCTCCTGAGATTGACTCTTTTCACTCAGGATTACGCCTTTGATATTTGTGCAGTTGTTGGATGAGCCCTTATTGCTGAGCAAGATTTCAAAGCTATGAATATATCATAGCTTGTTTATGTAGTCAGTCACTGGAGGACACGTGAGTTGTTTCCACTTGTCGTTGATTATGAAGAGATCAACTCTACTTATTTGTGTACAGATGTTTGCGTGAACTTATTTTTTTTTTTTCTCCCTAGAGAAAATACTTAGTAGTGGGATTGGTGAGTTGCAGGTTAACTATATGTTTAATTGGATCAAAACTGCCAAATGGTTTTCCAGAGTGGCTATACCATTTTGCATTCCTGGGTGTGTGACTTAGTTTTGAATGGAGGGTATGTGAGGTCCAGAGAGGGGAAGTAACTTTCTTTCAATCATAAAACCAATAAGGAAATGTGAGAAAGTTTCAAGTCTTTTCCCCTCTTCTTATAACTCCTTTTTCCTCTCTTCTTATAACTCCCAGTCCTGCTACTCTTTTATTAAACAGAGATTAAACACTATTCATTTCATATAATCTAGAGAGAAATTCTTCACGGGAAGTTCTGTTTATTGATTTGTTTGCTTATTTATTTCCCTTATTTTATAGAGTAAAAGACGAGAGGATAGGTGCAAGAAGGTAAGTGACCTGCCCAAGGTTGCAGTTGGGGGACAGTTAGACTCCAAGTTTATGCTCTTCCCACTAAGCACATTTCCTTTCAATTGCTGGAGGTTAGGGCCAGAGTTTCATTTCAAATGAATCAACATTTCCAACCTCATGGTTTTGCTACATTACAGAGGAAAAATTTCCATGCTTTCATAGTGTGAACTGTGTTTATTAATAACTGTTCCTCAATTGCTTCAATTTTCACATTATTAAAAAGCTTAAGCTTGGCTGACTTGTCATCTTATTCTCTCTGCTTGGAATCGATATATATTTTTCAACGAGGGCAGGGACTGAGACATGAAAAGAAGGCTTTAGGTCTGGTGCCCAGTGTGCCCGCCAGGCGATTCCCTGCCCCTCGGCCTCCTTCCCTTTGGCATTTCAAATGTAGTGGTCCTCTTTGTTAGCTGGGTTGCAAACACTTTGACAGGACAGGAGACCCATTCTGGTTCCAGCATCCCAGATCCAGTTTCGTGGCTAAAAAGTATTGAGATGGATTTTAGGCCAAGGCTGTTTGTATCACAGGAAAAAACTGACAGATCGCTTGCAGAATTCAGCTTTTATGAGACTACTTAAATCTCTCCCAGACTTAGGTCTCCTGCTTGAGCACTGGAGACAAGAAGGAAGGAAGGAGGGAAAAGAGAAAGAAAATGAGGGAAGAAGGAGAAAGAGAGGGATTAAAAGAAGAAATGATGAAAAGCAGAGGGGAACTATAGAGAGAGAGAAGGAAAGATGAGAAATGCTAAAAAGAAGAGGGGAAAAGACTTGAAACTAGGTAGTTTATTTTTCTTCCCTGGTGTTTGTTATAGATTATCCTAAACTAACTGGAAGGGAAGAGAGTAATTGGACCAAGCTAATTAGATCTCCATTTGATTTTGTGTTTGTTTGTTTGACTACTTAGTTTATAACTTGGCAGAGAGTTTTATCATACATATTCTGCTAACTGGTTTATCTAAACTGAGATTGAGCATGAACAAAATTGACATTGGATTTGCTCCTTCAGACCACACAGAAGAGGGGCGAAGACCTTTTAAGTAAACACTGATGTCTAGAAGCAGTAGCAGATCTGACAGGGAGACTCATGGGCCTCTTGAAATCCCTGAAAAGCAGAGCTGATGAGGATGACTAGGTTGAGCAAATGTGGACTGAGCCTGCAGGGGTGGTATGGTACCCTCCTAAGATTTGGGAATTTGCAGTCAGACTGATTTATTTTATTCCTGGCATGGTTTACTACGTTTTCATCCTCTCTGGGCCTCAGTATTCCTGTTCATGAGATGGGATAATAATGCTTTCCCAGTGGGGCAGAGGGAAAGGTGAAATGAGATAGCAGAGAAGATGCTTAACAGCAAGTACAGCTTTTAGGAAGCGCTTAGTTCTTCTGTTCCTCCTGGCCTGGGGAGTATCTAGAGAAGTCAGCCAGAACACTTACGATGCGAGGTAGACTGACACTGAGGCCACAGGCTATTATGCCCCAAGCATCTATTCACCTTAATTCCCAGGAGAATCAAGTTCTGGGACTTTAGCAAGGCATCTTTTCTTCCTGGATTTCAGTTTTTCCTATTGGTCAGTTATATTCTGAGCCATGACTTACAATGCTGACCTTTTCAGGTTTTGTAATTTGCACTCTCTCATTCTGGGGCTCCCTGCCTCTCGAGTTTCAGGTGAGCTATCACTTCTCTGAAGCAGAGAAGAGGTGTTTCTTCTCTGGACTCAGGACTTTGTGCCCCTCCTTGGGGCTCATTTTGCATCTCTACAATTACACTTGGAGATTGTCATGCTGAACCGTCTCTATTGATGTATTTACTTGTCAGAATGCAAGCTTCCTGAGTTTAGGAACTTGCTTCCATCTGTGAGCCTCCTTTTCTGATGCAATACCTACTTGTGTGACTCTGAGCAAGTTACTTAACCTCTTGTAGCTTCAATTTCCTCATCTGTTTCTGGTACATAGTAAGTGCTCCATGTATATAAATTAAATTTATATTATTAAAATGTCATTTGAGTGATTGAATGAATAAATAAATATGAATAAGACATATTCCCTGATATTATGGAATTTGGTCTAGTAGGGCTTGTTTGCGTGCATGCTCAGTCATGTCCGATTCTTTGCAACCCCATGGGTCGTAGCCCGCCAGGCTCCTCTGTCTGTGGAATTCTCCAGACAAGAATACTGGAGTGGGTTGCATTTGCTTCTCCAGGGCATCATCCAGACCCAGAGATTGAGCCTGCATCTCTTGCATCTCCTGAGGCAGATTCTTTACCACTGCGCCACTTGGTCTAACAGAGGGATGTGTATAAATAGTTCACAATGAAACAATGTGATATTAAAGGAGAAATATATTTTAAAATGTCATAGCAATAGAATATAAAAATTAATTTAAAATTTGACTGTTAAAGTAGGGTGAAAAGTCAAGACATATGAAACTGATGTGTGTGCAGAAAAGGATATGGGGAAAATAGGTAGAAACTATCATAATAACAAAGACTTGGGCTACAAGGAACTGTGAATGAGAGTTCTCCAATTTGCTCTGAGTTTCGAAGCTACCAAAACAGAAAATTAGGCCAATTTTATGTTACAAATCTTTGATCCTGGCAGTAAGATTATCAAGGGATTTCTAACAAAAGTGCCATCAGCATTATGGGAAGAAGGGTTCTTTATCGGGTGAGACTGTCCCCATAGTGCAGGACATGGACCTTCTTTGGCCTCTGCCTGATGAACGTCAGTTGTGTCCTTTAGTCACTGTGATGATAAAAAAAAAATGTTTTCACACTTTTGCAAATGCCCCTTAAAGGGCAGAGCTAACTCCAGAAAGAACCACTGAACCAAACCCATTTTGTTTTAATGAGAGAGGATGTAGAGATTCAGAGAGAACCTGGCTGTTCCAGGGTTTCACAGATCGGAAGTGTCAAAGTCAGACACTGAACCCCCATTTCTTCACTCTGCTTTGGTTTCTATTAATGCTGTGTTTTCCAGTGGGTTTTTTAAAAAAAAAAATTCTGTTGATTTTTAAATTTTAACCATATATTGAAGCCAATGCACCCTCTGCATTTGAAGACTGAACTTTTAATTTCCAATTTGTAAACCATTATCTTGTATAGGGAAGACATTGGGTAAAAGTGACCAACTATCTCATGTGCTCTTGGAAGCATAGAGAGTTCTGAGTGAGAAGTCAGAATGCCTGACTTCCTCCACTGAGACTATGCCAACATGGTTTCCTGAGATTTCCTAGGCCAGACAGTTTGACTCAATGATTCCAAGAATTCAGACAGAAAAACCCCAGACTCGTCCTTCTTTGGCTGCATTTATCTGGAGATTCTGGTGGAAGCAAACTGGGGAGTGGAGGAGGGTCTCAATGTATGTGATGATTATATTGTAGTACATACAGTGTTGAGGAACTCCTTGCAGATGCTTCATCAGGTAAGGAGGGGCAAGATCTGACCTGGATCACTTTGTTAGCCTGGGATGGACCAGTACCCACACACAGCTTGGAGGGGAGATTTCTGGATATAGGCAGATGTTTCTGCCTCTGCAGCTTTAGTCTGTGTGATCTTTATCAAATGAAATTCCCCTCTCCTCTCGTAGTCTCATCCTGAGTGCACTGAACTCACATGGTTATAGGAGGGAAACTCATCAGAGGGTAACGAAAGCATTTTTTGCCTTTTTGATGCAGCCATGGTGACAGAGAACACTAGTATTCAGCAAGAATGCAATTTCCATTCTTCTTCCTGGATACACAGTTGCACCTCATCCCAGCCCTCTTGTACTTATGGTGGAGCTGATGGAAGGTGGATAGAAGTGCTATATTCTTTGCAGGGTACTCCACCTCTCTTCCCTATTCTGTGCAGTCTTGGTGGTCACATGTTGGAGATGGGAGTACCCCAAAATGTGAGGAGTCTGGACCCTGAATTTGCAGAAAGAAGGCTGTCCCTGAACACTTGATTACACTGTGAGTGGGCAAGAAGTAACTTTTACATCTCAGTGGTTTAACAGTAAAACTAGACCTGTTCTAGAAACAGTCGATAGCCTACCCTAATACAATTGTTAAAATGACCCAGCAGTCTATGGGAAAAGTATATGAATGAATACTGCTTTTATCCTCTCCCAGCCTCCAATCCCTACCCAAATGTTCTCAGAAGAGCTTCTGAAAAGAATACTCAGAGCTTATTGAGAATTATCATCTTTGTGCTTCTTTATCTAATATAATTTGATTTCAAAATCCATCCCCCACCCCCTCCAAATTGTAGCATCATTGCTATTTGAGAGGCAAGCAAATCTGTGGATGGATCCTGTTTCTGGAACTTCTGTGTGACCTTGGAAAGGTCATCTGATAGCTGAGGAAGCTGAATCTCAGAGAAGGAAAGGGGGACTAGTAGAACCTGTGTTATTAAATTGCCATGAAGATTAAATGAGGTCATGGATGTGAAGCACAGTGCTTGGCACATAGAAAGTGCCCCATAAATATCAGTCCCAACATTCCTCATCCTCCCTGAAGAGTGAGGAGCTTTATTTCCTATCAAAGGAATCACTGGGCACAGGGAATAGCAGTTAATGAGTTGAGAGAGAGGTATGTAGGCATTTCCTGATCCCCTCACCCCAATTGCAGCTCTGTATAAAAACTCATTTTTTCAAGGCACTCTGGTCAGAAAGAAGAGTTTTTGGGACAGATAATGCTCTGCTTCTGGGGATTTCAGTTTCTCTTGAGGATGGCAGTGTTGGGCCGAATGACCTCCAGGAGCCCTTCAGCACTGCCAGTATGGAATTCCAGGTTAATGTGGGAAGATTGAAAGACTGTAGAGAGAAAAGCATCCAGGTTAGGCAATGAGCTGGAATGGAGGCTCAGCTGTATCATATAACATGTCCCAGAGGACACAAGCCATGCTCCAAGGCCATACAGAAAAATTTACAGCCTTGGAGTCCATAAATAACCCCCGGATAGTGGAGTCTTTTAAATCTGCAATGACACTGGATGCCAAAATAGGGGAGAAAACTCATTCTTTTTAGAAACTCTAATGTTGATTGTAAACTTTTGCAGGTTTGAATTCAGGCTTGTTTTCTTTTCTTTTCCTGTTTTTTTTTTTCCTCTTTCTCCTCTTCTTCTCCTCCTTGACCTCCTATTTCTCTCCAGGCTCCTCTCCTCACTCTTCTCCTACCCCAGTCCTGGTTTGCTACTGACAACTACTTCCTCACTTTTCAAGAACTTTGCTTCTTTTGCTTCTCTTCTTGATGCATGTATTTTATTATCTAGCTTCCAAACCAACTTATTTAACTTATGTGTATATTTTTATATCTATTATTTAGCTACCTCTCCAGATACTACAGGGAAAGGGTCAGGTCATTTTTTGAATAAATAGTCTTGGTGATGTAATCATAACACTGATAACAGACAGTGGTTTATAAATTCAGGAAAGTGTGTCAGGCACCATGATTTTAACAGACAGTTGAGATTTTGCAGAAAGAGGTTATGGGTAGGGGGCAATTCTGGGATAAAGAAGTTGAGAACAAATAGGCTCTTTCCAACACCATCTATAGTTTTTAGGATAATTACGAATTCCAGGTTTTGGTTGACAAAATTGTTAACTCTGACACTCCAATCAACCTGGAAATTGACTCCAATATGAAATTTCAGCCATTGAGTAGATGGTTTTGTTTGTATGTTTGTATGTTTTTATGTTTTTTCTTGTTTATTGATATGCAATCTTGTGACTTTTTTTCTTTAGAGTAGAAAATTAGGAACACAATTTGGAATCAAATGGAGAGTGTTAACCATAGCATTGTATTCCCAAAGTGGTTTTAATTAGGATTACAGGGACATTTATAGAGAAATAGAGTGGTTACACCTATATCAGGCCTACTTCCTTCTCTTCTTTTTCTTAATATATATAGGTTGATGATTTTGACTAGAAATCACAACACCCCAAATTCTTAATACGGTATCCAGAACAAGTTTATTGCTAAAACATGTTAAATGATTTCATTTTCTCAGCCTCAGTTCAGTTCAGTTCAGTTGAGTTGCTCAGTCGTGTCTGACTCTTTGCAACCCCATGAATCGCAGCACACCAGGCCTCCCTGTCCATCACCAACTCCCAGAGTTCACTTAGACTCACGTCCATCGAGTCAGTGATGTCATCCAGCCATCTCATCCTCTGTTGTCCCCTTCTCCTCCTGCCCCCAATCCCTCCCAGCATCAAAGTCTTTTCCAATGAGTCAACTGTTCGCATGAGGTGGCCAAAGTACTGGAGTTTCAGCTTTAGCATCATTCCTTCCAAAGAAATCCCAGGGCTGATCTCCTTCAGAATGGACTGGTTGGATCTCCTTGCAGTCCAAAGGACTCTCAAGAGTCTTCTCCTACACCACAGTTCAAAAGCATCAATTCTTCGGCACCCAGCTTTCTTCACAGTCCAACTCTCACATCCATACATGACTATTGGAAAAACCATAGCATTGTATATACCCAAATATGAACACCTAAATATGTAAGTCAAATATTAACGGACATAAAAGAGAAATTGACAATAATACAATAAGAGTGGGGGCATTTAACACTCTATGTTGATTGACAGATCATTCCGAGAGAAAATCAATAAGGAAACACTGGCCTTAAATGACACATTTGATCAGATGGACTTAACTGATGTAGAGAGAGCATTCCACCTGAAAGCAGCAGAATGCACATTCTTTCCAATTGCATATGGAACATTCTCCAGGATAGATCATGTGCTGGGCCTCAAAACAAGCCTAGATAAATTAAAACTGAAACCACATCAAACATTTTTTCTAACCACAACCCTATATCTGCAAACACACACACATACCAACAATGGAACACTATCCAGTTATGAAAAAGAATGAAATTTTGCCACATGCAGCAACGTGGATGAACTTAGAGGGCATTATGCTAAGTGAAATAAGTCAGAGAAAGACAAATACTATATGATACCACTTATATGTGAAATCTAAAAAAATACAACAATGCATTGAATCTAACGAAAAAGAAGCAGACTCACAGATACAGAGAACAAACTGCAGTGGGGAGCGGGGGAGAGACAATATAAGACTGGTGGACTGGGAGGTATAAATTATTGAGTGTCAGGTAAGCTACAAAGATGCAGTGCACATCACAGGGCAGATAGCCCATATTTTATAATAACTATAAACGTAGTATAACTGTTCAAAAGGGTATAAGATTTTTAAAAAATAAAAATTAAATTGAATTTTAAATAGAAAAACAACATAGGATATTAACATTCCCAGAGACTGAAAAAAGAAAGTGAAAGTCAAGTCACTTAGTCATGTCTGACTCTTTGCGACCCCGTGGACTGTAGCTTACCAGGCTCCTCAGTCCTTGGAAATTTTCCAGGCAAGAGGACTGGAGTGGGTTGCCATTTCCTTCTGACTAACAGTCACCAAAACTTGTTGGCATTCCAGGTGCTAAAATGGCAAGACGTTACTAGAAGCACATGAAACTGAGAGATGAGAAAGAGGCTACCCTCCTCAACAAATGCGGCTGCTGTGGAGAGATGGAACCACTGCCCAAACCATGGGGATGCAGGGAGGGAGTAGGAAGTCTAAGAACTCACCCCTCTCTCGTTTCTGCCCTCCATGATCCTGCCAGCGTTTACTGGCCAAACTCAACTGGAAGACAAGAATATTTCCTGTAACCTCTATAAAACACTATTCAATTCCCTGTAAACTTCATAAAACACCATTTATTTTTGTTTCCATACAATTAACATTTTAGTATTTAAATGAGCAAAATAGTATACAAATGTATCTGAATCTGCTTTAATTCATAAAAATGTACAGACCACTTACAATTGCTGTTTTTTCATTAAATTTGTAATGGCTGACATATCAAGCACCATAACTGATCACAAACACTGGCGTGTATGAGATCACTGGGGAGAAACATTACTAGTGATGATTTAGTTCAAGGATTCTCAAACTTATCCTCACCAAAGGCTTATCTGATTTTTTTCTGCATAGTTGTCAAGTTTCAAAAAAATTTCCGTATTTTATCACTGTTAATTAGTAAATATACAAATTGAAAAGAGAATGGAATGAATTTTCTATTTTGATACTTTAACATTAGTTGCAAAAATTCTGTATTTAAAAGGGTGTGGCAAACACAGAAAGGTTGAGAAGCCCTCATATACTGTATGAACAATTGTACCAATTATTACTGCATGATTCTGTGGTCACCCTTCAGGCTCACCACTCTTTCAGAACTATTTTCTCCTCTGTTCTCCAGTTCATCCCTGTGTGCTTGGAATTGAAGTTCTCTTTAACTGGCTTGGAGACATGTAATATCCTTACCTTTTGCACAGCAAATATTTTTATATTGTAGTACAAAACGTATGGAATGGGGGATTATCATGACATACTGTTTATAGGTACATTGTTTTTAAACTACAGGACAGCCTTTAAAATATACTGTCATTTTTGTAACAAAAAATATTAACACTGAGATGTCCCATTGTGCACTCGAATACTTTCTAAAATGTCTATGATAAACTTGAGGGACTTCAGTGTTTTAAGAGCTCTCTTTTTTTAAATTACCAAACTATAATTTACATACAATAAATAATGCAATTAAACTTTGGTGAATATTCACAAACATATATACCCAAGTAACCACCATCTCAATCAAGATACAAACCCCTGTCACTCCTTAGGAGTTTCTCATGTCCCTTCTGAGTCAGTACACTCTATACATCATAACTAGTCTGGTTTCTATCTGCTTTGATTGATTTTGTCTTTCTTAATTCATAAAAGTGGAATAATACAGTTTTTATTCATTTGTATTGATCGTCTTTCATTTGTATGCCAGTGAGATTGATGTGTGTTAAGCGTAGCAGTAGTTGTTTATTTTACTTTGCTTTAGAGCATTGCATTGTGTATATATTGACATTTGGGATATTTCTAGCTTTTGGTTATTTTTAATAAAGTTGCTCTGAGCATCCTTGGATGAGGCTTTTGTTGCACAACTTAACAAAAGTTTTGTTAGTCACATGTCTAGGTGTTGAATTACTCGGCTGCAGACTGCATTTTTTAGTCTTCGCAGAGCTATCCAATTTTCACAGTTGTTGAGCCAGTTTACGTCCCTACCAACAGTGCATAAAAGTTCTGGTTGCTCCACATTCCTGGAAATGTTTGGTATTGTCAGGACTTCTTGTTTTTATTTTTCATTTTAGAAATTCTTGTGGACGTGCTGTGGCATTTCACTGTGGTTTTAATTTACATTTTGCTGATAGCTACTAATATTGAGCATGTGCTTATTGACTGTTTGAATATTCTCTTTCATGAAATGCCTCTTCAAGGCTTTTGACTGTTAAAAAAATTATCTGTTCTAGTCTTACTGGTTTATGGAAGTTCTTCAAATGTCTTGATTATGAATCCTTTGTCGGATATATGTGATGCAAATATCTTTCCAACTCTGTTGCCTTTCCATTGTCCCAAAGGTTTCTTTTAATAAACAGAAGCTTCAATATTAACAAAGTCAAGTATATGAATCGTTTCCTTTATGATTAGGGCAGTTTGTATTCTACACAAGAAATATTTTCCTACCCCCAGGTCATGAAGATGTTTCTAGAGGCTTTATTATTTTTTTTACCTGTCACATTTAGACCTATAATCCATTTGAAATTGAATTCAGTGTGTGTTAGAGTTCAAGGTTTATATTTCCCTGTTAATATCTAATTAACTCAGCACCAATTATTAAAAACATTATTCTTTCTCAACTGTACTGCAGACATCTTTGATATAAATCCACTGACTGAATATGTGTGCATCTGTTTCTGGAATTTTGTTCCATTGGTTATTGTCTATTACTGCATCAATGCCATACTTGTTTTAATTAATGAAGATTTATAGTAAGTCTTTTAATCTAGTACTATAAGCACTCCAACTTTGCCCTCCCTTTCCAGACTATCTTTGTTTGGCGTGGTTCTTTGCATTTTCACATACGTTTTAAAATCAGCTTGTTCATTTTTCAAATAGTAGGTGTTTGTGATCTACTTCAAGCTCCTCAGATTCCTTTTACTCTTTAGGTTTTCCCTTCTGTTCTTACTTCTCTTTGTTTTACTTCCTACAGCCTGAATCTGTGCTTCTCTTTGAAGGACTCTCTAAAAGTTACTGGAGCCACTTTGCCCAAATGTACAGAGAACTGGAAATGCTTAGAAGCCCCAGTCCTCCTAAGGCTGACCTTAGCTATTGCTAACTGGTGCATGAGTATGAAAGCCTAGCTTATTTTCCTTAAAGGGGGGATCTTTGGGGTGTAAGTTGCACTGCTGCACTTCCTTGAAGAGTCAGGCTGAAATCAGACCTTAGCTTGTTTTCCTCTTCTTCCCTGGTCTACTTATTCATTTTTGAATCAGTTTCTTCTGAGAATGTTTCTTTAATAAATCACTTGCCCACAAATCCTCATCTCAGGGTCTACTTCTGGGTGATCTAAACTGAGACATTTCAGAAAAAATTGCTAGGATTTTGACTGAGATTGCATTGAATGTATAAAGCCAATTGGGTAGAACCAACAAAATTATAATATTGAGTCCTCCAATCCTTGAACACAGTATAGCCTTCAATTCAGGCAGGACTTTTGTGATTTTCCTCAGTGATGGTTATAGTTTTCCACATATAAGTTTTGCAAATCATTTGCTAGATTAATTCCTGTATATTTGACATTTCTTAAAGCTATTATAAATTATATTCTTAAAATTTATTTTTTAAATTATATATTGACCTTGTGAATTTATTGGTCATACTAAATTCACTTGTTAATTCTAATAGTGTGTCCATGATTCTTTTAGGTTTCCTACATATACCATTAATGTCATCTGTGTATAATGGTCTTATTTATTCTTTTCCCAGTTTTGTGCTTTTTCTCACCTCTTCATTTTGCACTTGCTAAGATTTCCAGTACAATACTGAATTGAAATTTTGGTAGTGCAAACAGCAAATTTCACTCGACTGGAGACCAAGGGTACATGATTTCTACAGCTCAAACTTGCAGCTGAAAAGTATTGCAGGAATAATATATAATCTCAGTTAAAACAAACAACTTTTATGCATTAATAAAATTTTTATATCAAACCTATAAAACATCTATTGTCACTTGAGAACCACTGACTTGGTATATTTAACAATTAGTGTCTTTACCATCATATTTACCAATCAATGTAACTTTCAGAGACTAAGGATGAAGCTTTTCAGTTGTTCAAATTTTATAACATTAAATTCAGCACTCAACATTCTTGTCTGCTAATCTTACTTTCTCCATAACATTCCCAAGTGAACTACACAAACAATAATAGGACAAGGAGCAAATAATTCTAGTTAATAATTGCCTAAGTGTTACATTTTCTAATGTAGGAGTTTTTTTTTTTTTTTTTTTTCAAAGGGTCCTTACTTGTACAAAATCCTGCTCAGATGAAGTCACCTGAGTGACCTGCAAGTTCACTCTCATACCACTTATCACACCTGTGTTTTGTTTCACATTTCAATGACTTCCCCAGGGGCTGTTAGATCATGGATCATGTAAGTCTTATTTGTTCATTGTCTCTCCTATATAGATCCTGGTATCCGCCTTGTGTAGATCTACCATTTATTGACTCCGAACTAGTGTAAGACAGTTAGAGTCTAAAATATTACTCCATCTATGTAACACATAGCCCCAGCTCACTCATTCATTGTTCAATCCATCAATAACTATTTCTGTGAAGACATACTATCTGTCAGGACCTGTGATAGCTGTTTTCCATCCAACATATCATTTTCTCTCAACATCCCTGCAGAGTAGAGATTATTATTGATATTATCCCCATTTGATAGATAAGTAGTCTGGGATAAGGGTGTGGCAGAACTTATATACAAATTCAAATCTGCCTGAATCCAAAACTGATATTTTGCAAAAAGCTAATTCAGGCTAAAAGAAAGACTATGGTGGATAGGAGCCTTAGTGGGAACTTGATATTGATTTATAAGATCTCAGTGGCTGGCATACAGCACCAGGAAGGGACTTTTATGGATGACTTTAGAAGGGCTTCTTTGGTAGCTTAGGCAGTAAAGTGTCTGCCTGCAATGTGGGAGACCTGGGTTCAGTCCCTGGGTTGGGAAGATCCCCTGGAGAAGGAAATGGCAACCCACTTCAGTACCCTTGTCTGGAAAATCCCATGGATGGAAGAGCCTCGTAGGCTACAGTTCATGGGCTTGCAAAGAGTTGGACATGACTAAGCGGCTTCACTTTCACTTTAGAAGACAAGATTGATAAGTACCACATAAATGCTCCAGATTTCAGGGGAAAAAATTGGAAAGAAATTTCTGGTGAGAATAACCGTCCTATAGAGATACTGCCAACTTTAGTGCCATGAGCTAGTCATGTTATTATTCTGGGATAAACCCAGTGCTAAAGTGTGAATACCACTGATTACTAAGATGCCCAACCTGCTTTTAGGAGTGTATATAGTCTTGAGGTGGAAAAAGCACACTGTTCCCCAATTACTCATTTATTTTTATTTTTAACTGAAGTGTAGTCTATTTACAATGTTGTGTCAGCCTCGGTTTACTGATTCAGGGGACAGTCCAAGTTTCTACAGAGGCACAGAAGTAGGAGTATCTGTCAACTCCTTCTTTGCAGTGTTTTTCTTGAGAAATCTGGATGTACTGAGAGAAGAGTCTTACAGAAAAAGATAGAATTCTAGGTGGAAAAGAGGAGAAGGGCATTCTAGGCACAGGCACGTGTGAAAAAACCTAAGCACCTGAAGTGCTGCAGGGGCATCTGAGCAAAATGCTAGTGGCTTAGTTGGGTGAAAGGTTAGCATGGAAGTGCTTATGCAGTGACCTGGACAAGCAGACATCAGATCCTGAAGTGTCTCGGCAGACCTCCCAAGGAGCTAAGACTTTTTCCTGTGATGCACAGAGTGGAGTTCTAAGCCGAGACTTGCCCATACCTGCCGGCCGTCTCCTCTACACCTCCAGTGTCTCTGGGCTAGTCCTGCTTCTGGCCCCAAGGTGGAAAATGTGTCAGTTAGTGATGAAAGCCATTCTTCTCTTCAGGCCTGTAAGGGCTTCCTGGGCATACTTAGCAGAAAGAAGTCCTAGCTGTTGCTGTCAACAGTTCCTGTGCCTCTCTTAGTCACAGAAGCCTCATCTCAGGTGGTTTTCCCGTCTCTGGGGTGTGCCTGCCTCAGCATCGCTCCGAGAACAACATCACTGTGGCCTGGCGCTCTGCTGTGGTAGATCATGGAGGCCTGCAACCTGTCAGAGATAAGGGAATTAGATGTGTCAGGCAGAGGGGGGCAGGGCCTTAGGGCTGGGACAGTTTCCATGCCGTTTTTTGGATCCCAGCAGTGTTTGTGGAAGAATTAATTTTTGTTTGCGAAGAAGTGAGACAGGAACTCCCTGCAGCCCCTCACCCGCCTCTCCTCCAACCTCACCTCGCCTCGCCCCAGGTCACTCATGAATGTACCTTTGTTTATGACTTTGAACATATGTTATAGGCAGGTTTGTTTTTTGGCTATGGTACCAGTGAAGTTATACTAATCTGTTGCAAATCCTCTTCTGGCTAACTTTTCCAAGGCTCTAGCAAGAGTACATATCTGCAGAAGGAAAGGGAAGGGGAAGAAGGTCCAGATGTTTGGGGCACACACGGAGGAGCATATGAAGACTCGAAGCTGATTTGCATGGATGGGCATTTCAATCGTCCAGTTCATGGATATTTAATTGGGTGAATCTCTTTAGCAGGGAACCTCAGGGGTTAGGAAAAATTCCTGGCCTTCCCCACCCCCCAACTAATCCCCTTTCCCCTCTAATGAGTGACTGTGATACTAGTTCTTCATGTATGTACCCTGCCCCCAGATCCATTTTACCCTCCTCTGACCTCCTGTTGACCCACGAAGGCTGACATTTATAGATCACATGACCAAGCTCTCCTGACCTGTGGCTTTCAGTTAGTTTTGGCCAATGAGAGGCACTGATATGAGACCAGGGTGGAAGGGGAGGGAGGCTGGGTACTTTAATCCCACCCCCACTTCCCGCCACCTGGCCATGTCTATGGAAGCTGTGATCCTCACTAAGACTGCAGCTCCTGCCGGGCCAGCTGTCTTCCCCGGCCCCTGATTCTCTGAGCTCTTGTAATATCATCCCCTCCCAGGGTCCCTCAGGTTTGGGGCTGGCAGTGCCTCCCCGTCATGGTTGTGCCTGGTTCCCTGATCCCTGACCACATCTCTCAAAAAGGCCTTTTCCTAAGCTCTGTTGGGTTAAATCCATCTAACTGTGCCTTTTGTGTCCTGCCAGACCTAGAGTGTAAAAGTGGCCAAGCCTATTCATTTTATTTCCCCAGGATCTTTCTATTCTTTCCTCTACGAATAAGTCACTCTATTTCTCAGTTGGATTTGCATGACAGCCTCCTTCCTTCCTGCCTCCAGTCTGGCCAGCTCCTTCCCATCCTTATGTTACACTCAGACTGTTCCTTAAACTGCAAATGCCAGCACATTACTTTCCAACTTAGAATCTTTTTATGACTTTTCCCTTCTCTTCAGATCAAAGCCAAACTCTGCCTGCTTACAAAGTCCTCCATGGCGTGGCTGCAGCCAGCCTCACCTTCCACGTGCTGCCCTGTCTCATAGAGTCTATGTTCCAGCTATGAGGGAGCACTGGCCTCCTTCCATGTCTGTCCAGCATGCTTCCACTGTCCCAAGAAAATGGCTGTATAAGTAATATTTATTGGACATGAACTATGTACCGGGTACCAGGATTTTTTTTTTTTTTTTAATAACCGATGTTGTTGTTTAGTCACTAAGTCATGTCTGACTCTTTTGCAACCCTATGGATTGTGGCCTGCCAGGCTCCTCTGTTCATGGGATTTCCCAGGCAAGAATATTGGACTGGGTTGTTATTTCTTTATCCAGGGGATTTTCCCCACCCAGAGATCAAACCCACGTCTCCTGCATTGGCAGGCAGATTCTTTACCGCTGAGCCACCAGGGAAGCCCTTTTAATTGGTAATTCTATTTAATTGTCATGACAACCCTATGTGGTGTATAATACTATAGTCTTCATTTTATAGATGGGGGACCTGAGGGACCAACCTGTGAGGGACTTTGCCATTATCACTCAGCTGGGAAGTGGTAGAGGCAACCTGGCTCCAGAGGGCCTAGTATTGTCAACGGGGCCATGAGTCCCAGCTCACAGGTTGTGTCCACTCCTGATGCCCTTTAGCTGAAGAAGGCATCCCCTCCTCTGGGTTTCTACAGAATTCTGTCCCTCAACTCAATCTAATATACTGCAGTTGGCAATGTCCTGCATGTGGATGGGGCTATGGGCTGGGAGAAGATCCTTAAAGGAAGGGCCTCTGCTTCCTGTTAGGGCGGGCACTGTGCCAGGGCCTGGGCACCCTGTGTGTGGTCAGTAAGTGGGGGATGGGTGGGTAAATGAATGCATTTCGAAGTATGGCCATTTAGTTCAAGACTACATCTGTGTATATCAGAAGAGAGAGAGTTGGTTCCAAGGATCTGGGAGATTTTTTATCTCTTTACTTCATTACTAGTTTATTATAAAAGGATATAACTCAGAAACAGCCAAATGGAAGAAACACATAGGGCAAGGTATGTGTAAAGGTGCTCTAAGTTCTGTACTCTCTGAGTGTGGTACTCTCTCCAAACCTCCGCATGTTTATCAACCTGGAAGCTCTCTGAACCTCTCTGAAGTTTTACAGAGACTTTATTATACAGGCACGAACGATTAAATCATTGGCCATTGGAGACCAATTCAACCTCCAGCCCCTCTCCCCTCTCTCCAGAGGTCAAGGAGGTAGGACTGAAAGTTCTAACCTTCTAATCCTGCAGTTGGCTCTCCTGACAACAAGTTCCTACCCTTAGGTGGTGGTTGTTTGTTTAGTTGCTAAGTCGTGTCCGACTCTTTGCAACCCTGTGGACTGTAGCCCACCAGGCTCCTCTGTCCGTGGGATTCTCCAGGCAAGAATACTGGAGTGGGTTGCCATTTCCTTCTCCAATTCTTAGTTTGGGTCCCCTTATTAACATAACAAAAGTTACCTTTCTAGCTCCCATCACTTCAGTTCAGTTCAGTCACCTCTGACTCCTTGCGACCCCATGGACTGCAGCATGACAGGCTTCCCTCTCCCTCACCAGCTCCTGAAGCTTGCTCAAACTCGTGTCCATCAAGTTGGTGGTTCCATCCAACCATCTCATTCTCTGTTGTCCCCTTCTCCTCCTGCCTTCAGTCTTTCCCAGCATCAGGGTCTTTTCCATGAGTCAGCTCTTCACATCAGGTGGCCAAAATATTGGAGTTTCAGCTTCAGCATCAGTCCTTCCAATGAATATTCAGGACTGATTCCATCAGTTAGGAAATTCCAAGATTTTTAGGAGCTATGTGCCAGGAATAATGGACAAAGACTCAATATATTTAGCATATTTCTTATACTAAATCACAGTATCACAATAATAAAAATGCATCAATAATCAAAATGGTTGAGAACATGTATAACTAGATATTGAGCAGGAGTACCCTTTTTTTTGAACAGGGAAAATAGGCAGAAACCCCAATCGTGGAGAGCTCACCTATTTTTATTCTTGGTTTTCCATTGCCTTCCTTCTACAAATATATTAGAAATCTATTGGAGAGGGAAAACTATGAAGTGTTGCTTTCTAGAAATGACTATGAAAGCTTTTATCACTACAATACCCTTAAGAGCCTAAGTTCTATGTTTTTTGAAATTTTAGGGAGAGTGAGCCTATAATTTCAAGATACCTTAAATAGCAAAATTTGAACCACATCTTCTAAGCGCCCTTCTTAGTAAATCTACTTAGAACCAAGCTTAAAAATCACCACCAGCAAATCATTTTCATAGCCTATATGGCAATTGAAATTTCTTCTATTTAATTTTTCAGCACTGCTTTATTATAAGACATAGGTTGCAAAAAAAAAATAATAAGCTATTTGTAGTGTAAGCTGAACAGAACGAGAATTGTAGAGTAGATGTGCAGCAGTCTCTTTTGAGCATAGCAAGAAAAATAGACATTTCAACTGTGCCATTAGATTCCCAATCAGGTTGATAGAAACAAATAGTCCCAGGTCATTCACCTTAAAACCTAAATAAAGAAACAAACAATCGGCCAACCCGAGGTGTAGAATTGGTATTAAATTTAAAGGCTCAAGAGGCAGTTTTCTATGCCAGTTAACTTGGGGTATTCTCTAATGCACATTAATGAAGTCTCCTTTATGTACAGTTGGGAAGGTCCCCTGGAGGAGGAAATGGCAACCCACTCCAGTATTTTTGCCTAGAGAATCCCTGGTGGGCTACAGTCCATGGGGTCGCAAAAAATTGGACACGACTGAGTGACTAATACACAGAAAAAATAATTTTGTTTTTCTCTAAATTCTGTCTTTTGACATGGCTATCAGTATCAGTTCAGTCACTCAGTCATGTCCGACTCTCTGCGACCCCATGAACTGCAGCAGGCCAGGCCTCCCTGTCCATCACCAACTCCTGGAGTTTACCCAAACTCATGTCCATTGAGTCGGTGATGCCATTGAACCATCTCATCCTCTGTCGTCCCCTTCTCTTCCTGCCTTCAATCTTTCCCAGCATCAGGGTTACACATGGTTGCTGATCCTAAGTCGTGTCAGTCGTGTCCAACTCTGTGGGTCCCCATAGATGGCAGCCCACCAGGCTCACCCATCTGTGGGATTCTCCAGGCAAGAATACTGGAGTGGTTTGCTATTTCCTTCTCCAGTGCAAGAAAGTGAAAAGTGAAAGTGAAGTCACTCAGTCGTATCTGACTCTTCGTGACCCATTTACTGCAGCCTACCAGGCTCCTCCGTCCATGAGATTTCCCTGGCAAGAGTACTGGAGTGGGTTGCCATTGCCTTCTCCATTACACATAGCTAGTCATATCTAATTCCTTCCTATGATTATTCTGAGGTGATTCTTAGTTTCCTAGTCACTTTATTTATTTTTATTAAACTTTTAATTTGGTATTGGAATACAGCTGATTAACAAAGCTAGTGGAGGTGATGGAATTCCAGTTGAGCTATTTCAAATCCTGAAAGATGATGCTGTGAAAGTGCTGCACTCAATATGCAAGCAAATTTGGAAAACTCAGCAGTGGCCACAGGACTGGAAAAGGTCCGTTTTCATTCCAATCCCAAAGAAAGACAATGCCAAAGAATGCTCAAACTACTGCACAATTGCACTCATCTCACATGCTAGTAAAGAGATGCTCAAAATTCTCCAAGCCAGGCTTCAGCAATATGTGAACTATGAACTTCCAGATGTTCAAGCTGGTTTTAGAAAAGGCAGAGGAACCAGAGATCAAATTGCCAACATCTGCTGGATCATGGAAAAAGCAAGAGAGTTCCAGAAAAACATCTATTTCTGCTTTATTGACTATGCCAAAGCCTTTGACTCTGTGTGGATCACAATAAACTGTGGAAAATTCTTCAAGAGATGGGAATACCAGAGCACCTGACCTGCCTCTTGAGAAACCTATATGCAGGTCAGGAAGCAACAGTTAGAACTGGACATGGAACAACAGACTGGTTCCAAATAGGAAAAGGAGTACGTCAAGGCTGTATATTGTCACCCTGCTTATTTAACTTCTATGCAGAGTACATCATGAGAAACGCTGGACTGGAAGAAACACAAGCTGGAATCAAGATTGCTGGGAGAAATATCAATAACCTCATATATGCAGATGACACCACCCTTATGGCAGAAAGTGAAGAGGAACTAAAAAGCCTCTTGACGAAAGTGAAAGAGGAGACTGAAAAAGTTGGCTTAAAGCTCAACATTCAGAAAACGAAGATCATGGCATCTGGTCCCATCACTTCATGGCAAATAGATGGGGAAACAGTGGAAACAGTGTCAGACTGTATTTTTGGGGGCTCCAAAATCACTGCGGATGGTACCTGCAGCCATGAAATTAAAAGATGCTTACTCCTTGGAAGAAGTTATGACCAACCTAGATAGCATATTCAAAAGCAGAGACATTATTTTGCCGACTAAGGTCCACCTAGTCAAGGCTATGGTTTTTCCTGTGGTCATGTATGGGTGTGAGAATTGGACTGTGAAGAAAGCTGAGCGCCGAAGAATTGATGCTTTTGAACTGTGGTGTTGGAGAAGACTCTTGAGAGCCCCTTGGACTGCAAGGAGATCCAACCAGTCCATTCTGAAGGAGATCAGCCCTGGGATTTCTTTGGAAGGAATGATGCTAAAGCTGAAACTCCAGTACTTTGGCCACCTCATGCGAAGAGTTGACTCGTTGGAAAAGACTGATGCTGGGAGGGATTGGGGGCAGGAGGAGAAGAGGACGACAGAGGATGAGATGGCTGGGTGGCATCACGGACTCGATGAACATGAGTCTGAGTGAACTCCAGGAGATGGTGATGGACAGGGAGGCCTGGCGTGCTGCGATTCATGGGGTCGCAAAGAGTCAGACACGACTGAGCGACTGAACTGAACTGTGCTGAGCTGAACTGAGTATCTGCTTTAGGTATGTATGGTCATTGTTTTTGTTATTGTTTACTGCTACTTCCCCAGTGGTGCAAGTAGTAAAGAACCCACGGGCCAATGCAGGAGACATAAGACCTGCAGTTTCAATCCCTGGGTCGGGAAGATCCCTTGGAGAAGGGAATGGCAACCCACTCGAGTATTCTTGCCTGGAGAATCCCATGGACAGAGGAGCCTGGCGGGCTATAGTCTATGGGATCACAAAGAGTCTGGCACGACTGAAGAAACTTAGCATGCATTACTACTACTAACTAGTTGATTGAGAGTAGGTACCCTAAGCATAGTGGGAAGTTTAGAGATCCTGAGAGTTGAAATAATGTACTTTCCACAAAGTAGACAGAAATGTATATTCTGTTATGAAAATCAGATCATGCCATTGTCCTGATGAAAAACGACAGTGTCTTCACCTCATGCTCACAATACAGTGAAATTTCCTCCCCATCTCCAATGTCCTCCAGCATCTGACCACTCCATCCTCTCCCTCTAGGCACCAGTACCCTGACCTCACTGGAGGTCCTGCTCTCGCCCAAACATGCAAAGCTTGTTCCTCTTGTTCAAGACTCTGCCTGCATCTTTACCCCCCCACAGGATGCCCTCTTTTGTCTCCCATGAACCTCTGCTCAAACGTCACCTCCGCAAGGGCTGTTCTTCCTCCTGTGTGTGTGTGTGTGTGTGTGTGTGTGTGTGTGTGCACACATCCTCAGTCCTCTCCTATTCTTTGCAAGCCTATGGACTGTAGCCTGCCAGGCTTCTTTGTCCTTGGGACTTCCCAGGCAAGAATATTGGAGTGGGTTGCCATTTCCTCCTCCAGGGCATCTTCCTAACTCTACTTATCACACTGTTTTATTGCTCTTTATAGACTATCATCTCAGGCAGTGATTTACTTCCATCCCTTTATTCACCTTTGAATTCAATGTTTGTTAATGTAGTAATTAGTAACTTGAACATAATCTCTGTGCAGGAGAGACATCATTATCTTTATTGCTTTTATTCTGTGCCTGAAACAAGACTTAGCCTGGGACAGGTTCTCAGTAAATTTCAATGAATTTCAACATTCAAACAAAATCTCTCAGGTCCTGGTTGGCTATCCATTTTAAATATAGCAGTATGTACATGTCCATCCCAAACTCCCTAACTATCCCTTCCCCCCACCCCGTCCTTCCCCTCCAGCAACCATAAGCTCATTTTCTCTAAGTCTGTGAGTGTGTTTCTGTTTTGTAAACAAGTTAATTTGTATTATGATTTTTAGATTCCACACCTAAGGGATATCTTACAATGTTTCTGCTTCTCTGACTTACTTCACTCAGTATGACAATCTCTAGGTCCATCCAACGTTGCTACAAATGACATTACCTACTGTACAGCTCAGGGAACTCTGTTCAAAGTTATGTGGCAGTCTGGATGGGACGGAGTTTGGGGGAGAATAGATACATATATATGTATGGCTGAGTACCTTCGCTATCCACCAGAAGCTATCACAACATTGTTCAGTTCAGTTCAGTTCAGTTCAGTCGCTCAGTCCTGTCCAAATCTTTGTGACCCCATGAATTGCAGCACACCAGGCCTCCCTGTCCATCACCAACTCCCAGAGTTCACCCAAACCCATGTCCATCGAGTCGGTGATGCCATCCAGCCATCTCATCCTCTGTCGTCCCCTTCTCCTCCTGCCCCTAATCCCTCCCAGCATCAGTCTTTTCCAATGAGTCAACTCTTCGCATGAGGTGGCCAAAGTACTGGAGTTTCAGCTTTAGCATCAGTCCTTCCAATGAACACCCAGGACTGATATCCTTTAGAATAGACTGGTTGGATCTCCTTGCAGTCCAAGGGAGTCTCAAGAGTCTTCTCCAACACCACAGTTCAAAAGAATCAATTCTTCGGCGCTCAGCTTTCCTCACAGTCCAACTCTCACATCCACACATGGCCACTGGAAAAACCATAGCCTTGACTAGACAGACCTTAGTCGGCAAAGTAATGTCTCTGCTTTTGAATATGCTATCTAGGTTGGTCATAACTTTTCTTCCAAGGAGTAAGTATCTTTTAATTTCATGGCTGCAATCACCATCTGCAGTGATTTTGGAGCCCCCCAAAATAAAATCTGACACTGTTTCCACTGTTTCCCCATCTATTTGCCATGAAGCGATGGGACCAGACACCGTGATCTTCGTTTTCTGAATGTTGAGCTTTAAGCCAACTTTTTCAGTCTCCTCTTTCACTTTCATCAAGAGGCTTTTTAGTTTCTCTTCACTTTCTGCCATAAGGATGGTGTCATCTGCATATATGAGGTTATTGATATTTCTCCCAGCAATCTTGATTCCAGCTTGTGTTTCTTCCAGTCCAGCGTTTCTCATGATGTACTCTGCATAGAAGTTAAATAAGCAGGGTGACAATATACAGCCTTGACGTACTCCTTTTCCTATTTGGAACCAGTCTGTTGTTCCATGTCCAGTTCTAACTGTTGCTTCCTGACCTGCATATAGGTTTCTCAAGAGGCAGGTCAGGTGGTCTGGTATTCCCATCTCTTTCAGAAATTGCAACTATTTGTTTTATTTTTATATTACTATATGTAGTAATTTTCTAGTTATTGAACATGTCCTATGCGACTGAGGAATATTTCTTATATATTGAATATTTAACTTCTAGGGGTGTTATGAGAATCAAACAAGATGATGACTTGTTTCCTCCCCCCCTGGAAAAGGAAGGTAATGAGTGCCGGAGATGCTGAATGATCTTTCTAAGATCATGTTATTGGCAAGTGGAACCAGGATTCAAACTTCAGTCTTTCTGCCCATATCTTTATGTTTGTTCCATTCTGCCCTATCACTTCCTATGGTGCAAATGCCAGCCTCAGGTTCCACCGTTTTGTTTACCATCACGTGGCAGCATCAGAGCAGAGGTGCTGCTAACATTAGTGTGAAGCAAGTAGTTTTCTTAATTCTCTCAACAATGCTGAGTGAGGGACCTTGCTATAATGATGTCTATGAGCATCTTCGATTGACAAGTATGGACAGTGAGGCTTAGAGAGGTGAGGTGCCTTGCATGAATCACAGGTGCAGCATTGGAAGCCAGTTCTGTCTGACTCCAGAGCCCAGGTTCCCTTCTTTATACTAGTGTTTTCCAACCAAGTGTTCGACGGTGATGGAAATGTTGAGCCACTGAGCAGTTTAAATGTGGTCATTCAACAGAGGAACTGAAATTTTAACTCTGGTGGCTCAGAGGTTAAAGCAATGCGGGAGAAAGCCTGCAATGCAGGAGACCTGGGTTCGATCCCTGGGTCGGGAAGATCCCCTGGAGAAGGAAATGGCAACCCACTCCAGTATTCTTGCCTGGAGAATCCCATGGACGGAGGAGCCTGGTGGGCTACAGTCCATGGGGTTGCAAAGAGTCTGACACGACTGAGCAACTTAACTTAATTTCAATTAGCTTAAATTGAAGTAATCACATGTGGCTAGTAGCTACCATGGTAGACACCTTAACTTACACCATTGAAATAAAGACTCAGTTTATACTACTTCCCTGTCTCTCTTTGTCTTCCTCCCACCCTCCTCCTTTTCCTTACGTTCCTTACTGGCTGAGGACCTACCATGCAGAAGTCAATGAGTAGATGGGGAGTTGGGAAGTGGAAGAGCAAGAATCATCAGCCCTCATGCCTGCTCTGGCTTCTGTTCAAGGTGGGAAGATGAGACATGTGCATAAATAACTAAAAACATGGAGTTGAAGGTTTACGGTTCTAAGTGCCCCAAGAGAGGAGCAGATAAGAGGCAAGTGGATAAGAAGGTTCATGGTGTCTCCTTTTAGGGCCGTTGGTGGGGGCGTGTGTGAGATAACCCATGTGAATGTGCGCTAGCAGTAACGAGCTTTATAAATTGTCAAGTGCTCTGTAGACGCAGGCCATCAAAAACAACATTATCTTAACCTTGTGCGCTGGTAGCATTCCAAGGGCCTGCATCTGTGATCTCATTTGACCTTCACAGGCTCCCTTGAGGTGTGCAGGATCCCATCCCCTATGGAAAGTGGGTCCTCAGAGAGGGTGAACACCTGCCTATAGACATTCAGTTGGTTGGGACGCAGACTGGAATGCTCCTTTGGTTTCCCGACCCTGAAATCAGGGCTCCTTGCCACCCCCTTGCTACCCTTGGCAGGTTCTGTGAGTCACTTTAGCCATCCACACTAATTACTGGCACCAGCTGGCCTCCTAGGGATACAACTCCTGGGGTTTAGGCAACTCTGCTGAAGCTGGCTGGATTGTGCTCCAGCTGCACCCTGACCCAGGGCAGGCCTATTGGATGCACCAAGGCTTTTGTCATAACAGAGGATGTGCCAGGGAATGAGGTCAGTTGTGGGGCCATCCTGATGTGGCTGTAAACGGACCCAGATTCCACAACCCTGAAGGTTGTCCAAATGCACAGGCTTCTGAGGGACCCATCAGCATTCCTGGCGTTTATTCCTCAAGGATCTCAGCCCAAGAGAACCATAAAAGAGATGCCTTCCAATCTTTCACCCAGATCTTTCTTTATATAGATGGGAAGATCGACATCCAAAAGGGGGAGAAAATATGTACAGCCAAGAGCCAGTTAACTCCCACTTCTGCTGTGTTGACTCTGTTTCTTGACTCCCAAACCATGACTCCTGGCAAACCATGTTAGATTTTTCTTCAGGGTTTGCTTTGACAATTTAATACAAAAGAAAACCACGTGCAAACAACTGTGTAACTTGCTTTGTTGACGTCCTCGCCAGATGACTGCCTGATGTCTGTCCATGGACGGAGAGGGTCAGAACTCAGAGGCTCATCTGTTAAAGCCTCTAGCTTGCAAAAGTCTTAACAGAGACATCTGTGTCAATTTCTGGGGCCAGCAACACACAAACTTTGAAAAGCTTTGAGGGACAGCACATCCCCTTGGTACAGGGTCTCTACTCTGATGATTCTGTTCTGATGGGGACCTGGGGTAGCACATACAGGGAGCTATTGTCCCTGCCTCATTTTGAACTTGAGTCCATCCTGAAGGTTCTGAAGCAAACATAGCTCAGCTTGCCTCTTCCAAGCCTAGCTTTAGTTCTGTTTCTTCCAGGAAGATGTCCCTAACTTTTCGAGCACCAGTTCTTCATTCCCCTCTTCACTTTTTTATTGTCTGTCCCATTCTACTTTGACCTTCTACTGGCTGCAGAACTCCAAGGAAAGGGAATTAGCATGTCTTGCACACCTGCTCTGGGGCAGGATTTGCATGCTTATCTCATTTAAGCCTCTCAACAACCCATGAAGAGGATGTCATTATCCCTTTCTCAGAAGGCAGGGTGCTAAGTCTCACAGAGGAGAGGTAGTTTGCCTAAGACCGCACAGTGCATACCTCATTAATTTAGTCAGTAAAATTTTATTGGGCACTGGCCTTGCCATGTACCTAGGTGGAGCGAGTCCCTTTATCTCATGGAAAGCTTATGCACCAATGGGAGACACACAAAAATAAACAGCTTGTATCTGTTTCACCACATCTGGCACTTAGAAGATTCAAAAATGGGGGGCTGGAATTATCTCAAATCTCATGCAATCACACGTCTGGTGGTTGATGCCGGTTTTCAGGTTCCCTTCCGTACCATCACATCACATGGGCTAGTTTGGGCTCCCTCACAGCCTGGTGACTAGGTTCCAAGATTTAGTGTCCCCAGAGAGAGAGAGAGAGGGGGGAGGGAAGCCCCAAGTAGAATCCATATTATTTTTGATGACTCAGCTCCAGCTCCAGAATGAATGAAATAACATTCATTCTATTCATCAAAGTACTCAGAAAGTCCAGTCCAGCTTCAACAAGAGGAGAAACAGATTCTTCCTCTGAGTGAGGAGTGGCCAGTTTTTGGAAGAACTTGCAGGGTTGAAAAATCTTGCATTTGTCAGTTTGGAAAATATGGTCTGTCACAGGTCTGGAGGCAGTCGTGATGGGTATGTTCAAGAAGACGTCACAAGTGGACTATAGGGAAAGCGCTGTTAAATGAAGCAAACCAAGGAGTGCAGAAAGGAAATCCTACTTGGCCAGAGAGAGTCAGGGTGTTAGAGACTGGATTCCCAAAGAAGAGATTTAGAATTTGGGTACACAGAGTTTATTAGGGACCAACACCTGTGAAATAAAGGAAGAGGAGGCGATACCAGGAGGAGGGCGAAGCTGAACTGTGATAGAGTTCAACTGCAGGTGTGTGTTCTGGAGCACATTTTGCTTATCAGACTTGTAACTTCTCAGGTCTAAATGACTGGAACTTCATACGCTGCCTTGCATAATCATGGGATGTGGGATACTCCAGCAAGAGCATGACCTTGAGTGAGACTAGCCTGGCCTCAGAGCTAAGGCAGACCCTGAAGGAAGGGTCTGCTGGAAGCTGTCTGCTGACAGCACTCTCCTGAGCTGGGCAGTAAGTTTTTGCTAGAAGGGGGTCCTGTGTGATGCATCTCTGGGTATACCACAAGGGGGAGCACTTTCCAGTGCTCATATATTCTGGTGGTCTTTCCTCCAAGGGGGCTTCATAAAATACCTTTTTGTATTTAAATATACCGCTCTGTGTGTTGCAGTCCATGGGGCTGCGAAGAGCAGGACACAACTGGGTGACTGAACAACAGCAACGATACCACTCTCCATAAATTGAGTGGATTTCCATGTCTTGCAAGCCAATGTACCAGCCTAAGGCTCTGGGTCTCAGTTTGTCTACTTGCAAAGCAATGGGGTTGGATGGGCCTTCTCCTTTTGAAGTTCCGTGATTCTTATCCACTGGGCCGCCACCTTTTACACAGCCAGCCCTGCAGTAAGAGGAACACAGTTCACTTGTTGAGAGTCTCTTATCAGATACAGACCCAGACAGACAGTCTGGTTTAGCTGTTCATGTGATTTATTCACCCTGCTCAGAAGAAAGCGCCAGGTGATATCTGAGCTGTAGCAGCAGCCAGTTGGCTTAGAACACATTCCAGGTATAAAAATAGAATTATCAGAGGTTGGTGCTCCTTACAAACTGATTTCAGGCTCTAGGAATACCAAGACGTCCTGGAAAATGTTGGTAAACTCAGTTCCTCAGTGAGCCTCCAGTTTCTCACTTGGCAAGCACAATGGGGCTGATGGAAGAGGAGGACTGTGGAGGGCACTCAGGACATGGATGCTGGGCAGTTCCAGAAATTACATTATTGGCCCCAAAGTCCCTCAAAAAAGTAGAGATGTATAGACTTGGACAACACACAATATTGGAGTTGTACAAACCAAGATATCAATTATAGAATCTTAGTCTCTCTCTGTTTCCTTACCTTAAAAGTGTATGTAAAAGCTATCTCATAGGCTTATTCTGAATACTGGAAAAATAATGTTATAAAACATTTAGAACAATGCCAGGCACATTCTTGAGTGGATAACATTAGTGTCAAAGAGGAATATAAACCTTTATTTTCTTCTTTCTTTTTTTAGTTACAAGTGTGCAACGTGGTGATTCACAATTTTTAAAGGTTGTACTCCATTCATAGTTATTATAAGATCTTGGCTATCTTCCTTGTATTGTGTTCCATATCCTTATAGCTTATTTTATACCTAATAGTTTATACCTCTTATTCCCCTACCCCTGTCTTGCTCCTTCCCTTTTCTTCCCAGCCCACCCCATAACCAATAGTTTGTTTTCTATATCTGTGATTCTGCTTCTTTTTCATTATAGTCACTTGTTTGTTCTATTTTTATGATTACATATATAAGTGATATCAGAATATTTGTCTTTCATCTGTCTAACTTATTTCACATAGCATAATGTCCTCCAAGTCCATTCATGTTGCTGCAAATGTAAAAAAAAATCATTCTTTTTTATAGCTGAGTAGTTCAGTTCAGTTGCTTAGTTGTGTCTGAATCTTTGCGACCCCATGGACTGCAGCATTCAAGGCTTCCCTGTCTATCACCAACTCTCAGAGCTTGCTCAAACTCATTTTCATCGAGTCAGTGATGCCATCCAGCTGTCTCCTCCTCTGTCTTCCCCTTCTCCTCCTGCCTTCAATCTTTCCCAGCATCAGGGTTTTTTCCATTGAGTCAGTTCTTTGCATCAGGTGGCCAAAGTATTGGAACTTCAGCTTCAGCATCAGTCCTTCCAATGAATATTCAGGGCTGATTTCCTTTAGGATTGACTGGTTGGATCTCCTTCCAATCCAAGGAACTCTCAAGAGTCTTCTCCAATACCACAGTTCAAAAATATCAATTCTTCAATGCTCAACTTTCTTTATAGTTTAACTCTCACATCCATACATGACTACTGGAAAAACCATAGCTTTGACTAGATGGGCCTTTGTTGGCAAAGTAATATCTCTGCCTTTTAATATGCTGTCTAGGTTGGTCATAGCTTTTCTTTCAAGGAGCAAGCATCTTTTAATTCCATGGCTTCAGTCACCATCTGCAGTGATTTTGGAGCCCAAGAAAATAAATTCTGTCACTCTTTCCATTGTTTCCCCAACTTTTTGCCATGAAGTGATGTCCAGATGCCGTGATCTTCTTTTTTTTTGAATGTTGAGTATTAAGCCAGCTTTTCACTCTCCTCATTCACTTTCATCAAGAGGCTCTTTAGTTCCTCTTCTCTTTCTGCCATAAGGGTCATGTCATCTGCTTGTCTGAGGCTATTGACATTTCTCCCCACAATCTTGATTCCAACTTGGGCTTCATCTAGCCTGACATTTCACATGATGTACTCTACATAGAAGTTAAATAAGCAGGGTGACAATATACAACCTTGATGTACTCCTTTCCTGATTTGGAACCAGTCTGTTGTTTCATGTCCAGTTCTAACTGTTGCTTCTTGACCTGCATACAAATTTCTCAGGAGGCAGGTAAGAATTTTCCACAGTCTGTTGTGATCCACACAGTCAGAGGCTTTAGCATAGTCAATGAAGCAGAAGTAGTTGTTTTTCTGGAATTCTCCTGCTTTTTCTATGATCCAATGGCTGTTGGTAATTTGATTTATGGTTTCTCTGCCTTTTCTAAATCCAGCTTGTACATCTGGAAGTTCTTGGATCATGTACTGTTGAAGCCTTGCTTGGAGAATTTTGAGCATTACTTTGCTAGCATGTGAGATGAGTGCAATTGTATGGTAGTTTGAACATTCTTTGGCATTGCCCTTTTTGGGGACTAGAATGAAAACTGACCTTTTCCAGTCCTGTGGCCACTGCTGAGTTTTCCAAATTTGCTGGCATATTGAGTGAAACAGTTTCACACGATCATCTTTTAGGATTTGAAATAGCTCAGCTGGAATTCCATCACCTTCACTAGCTTTGTTTGTAGTGATGCTTCCAAAGGCCCACTTGATTTCACACTCAGAGATGTCTGGCTCTAGGTGAGTGATCACACTATCATGGTTATCTGGGTCATGGCTCTAGGTGAGTGATCACACCATCATGGTTATCTGGGTCATGGCTCTAGGTGAGTGATCACACCATCATGGTTATCTGGGTCATGGCTCTAGGTGAGTGATCACACCATCATGGTTATCTGGGTCGTGAAGATCTTTTGGTCTACATGTCTTCTGTGCATTCTTGCCACCTCTTCTTAATATCTTCTGCTTCATTTTCCATCCCATTTTTGCCTTTTATTGTGCCCATTTTGCATGAAATATTCCCTTGGTATCTCTAATTTTCTTGAGGAGATCTCTAGTCATTCTTTTGTTTTCCTCTATTTTTTTGCACTGATCACTTAGGAAGGCTTTCTTTTCTCTCCTCTCTATTCTTTGGAACTCTGAATTCTGATGGATATGTCTTTCCTTTTCTCCTTTGTCTTTCATTTATCTTCTTTTCTGAGCTATTTGTAAGGCCTCCTCAGACAACCATTTTGCCATTTTGGATTTCTTTTTCTTGGGTATGGTTTTGATCACAGCCTCCAAATCAATGCTACAAACATTTGTCCATATTTCTTCAGGTACTCCATCAGATCTAATCCCTTGAATCTATTTGTCACTTTCACTGTATAATTGTAAGGCATTTGGTTTAGGTCATGCCTGAATGGTCTAGTCGCATTCCCTACTTTCTTCAATTTAAGTCTAAATCTGCAGTAAGGAGTTCATGATCTGAACCACAGTCAGCTCCCAGTCTTGTTTCTGCTGACTGTATAGAGCTTCTCCCTCCTCAGCTACAAAGAATATAATCAATATGAGTTTGGTATTGACCATCTGGTGATGTCCATGTGTAGAGTCTTCTCTTGTGTTGTTGGAAGAGGGTGTTTGCTATGACCAGTGCATTCTGTTGGCAAAACTTGGTTAGCTTTTGCACTGCTTCATTTTGTACTCCAAGGCCAAACTTGCTTGTTAGCGCCAACCACTAATGCCGAAGAAGCTGAAGTTGAATGGTTCTATGAAGATCTATAAGACCTTCTAGAACTAATACCAAAAAAGATGTCCTTTTCATTCTAGGGGGCTGGAATGAAAAAGTAGGAAGTCAAGAGATACATGGAGTAACAGGCAAGCCTTCGAGTACAAAATAAAGCTGGGCAAAGGCTAGCTGAGTAGTACTCCATTGTGTGTGTGTGTGTGTGTGTGTGTGTGTGCACGCACGCGCACGTGCATGTATGGGCTTCCCTGGTAGCTAAAGTGGTAAAGAATCCGCCTGAAATGCAGGGGACCATGGTTCAATTCCTGGGTTGGGAAGAGCCCCTAGAGAAGGGATAGGCTACTTACTCTAGTATTTTTGTCTGGAGAATCCCCATGGATAGAGGAGCCTGGTGGGCTATAGTCCATAGGACTGTGAAGGACTGAGTGACTAAGCACAGCATATGTATACACACACACACACACACACACATATACACATACCACATCATCTTTCCATTCATCTGTTGTTGGACAATTAGGACATCTTGTCTTGGGCTTTTGTTTGTTGGGATTTTTTTTCATATTAATGATTCAATTTTATTACTGGTACTTGATCTGTTCATATTTTTTATTTCTTCCCGGTTCAGTCATGGGGTACTATACCTGTCTAAGAACTTGCCCATTTCTTCGATTGTCCATTTTATTGGCACATACTTGTTCATCAGTTCAGTTCAGTTCAATTCAGTTGCTCAGTCGTGTCCGACTCTTTGTGACCCCATGAATTGCAGCACGCCAGGCCTCCCTGTCCATCACCAACTCCTGGAGTTCACTCAAACTCACGTCCATCGAGTCAGTGATGCCACCCAGCCATCTCATCCTCTGTCATCCCCTTCTCCTCCTGCCCCCAATCCCTCCCAGCATCAGAGTCTTTTCCAATGATTCAACTCTTCACATGAGGTGGCAAAGTACTGGAGTTTCAGCTTTATCATCATTCCTTCCAAAGAAATCCCAGGGCTGATCTCCTTCAGAATGGACTGGTTGGATCTCCTTGCAGTCCAAGGGACTCTCAAGAGTCTTCTCCAACACTACAGTTCAAAAGCATCAATTCTTCAGTGCTCAGCCTTCTTCACAGTCCAACTCTCACATCCATACATGACCACAGGAAAAACCATAGCCTTGACTAGACGGACCTTAGTTGGCAAAGTAATGTCTCTGCTTTTGAATATGCTATCTAGGTTGGTCATAACTTTTCTTCCAAGGAGTAAGCGTCTTTTAATTTCATGGCTGCAGTCACCATCTGCAGTGATTTTGGAGCCCCCCAAAATACAGTCTGACACTGTTTCCACTGTTTCCCCATCTATTTCCCATGAAATGATGGGGCCAGATGCCATGATCTTCGTTTTCTGAATGTTGAGCTTTAAGCCAACTTTTTTACAGAAACTTTGAATTATCAAGTCTTGATTCTTTTCCAGGCATTGTGATGCTATGAATAGAAAACTATCAAAACATGCTCTAACCTCAAGGAATTTTGATATAGTAAGGGAAAAAAAATATTGTTCTAGTACATACTCTATCAAATCCCAGCTAAGTGACTGTGAACAAGTCATTTCAGTTCTGTGGGCCTCAGTTTCTTCTAAAACAGAGATAAGTCTACTTTGCTCATGGGCTTGATTGATGACTCTGTGAGATGATGTGTATAAAATGCCTGGCTCAGCTGCCATTTGTTAAGTATCTCCTATTACACCGTGGGCTGTGATCCACCCTATTGGCCTTCATTTTTCCATGGGCTACTCAGCAGGGGAGACTCCTAAACACCCTGAAACCACAGGAAATTTGCCCACTCTCTTTGGCTATTTGACCTGCTTTATATTTTATGAGACATTTTAAGGCAGAAGTTTGAAATAACAGTGGATGAGGAGCTGGGAATGAATAGGCTCAAGACCATGCTTTGCTACCTTACAGTTTAGAAAATTAAAGTGCCCGACAGGTAGCTTCACCGACCCAGTGAACATGAATTAGAGCAAATTCAGGGAGACAATGGAGGACAGAGGAATCTGGTGTGTTACAGTCCATAGCGTTGCAAAGAGTTGGACATGACTTAGCAACTAAGTAACAACAACAGTTATAATGTCCCCATTTATTGAGGAGAATACAATTAGGAATCAGGCCCCCAGGGCTTACAGTACTGATCGTGCTCTTAATGTGAAATATGACACTGAGCCTGAGGTGGAGGCCTCAGTTTTCTCCTTTGGGCAATGGCTCTAAGCTATGCCTGTCATGGGGGTGCTGTGTAATCCATGAGATGGTGTTGGTAACCTATTTAGTACACAGCCTGGCTTAAAGACTGATGTTCGTTAGTCACCTTCTCTAATGTTCATTAGTCACCAGCATTTGCTCCAGTAATTGCAGAACATGGGCTCAGTAGTGCGGCTCCTGGGATTTAGAGCACAGGTTCAATAGTTGTGGCCATGGGCTTAGTTTCTCTGTGGCATAGGGGGTTTTCCCAGATCAAGGATTGAAGCTGCGTCTCTCACATTGGCAGGTGGATTCGTTACCACTGAGCCACCAGGGAAGCGCTATAGTGCTGCTTTACGTTTGCCATGTCGGTGCCTGACACGTACGAAGTGCTCAGTTAGACGTGTCCTGTTCCTCTGCAGACAAAGGTCACTTTCAATCCTGGCATCATTTTTGCAGAGTATTTCTTTTTTGTCAACTTTAGTCTGACTTTTTCTCTCCCAAGGAGCTAAAATCCTCTCCCTGAGTCTAAAGATTATTTTTCCGGATTGGGGCACCTCAGCCCAGCTGTTCCCTTGGGAAAGTCACAGGGGAAGTGAGGCATGTGCTTGTGTGCTGAGGTTGTCAATGGGCTTGTGTCAGGTCTAGGGACCCAGGGCACATGAGCACTTGGCCCCATCATTCCAGGTCCCTCACAGCTTTGGGGTTGTCTTTGGTAATGTATGTGGAAGGAATGAGTAAGTCTCTTGCACTCTCTCTCTCTCACACACACAGGCACACACACGTGCAAATTTTCAGTGACTCACATCCTCTCCTAATGACAGCTGATGACCGTGGAAAGCGGATGGCTCTGGGAGTGGGGGCCAGTCAAGTGCATCTCTGAGTTCCCAAAGTGATCCTGTGGTCGCAGTGACTCATAGCTCAAGATGCAGAGAGAGGGAACAAGAGAGAATCATGATCGGTTTGGCTCTGGCAATGATCTTGGAAGCTCTGAAACCTGAAGACAAATCACATTTCTGGGCTTTTGAGAGAGCTATGAAATCCTCTAAATTTTAGATGAGGCTGTCTTCTGGGATCAGTCATCTCGAGGAGAGAAGTTATTTTGTTACTAAAATCTACACTGGAATCATAATAGCTCACCATGCTATGCATTTGTAGGCTCCTGGTCCACCGAGATCATCTGGCAGAAGCCTTGAGTTCAGTTGCAGAATTATTTCCCAGCCCAGGCTCTTTCCAGTCCACAAACAAGGGTTTAACCATCCCCAACCTGTTTAAAAAGGTGCTAATAATTTCCAAGTGTCTTTTGGTCCTCTGTGGGCATTCCGTATGTTTTCTTAGTTAACCCTGTCCACTCCTGCATGAGACACATGTTATTGTCCTCACCTCTCTGAGTGTAAAAGACTCTTGTTTAAATCATTCATCCAAGACCTCACGGTGGCAGAGCCAGGAACTGGAGCCTGGTTTTTGTTTCCAGAAACTACACTCTTCCTGCTACAGCACAGGCCACAGCTGTGGCCCTTCCTCCCATGACCTCTGCAGTCCTGTGCGTCAGACCCTCTGCTAACCTTGATGTCTCATCACATGGTCACCCGCAGCTTGGCCACCCAGACACAACTTACAGAAATGAAAGGAAAATGTGGTGAAGGATGCGACATTGGGCAGGATTCAGATTTTCTTACCCAAAGTGAGGGGTTTGGTCACATAATCTCTTGGCTTCACTCCTACTTGAATGGTTTTGAGAAGTGGTTCTCAACACAGGCTGTGCATTCAAACCTCCTGGGAGAACTTTTCAAAAACATCAATGCCCAGGATTCTTTCTAGAGACTTCGGTTTAATTGGTCTGGAGAGCGGCCCAGTCACAAATAGTTTTTAAAGCTTGCCAGGCTTTAAAAATGGGCAGGAAGGCTTGGGTCTTCCTGGTTTAGAGTTCCCTGACCTTTCCACTCTTCTGTCTTATTGCTAAAAAATCAGTGACTCACTGCACAAGCCAGAAACTTGCAGGTGACTTTGTGCTCTCTAAGGTCACATCCAGTCTAACAAGTCCTCCTGTCTCCACTCTTCTCTGTTCTTTCCTGCTCTCTTCTAAGAAGTCACCATTATCTTTCTCCTATGCTATTGAGATAGCCAGGTAGATCCTGGTGGTTACCAGTCACCATCATCCATCTGTCTCCTTGTCCTTATGAGAAACTTGATTTGGGGCATGAATTCATCTCTCTCCCATGTAGCTAGGGGGATGCTGCCACCACCCCTAGTTGAGGGATGGAACCTAACAAAGCCTTGGCAAATGTTGCTTATCTAGGTTTGAGCTTGTGACCTTAGTGGCCTAATTAAACTGAAAGAAGGGGAGGATTTATAACTTCTTCTGGAGGTAGCAGAATCTTCCTCTCCTCTGCTGGATATAAACAAGGAAGGATACAGACCAGGTTGCCACTGTCAGCCATCCTGTGACTATCAAGGGAAACAGCTTTAGGGTGATGTAGATTGAAAAAATATATATATGTCCAATTGTAAATGTTTATCTAATATATTGAATGTAAATTTATCTATAAACATGTCAAGCTAAGGTCTTCGTTCATAGTACAGATTACTATGATATATGGTAAATATTATTATATTACATCGGTTCAGTTCAGTTCAGTCACTCAGTCGTGTGCGACTCTTTGCAAACCCAGGAATCACAGCACGTCAGGCTTCCCTGTCCATCACCAACTCCTGGAGTTCACTCAAACTCATGTGCATCGAATCGGTTATGCCATCCAGCAATCTCATCCTCTGTCGTCCCCTTCTCCTCCTGCCCCCAATCCCTCCCAGCATCAGAGTCTTTTCCAATGAGTCAACTCTTCACATGAGGTGGCCAAAGTACTGGAGTTTCAGCTTCAGCATCAGTCCTTCCAATGAACACCCAGGACTGATCTCCTTTAGGATGGACTGGTTGGATCTCCTTGCAGTCCAAGGGACTCTCAAGAGTCTCCTCCAACTCTACAGTTCAAAAGCATCAATTCTTTGGTGCTCAGCTTTCTTTATAGTCCAACTCTCACATCCACACATGACCATTGGAAAAACCATAGCCTTGACTAGATGGACCTTTGTTGACAAAGTAATGTCTCTGCTTTTCAACGTGCTATCTAGGTTGGTCATAACTTTCCTTCCAAGGAGTAAGTGTCTTTTAATTTCATGGCTGCAATCACCATCTGCAGTGATTTTGGAGCCCCCAAAGATAAAGTCTGACACTGTTTCCACTGTTTCCCCATCTATTTCCCATGAAGTGATGGGACCAGATGCCATGATCTTTGTTTTCTGAATGTTGAGCTTTAAGCCAACTTTTTCACTCTCCTCTTTCACTTTCATCAAGAGGTTTTTTTTAGTTCCTCTTCACTTTCTGCCATAAGGGTGGTGTCATCTGCATATCTGAGGTTATTGATATTTCTCCCGGCAATCTTGGTTCCAGCTTGTAGTTCTTCCAGCCCAGCGTTTCTCATGATGTACTCTGCATAGAAGTTAAATAAGCAGAGTGACAATATACAGGCTTGACATACTCCTTTTCCTATTTGGAACCAGTCTGTTGTTCCATGTCCAGTTCTAACTGTTGCTTCCTGACTTGCATATAGGTTTCTCAAGAGGCAGGTCAGATGGTCTGATATTCCCATCTCTTGAAGAATTTTCCACAGTTTACTGTGGTCCACACAGTTAAAGGCTTTGGCATAGTCAATAAAGCAGATTTAGATGTTTTTTCTGGAACTCTCTTGTTTTTTCAATGATCCAGTGGATGTTGGCAATTTGGTCTCTGGTTCCTCTGCCTTTTCTAAAACCAGCTTGAACATCTGGAAGTTCACCGTTCACGTGTTACTGAAGCCTGGCTTGGAGAATATTTAGCATTACTTTGCTAGTGTGTGAGATGAGTGCAATTGTGCGGTAGTTTGAGCATTCTTTGGCATTGCCTTTCTTTGGGATTGGAATGAAAACGGACCTTTTCCAGTCCTGTGGCCACTGCTGAGTTTTCCAAATTTGCTGGCATATTGAGTGCAGCACTTTCACAGCATCATCTTTCAGGATTTGAAGCAACTCAACTGGAATTCTATCACCTCCACTAGCTTTGTTCGTAGTAATGCTTTCTAAGGCCCACTTGACTTCACATTCCAGGATGTCTGGCTCTAGGTCAGTGATCACACCATCGTGATTATCTTGGTCATGAAGCTCTTTTCTGTACAGTTCTTCCATGTATTCTTGCCACCTCTTCTTAATATCTTCTGCTTCTGTTAGGTCCATACCATTTCTGTCCTTTATTGAGCCCATCTTTGCATGAAATGTTCCCTTGGTATCTCTAATTTTCTTGAAGAAATCTCTAGTGTTTCCCATTCTGTTGTTTTCCTCTATTTCTTTGCATTGATCGCTGAGGATGACTTTCTTATCTCTCCTTGCTATTCTTTGGAACTCTGCATTCAGATGCTTATAGCTTTCCTTTTCTCCTTTGCTTTTTGCTTCTCTTCTTTTCACAGCTATTTGTAAGGCCTCCCTAGACAGCCATTTTGCTTTTTTGCATTTCTTTTCCATGGGGATGGTCTTGATCCCTGTCTCCTGCACAATATCATGAACCTCAGTCCATAGTTCATCAGGCACTCTATCAGATCTAGTCCCTTAAATCTATTTCTCATTTCCAGTGTATAATCATAGGGAATTTGAATTAGGTCATACCTGAATGGTCTAATGGTTTTCCCCACTTTCTTCAATATAAATCTTAATTTGGCAGTAAGGAGTTCATGATCAGAGCCACAGTCAGCTCTCTGTCTTATTTTTGCAATATCACGGTAATCCAAGTCTATGCCCCAACCAGTAACACTGAAGAAGCTGAAGTTGAACAGTTCTATGAAGACCTACAAGACCTTTTAGAACTAACACCCCAAAAAGATGTCCTTTTCATTATAAGGGACTGGAATGCAAAAGTAGGAAGTCAAGAAACACCTGGAGTAACAGGCAAATTTGGCCTTGGAGTACGGAATGAAGCAGGGAAAAGGCTAATAGAGTTTTGCCAAGAGAACGCACTTTTTATAGCAAACACCCTCTTCCATCAACACAAGAGAAGACTCTACACATGGACATCACCAGATGGTCAACACCGAAATCAGATTGATTATATTCTTTGCAGCCAAAGATGGAGAGGGTCTATACAGTTTAATAATGTGTGTGGAACATATCATATCAGACATGTAAGAAATATGTAATGAGTCAATGAATGGCCTTGTTCTGGAATCAAGTCAGCCTGGGTCACAGTATTCTCTGGAACAGGTTTGGCAAGCTTTTTCTATAAAGGGACAATGTATATATATTTTAGGCTTTGTGGACTGTATGATCTCTGTTGCAATTGTTCAGTTCTGTGGTTGTGGAGCCAAAGTAGCCATAGAAAATATGAAAATAAATGAACCAAGCTGTGTTACAATAAAACTTTATTTATAAAAACAGGCAGTGGGCCTACTTTGGCCTGTGGGCTATATTTTGCTGAGCTATAATACAGGGGGGAGAAAAAGGTTGGATCAGATTAAAATGGTACATATTTGTCCTGCCTGCAGAACCTCTGGCTCCCATGACAGACATCACTAATCAATTAAGCCCCACTTTCAGGCAGCTAAACCTGCATTTGCTCTCACACACCTCAGTCAGCACAATCAATCAATTAAAACTGAGTGCAGCCTGTTTGCCATCCCCCTGCCTAGATAATGTTCTTCATTCCTGACAAAGCCCTGGGGTTGGGAGCTCACAGGTCTGGGTTTTAGACTGGGGTTTTCTGCTAGTGTTCCATGTGACATCATCCCAGATATTTTCTTTCTCTGCATCTCATTCATTTCTAATGTTGGGAGTTTTGTTGACAGCAGCTTGAGAGATGACCTAGGCAAAGATTCCTCAAAAAAAAGGGCCTGCCTGGTTTTACTCTCTGTGTGTTTGCTGTGTGGTCAATGAAGCAAGGAAAAATAATTTAAGCCAGTTGTGATAATAGAGCATTAGAACCTGGGCTCATATTTTTTCCTTTCCACCTTGCTGAGTTACTAAGGGCAGATCGTGGCTTTAGTGGCAGAGAATGGCTGACATCCCATTCCAGAGTGCCACCTTTCCTCCCATTGTGCCACTTGTCAAGTTCTCTAAATATGCCCCTTTCACCTTCCATTTCAACATTATTTTCCTTCTGAGGCTCCTGACATGTTTAATTCCTTGGCTAAGCCCTCTCCCCGTCCAAATGTCGCCACC
Organism: Oryx dammah; assembly: GCF_014754425.2. Lineage (NCBI taxonomy): Eukaryota > Metazoa > Chordata > Mammalia > Artiodactyla > Bovidae > Oryx > Oryx dammah. Next base: position 88,556,346 of record NW_024070212.1, on the reverse strand, counting down.
CTTGTCATACAATTTATTTTCTGGACACATATAAAATCAAGACTGAACATTTTTCTCTGCTGTGAACTCTTGAGAAATAGCCTTTAGAGCAGCCATCCATCACGGTGGCAATAATACTCGAAGAGTAAATTCTTTTTGATTTGTTTAGTATTTCTCATTCTAGATCAGATTTCATCAAGTGCAGCCTGTATCAGCAAAAAGTGCCCCTTTTGGGTATGCATCTATTCCTATCAATCAGCCATGGAAAGGGGAAAGGAAATGACCTGAAGCACCTATCGTGTGCCAGCCTTGGTGCTAAAGGTGGGTGATTAGTCTCCATTATGCTGATGAGACAATGGGCTCAGGGAAGTTTAATGACAGAGAGAAGATTGGAATGAGTTTTCAGATGCCTAGCAGTATTATTCCGGGTTAGCCAAAGATACAGAAAATGTGTGTGTGTGTATACATTTCCTCCTATATCTATTTTTCTTCCCATCTATTTATCACTTATTGAGAGATTAATTTTAAGGAAGCAATTATAGGGGCTAGCAAGCCTGCAATCTGCAGGGCAGCCTGGCTGGCTAGAAATTCAGTTAAGGGTTGATATTACTGTCTTGAGTCTCAAATCCTCAGGGCAGTTCAGCAGATTGAAAATTCAGGCATGGTTTTCATGTTATAGTCTTAAGGCAGAACTCCCTCTTCGCTGGGAAACTTTGAGTTTTGCATTTAAGGTTTTTAACTGATTGAATGAGGCCCACTTACACTAAGGAGGATAATCTGTTTAAAGTCCACTGATTATAAATGTTTATCATATGAAAATCGAAAGACTTTCATAGCAACATCTAAACTACGATTTGACCAAACAACTGGGTACCATTGCCTACCCAACTGACCCATAGAATTAACCATGGAATTAATCTACTCTTCTATTTATCATTCTTCCTCAGAGTTTGACAAGCTCTGCAAGACAGCTTAAGTTCTCTTAGATTTGGTTGATTATTTAGAGTGCACTCAAGGGCCAACACAGGATCTGAAACTTGGGAGACTCTCACTGAATGAAGGTAGCAGATAGTACCCTTCCACCAAGCATTTTGATCTTGCTTGAAGGGCTTTTCTGGCTCTTCTGTGCTCTAAGGAAAAGATCTGAATGTTCCAACACGGCTTCTAAGTCCCTCTGTTGTGGGGTCTCTGCCACCTCCTGCAGCCCCCTTGTGACCACTCATCTGCACTTACTGTTCTAGCTGCCATAACTTGATTTGTCATTTCTAATGCTCAATCCTCTGTTTTGCTCCTATGCTTTCTCACATACCATTTTGTCTCATAGAAGCACACTTTCCCATCTTTCTACTGCTTGTTCTCATAAGAGGAACTCTGAGATGATCCCTTAGGCCTCAGCTAAATTACGATTTTCTTGGGAATCTTTCCAAGTCCAGAGTGGGCCTCTGATCTGCCTGTATACTTAGCTAACCAGAGGACTCATCACACTGACTGCCTGGTTAGCTGTGAGTTTTATACAGGCAGGGATGAGTCTCATATCCCTGGGTGGGCCTTTAGTACACAGAGTAATGTCTGACACATGGTGGATATTTAATAAATATTTGTTCACTATCGAGTGAGAAAGAAAAATACAACCTTTGATATTCTTTGTCTTCTTTTCAGTGTTTATAGGTCCCCCCCCTCAAGTAAATTACTGTCTGAATGTGAGTTCCTCCAATAACCCATTGCTATATCATAAATGTCCCTCATGAGGAACAATTAAAGAAGCTAAGAGGTGACCAGCTCTTCTCACTGGAATCCATGTCAGCCACACCATATGCTCTCTTCTTAGAAGTGGGATCTGGTGTGCTGGCCTGGGCCTAGGTCATGCAGGATGCATTTAGAGGTTGGATGGAAACATGGAATCATTGCCCCCATGGACTTGCCCCGACACTACTCCAGGAAGACTGACAGGCGGATGACAGGTACACACGTTCCAAATTACTTCAAGGTGGTCTCAGCCCCATTTACTGTCCCCAGGAGTCCTATCCAGAGTTTGATGCGAACACATTAGAAGCACACATGAAGACAATGATGTATATGTGTTTAGTCTGAACTTGTCCAGCATGGCTGCATCACTGTGGAGAGCAGCTGCCTCGGAAAGAAAAGAAAGATGGGGGTGTTAATCATCATGGCAGGCCTGTTCTTACCCCTAAACCTACCTGCCAAGGCTGCAGGGCTGGTCACCATCTTAGGAGCCTTCATTTCACCCTTCTCTAAAAATGACATAGATGTCCTCTGCTTTGGAGACAATTTAAGGAATTCAACTCAAGTCCATTTACTTCAAGATTTCCAAAATGGCTATGTTTAACTTGTTTAAAAAAAAATCTTTTGGGGCACTGAGGCTCAAAAGATGAGGAAAGCAATTGTGAGCAAGGAGAGAGAGACCTTGTCCTCAGGGAACTTAACTGTGCCATGCCAAATCTGTGCTCAAAGAAGAGAAGGCAGAGTGGACACTTCTCCCTGTGTGCCTAACAGGAAGTGCAGCTGGGCAAACATTGATTTCATGCCCAACACTCAGTCGAATATTATACATCCATCTCCCAAACAATCCTTTCAAGAAGGTATTATTCTGGTAAGAGATAAGGAAACAGCCTCAAAGTCCTTAGGAGACTTCCCAGCGTCAAGTCAGGATGTAGTAGAATAGATTCAAACCAAGGCCATTCAGCTGTGAAACCAAGCCTGTTCCTTACAGCAGTGCCCTGCTTTTAGTATCTGAAGATGATTGGTTGTTTATTTATCTAAGTCTTATAACTGCAGTGCATCCAGGACACACAAAAAGGAGCATTTGGGCTGAGCTTGAAAGGATGTGTAGGAATCCATCATGAGGAAATTGTGGGGAGGGATCCTAGGCATGAACACAGCCCTGTATTTGGAGTGTTGGATGACTGCTGGGGTCATGAGGTGGAGGGGTTGAAGGAGGGGCAGGGAATGAGCCTGCTAAGGGGAAGATGGGCTAGTTGTGAAGAGGAGTCTTCACTGCTTTCCTAGGGGATGGAAGTCATCAGTTATGTTTAAACAATAGGGTGACACAGAGGCAAGAGGAAGAAAGCCACAGAAGTAGTACACAGGATTGGCCAGTAGGGAGTGACAGAGAGTGCAGAGCTGGGAGAGCATTAAGAGGCCATTGCAGCTAATCTGAGAAATAATGAGTCTCTGTTGTGGACCCATTGGCTAGGTCAGTCTGATGTGTTCCATTGGGGAGCTGCTGATCAGGGATTACTTACTAGTTTGTTAGGTAGAAATATTTTCCCCACATTTCTCTTATATTGCAAACTCTTTGGATAATAGCTGAATTTCTTTTAGCTACACGAGGAAACAAATCACTCTATTTATGTAATTATAATGACGTTGTAGGAGATACTGGGATGTATAGTCCAGATCTCATCTCTGTGCTCAAGAAATTATTCCTCTAGCTGCTGGGAGGGCTGCCAGCAGACAGCCCTCAATTCTTAGTCCTCTTTGAGGATTGCATCAGCTGAGGAGAATGAACTATCCCTTCTGAGATAATACTGCCTTCCTGGGGCAGCCACATTCAGTGATGTGGGTAGGGTAGGATATAAATGCTTGGCCCCCTTCCCCTATTTTGGCGTATCTCAGAAAGTCCCTCCCTACTTCACAATGGCCGAGACCTCTGTTGAAGCTGGGTTGCCATACACATCTTCCTCTACCTGACCTTGCCCCTTTCCTTTCATTCCTTTTTAGGATATGGGGTTCCTGAAAGCATTCCCAGATATAGTTCGTGCTTGCATACCCCATCCCAGCCTGCTGCTTTGGGGATTATCTAGCCTCAAGTGACAATTGCAGTCAATGTTATTTTTTGGTGCCTGACACTCTGAGAGGGATTTTATATACATATTCCTATTTCATTCTTAACCATAATCATGGGTAGTATGTGGCCCTTAATAAAATTACTATATTGGTGTGGAGACACTAAAGAATTTTCCTGTGATTCTAGGTAAACTTTAATCTTTCCTGGGAGAGGGCAGGACAGGGATTCCTAACCTCTTTAGATGTATTAGAAGCTGAGGCCTACAGAGAAATAATTTTCTTCAGATCTAGAAATGTTGAGGAATTCTCTAATTTTCTAATCAATTCACATAAATATTCCATTTCTGCTCATGCTTTTTAACACATTATTGACTGAGGGATTTTTACAGAAATCAATGCCTGTGACCAGTAATTTGCTATGTAAGTGACTATTGAAACACTCCCGTCAATAACTTTCATGTAACAAAAGACACATTAATATGTCTCTGGTCAATAAATTATTAATATATATAGTCCAGACAGGCTAGGCTGGACCTGGGGTTTATATCCCTTGGCTTGAGAGCTGGGTATTGGCAGTTGTTGTTGTTGTTCAGTTGCTAAGTTGTGTCCTGCTCTTTGTGGCTGCATGGACTGCAGCACACCAGGCTTCTCTGTCCTCCACTGTCTCCTGGAACTTGCTCAAGTTCATTTCCATTTATCAGTTAGTGCCTACCTTTGACACTCTCACTCCAAATGCATTGCCTAAGATGCAATGGCAAGGAATGGCTCTGACACGCCACCAGTGCCAGGGAGCACTTTAGCATCTAACTCAGGGGTTTCAAGCTGTTTTCAACACAGCTGCCTCAGGGGCTTGAGAAAAGAAGAGGAAAAGAAAAAGAGCAGACTGGAGGAAGTGGAATAGGTTCTGAGACGGAAAGAAAAGATTAAAAGAGGTTAGGGAGAAGAGGGGGTTTGGGGGGTAGAGAGAGAGAAAGGGAGGAGCGGGGAGGGGCGGGGAGGGCAAGGGGAGGGCTGGTTACTCTAGGAAATAAACAATGGCAACTTTCCTGCCCACGAGGCAGCCTGTTACTTGGAGCTTTGAACTCCTCAGGACAGTATGCTTTATCATCTGGAATAATAAACGCAGACCTGGTGGCCCAGAGAGCAGGCCAGCCGCGGGCTGGGGGTGCAGCCCTGTGCCCCACCACAATGGGCAGCCTGCTGTCTGCGTCTGCACAAAGGGGCCCAGGAAGGCATCCTCTGGGAGGCACCGGGGCCAAGAGGGCTCTCAGCTGGTGCTGAGTGAGCTTTTCAAAGTAAACAAGGGCTCCAGGGCCAGGGGGACCCTCCTGTTGGTGGTGACTCTGATGTGATGTGGGTCCTGGAAGGAGCTTGGTATTTTTAGCCCTCCAGTTGCTTTGAAAGCAAGAAAAGGAGTAAGAAACAGAGCCACAGCATGCAATCTATTATTTTTTAGGACATAATAGCTAACAGCTCCAAAAACATTCTGGATGTGCTCCACAGCTCATCAACAAACACATCACTGCAGAATGAGAGAAAGATAAACACCACATGTATCAGAGTGCTGACTGGTGCTGTGGGGGGATAGGGAGCCAGCTCTGCACTTGCCTCACCTGCAACCAATGACAGTCACTTACCTGTTGGTTCCTTGGTGCATCACCACCCTCCTCATTCATTCCTTTAAAGGAAAGCATTCTGGTTCGACCAGACGCCAGTTCAAGTCCTACTTATCTAGGCCACTAAGAGGTCATGGAAATCCTATGGGGTTGAGAGTCAGAGACCTGCTCTGCCCCCTTGCCTGCTGTGGCCTTGAATGAGTCACATGGTTCCCTTGAACCTGAAAAAAAGGGAAAGTGTTAGTTGTTCAGTCGTGCCTGACTCTTTGCCACCTCACGGATTGTAGCTTCCAGGTTCCTCTGTCCATGGAATTCTCCCAGCAAGAATATTGGAGCGGGTAGGTGAATTCAAAAGTTTCCTTGAGTTTTAACACTAAACAAGCTTTCAGAAATAGAAGTAAAGAAGGTTCCCAAGAGGCCAGGTGAGCCCCAGTGCTCCACACAAAATAAATACTTGCTGAGTAAACCAGTGAATAGGAGGTACAGCAGGGAGTGATGGCCCACTTTTACTTGCAAGGGTAGAAGGAATTGGACATTCTCCTATTATGTGCTTGGTTGCTTAGATGGTAAAGAATCCGCCTGCAATGCAGGAAACCCAGGTTCGATCCGTGGGTTGGAAGATCCCCTGGAGAAGGAAATGGCAACTCACTCTAGAACTCTTAGCTGGAGAATTCCATGGACAGAGGAGCCTGGTGGGCTACTGTCCATGGATTTGCAAAGACTCAGACATGACTGAGAGATTAACTATCACTTGCAGTTTTGTAATTTCTAAACCTCCTGAAGGGGGAAAGAAATTTTAATCTTGTGGTGGCAAACAGAAGCAGCCAGTCCTAGGAGCTGGTGGGTGAGTGGAGAATAGACTGCAGTGGGGGTGAGAAAGCAGGGAGCCAGCCAGAGTGTATGAGAGTGTGAAGCAGTGCTCGCCCTGCGGGGAAAGGATGCTAGACTAGGATGCGGAAGATTTAGGCTTGCCAACTGCTTGCATTAGAGCTTTCAGGCAGATCTACACTTCCAGAAGCTCAATCCCTCTTGGTGTCGATCCTTCCCTCCCCCTCTGCCTCAGCTGCAGTGCTATAGGCCAGCCTCAGTGCAGCCTACCTTCCTGTCCATTCAGGGTGATCCTTCCAGCCTCCTAACTGTTCTCGCTGCCCTTCAACCTTGCCCTGCTCCACTCCACTCTCCCCCAGGATGAAGATCAGGTCAGGCCACTGTCTAGCACACAACCATCAACTGTCCCTTTGTCTCAAGCTGATGTTAAGCTTTCAAGGCCCCCCTGAGGTCTGGCCCCCATTCACGATTCCAGTGTCAACACCTGCATTTGCTCTTTTGCACGCATCTTGAGGTTCCAGCCGCGTTGGACTCAGAAGGCTCCACCCTTTCCCAGACATGTGAACTTTCATATGTGCTGTTCTTCCACACATGCTCCTCCAAACCTCCTTTCAAGCATCTGCTATGCCTGGAAGACAGAGATCTGGAAGGCCTCTTGGGACAAATTGCTTCCCTCTGTACACAGCCCAATTCCAGGCCCCTATTGCTTGAAATACTCATTTGGGGAGATGGGCAAAAACAGAACCCTGAGAGAGCCAGGTTGTGGTCAGAGCAGCACATGGCTATCATGGTTATCAGTGGTTGTCAGAAGATGATTAATTCATGGATGTACCTATATAACAGGGATAAAGATCCTTCTCTTTTTAATCACAGGGCTATTGGAAGGATGCAAGCAATGCAAAAACATTCTATAGAAGGTAAAGGCTCTACGCATTTGAGGGTTTGTCATTATAATGATCTGATTCTAGAAAGAAGAGCAGAAACACAATTTATTCCTCTGTCTTCTCATTCCCTCTTTTCCTCCCTCCCTCTCCTCCTCCTTGCCTTCCTTCTCTTCCTTCTTCCCTATTCCTTCCCTTCCCTCCTCCTTTCTTGAGTGTTTGGCATTGCCCAAAACCCAGAGAAATACTAAAAAACATGGCAGACAAGATTCCCTCCCCCACCCAGAAACTAGACAGCTGTCTACTCCCTCCCCTGACCCCCATCAGAGAGGGCAGCTATGAGCTGTGTTATTTGGACTTAGAGTATCAGAGCTGCTTGGTACCTTTAAGTTTCCTTCTCCACAGTGTGAGATGATTCCCATCTTGATGGAGAATTGTGAGGCCTAAATTGCTAGGCCTGGCTTATGGCTTCCTAGGAATGATCTCCTGGACAAAGAATCTATTAAACTTCCTCACCTCCCAATAATAGCGGGAGCTTTTGTGAGATCTTAAAGGAAGGGATGTGCAACCCAGGCCTTGTGTGGAAAGAAAGAGCGTCTTCTTCCCCAGTGAGGGATCACACACACCAGGCAACCCATTTTTCTTTGAAGCTCTCTGCATGGATTTCTAGAACTTTCCCAAGCTCTGCATCATGGCTTCTTATGAACAACTGTGTTTAGGCTAACTTGGGGCCAGTCACGTTACCTTTCTGAACCTGTTTTTACACCTGTAAAAAGAGACCGTTAAAGTAGAAAATCATCCTTCAGTATCTTCCAGTGCAGTCACTCTCTGATTTTGGTTTGAGAGCACTATTACTATGGGAATGCTTTGCCTCCCCAACGAATGAGCTCTAATTAGCTTTGTCTATGTCTATTATAAAGGCTGGGAGCAGACACTCCCTCCTTTGTGGGCCAGACTGAAGTGTGAGGTCAGGGGTGGAGCCATGTTCCTCTTGTCAATTACAGTCCTAATTGAGCACTAGTCCTATGACAGACCCTAGACTAAAAGAAGAACCCCACTCTTCTCCGATCTCCTATAGGAGGCATCACTCTGTCAATATTTGAGACCTGACTTCCTTGAGGCACAGAACTGGTGAACAAAACGGGACCTGGCTCCTGCCCTCACTAGGCTGCCATTCCATCCGGGGAGACAGCCAGAAATGCTCCCAAGTAAGCCAAGAAATAAAGAAAATACTGGTAAATTGTGATCAGTGCTATGACGGTAGCCAGCAAGAGGCAGAGACTGAGAATAATGATGAGAGAAGCCATGCCGCATAGGAGGATTAGGGAGTCTGTCTGACTTGGAGACAAGCTTGTGGAAAACAGTGCACATTAAACCATGGAAATGATAACTATGGTGCTGAAACCACTCTGGGAAGAAAGTGGAGGAAATGATGAACTCTTTGCCTGGGAAACTTAAGACGTTCGAAACAACTGGTCCAAGGTCTTGAAGTGGGTCATAAGCAAGCCCAGGCTAGAATCTGGAGCCAGAAATGTTTCTTTTGCTTTCAAGTCTCTATCTTACTCCTTTGATTCTTCTGTCTTGGATCACTTCCTCTCCATTAGATTGCCTGGCGGGGGCGGAGTTGTCTTCAAAGAGACAGTCTTTGTGCCTTGGAAGAAGAGTCAAAGGTCATCGAAAAGAAAACACGTGTCATACTAAAAGTGTCAATGCAAAATTTAAGTTATACCATGAGATTAAGCTTCAAGCACTTCTCGCTCTTCAGTGGGTTCACCTACTGCATAGGCTTGTTATGTGCCTGGGGGACTAGTTGGAAAGCACCTTATAGATTGTAAAGTGCTGTACACATGCTAGGAATGATTGGATACCTGACCCCCACTCAGAGCCAGTGAAGACTTTTACTCTTTTACCTTTAGAAGATCACTTCTCCCATTCCCTCTTTTCTCTGAGAATTAGAAAGAAGAGTGGTTTAGTTCTGGAGTGGTGAGAGTTTCGACAAAGTGCTCTCTGCTCTTCTTTTCTTTTTTCTGGGGTCAATTAACTGCCAGAAATGTGTCGCTTCAAGCAGTCTTCCACATCTTATTTGGATAAAATGAATTATTACCACACCATTCTGTGCACTTTTCCCCCTTGTCTCTTCCAAGAATGTCTGTAACCAAACTACTGATTTCTACCAAAGTGCTTTCAACACTTTTTAGACATTAGAGACCAAAGAAGTGAGAAGGACTGAAAGCAATGAGGAAAATCAGAAGTTTCTCATGGTTCCAGATACAAAGCTTCCTCCAGGCAGCTTTCCCAGGTTTGCTAGCAGCAAATGAGGGTTTACTCAATGCCTGCAACCTGCACATGGAAATCATGTAGCTCCTATTTTTTTTTGTTGTTGTTGCTTTTGTCCCTTCAGTCAATGACAAAGGTCTGTTCTGGGTATTGGGGTTGCAATGATGAGCCCTATGACTCAACAAGCTTTCAAGACATAGAATATGTAAATAAGTAAATATAAGTAATGGCATATGGCAAAGTGTATGAAATGAAAAGTTGTAGGAGTGTAGAGGAAGTAGAGGGAGATGACTTCCTGCTGGAGGGATGAGGAAAGAGCAGACCTTAATTCTGGATCCTGAAGAAGGTTGTATTTGAGCTTGTCCTTTAAAGATGCTAGGGGTCATATAGATTGAGATAGGGCAGCAGATGCAGGTAGGGAAGACTACATCATCCAAAATGAGGTTGTTAGCACATTCCAAGGCAAGAGAAAGCAGGAACTAAAGAATAAAGAATCTTTTAGAAAGGAAAATAACCCAGTTTGCCTGCTGCATATAATACATGACAAAGATATGAGTAGATGTTTTAACAGAGAAAAAATTTGGACTTTGGTGATAACCTTAATTCAAATTTAGGTCCATGTTACCCCATTAACTAACTGTAATCTTGAATACACCTCATCACCTCTCAGAATTTAGTGTTTTTCATCCAGTATGAGAAGAATAATGCTGTCATTTGGAGTGGTGAAGATTTTAGGTCCTATTTTCTGTGAAGGAGCGTAGAAGGGTGCTTGGACCAAAACATCAGCTCATACAATTGAGAGCCTTGTTTGGCTCTCTCAGCAAAGGGCTCGAAGCTATTAAGGCTAGGCATCAAGCACAGCTGGTCCTAGCTGGCCTTCATATTAAAATCTGGCAACATGTGTAGTCTTTTATACTATGTGTTTCTGGCCCTGTAACTTCAAATCTAGACAAGGAAATGGAGGCTCAGAGAACTGGAGATTGTTGATGAAGAAGGGATTTTCTCTTCTTTCTGCTTTCCACCTTGACCTGTAGAGGAGAGACTGTCCCTTCTACGCTCCTCTCAGGGAGACTGACTCACTCTTTTTCCACTCTCTTACATACTTTTCTCTGAAAAGCAGAATCTAATATGCTCAGTGCCAATGGAAAGAAAACTCTGACCACTTGCTAACAATTCCCATTTTCTGTTGCCTGTTCTAGATTCTCCCTGTATAACTGGGGGTATCATAGGAAGAGTGTAGGTCATATTGCTTTCAGATGGAAACCTAAGCCCTTTCAACTGTTAACCCTTGACAGTAATTTTGAGTTACAGGTCACAGGTTTTTGCTTCTTCTCCCTTTGAGATGTGGAATCAGTTTCTTTATCCCTGTCATCTGGATTGGCTTTTTGACTTGCTTTGGTAAAAGCAAAGAAACAGAAGTGACTGGAGAGGTCTGAGCCTCAGCCTTAAGAGATGTTACCTGCTCCCCTTTGTTCTCTTGAAACCTTGTCACCTCCATGCACAGCCAGGCTGACTTTTTGAATGAAAAGAAACCAACGGAGAGAGGTCTCAGTCATCTGAACCAGCACCGTCAAGGAAGTCACAGACTGGCCATCCTCTGGTTGCCCTATCAAATGATGCATATAGATCAGTGAGCTCAACCAAGATCAGTCCAGCCCAGCCCAGATCAGCGGACCTGTAGCTTTCTGAGCAGTAACAAATGGTTATCATTTTAAGCTCATAAGTTTTGGGGTGATCTGTTGTATAACAAAAGCTACCAGATACAGAGGATGATTACATAAATTTTAAAAAGCGATGTTTGTTTCCCATTTGACTGGTGATCTTTGTGCTCCAGCAGGAAGAGGGCTCTTTGGTAACTTGAACCACTACAGAAATGATAGCTTCATTTTAAGGTTGACATTAGTCTTATGAGGCTACCAGGTATGGCCACACAAATTATGTATAGCAGTATTCTAGGGAATCAATGCACATCCTGGCATGTATCATATATGCTCTATGAAACTAAAGATGACCCCTGGATTTGTGCAATGCAGTGGCCCTTAAAATTATTTAAGATAATGTGTGTGAAGTAGTCTCTGGCATGTAGTTGATGCAAAGCAAACATCCATTTTACAGTCATTTCTTGGTATTGAAATATTTTACTATATTGAATTTTGTGATTATTAATACTTCATTATCAAATAAACCTCCATTTTCCCATCAGAAAAGTGTCCAGGGAGTGATGACAGTTGAGGCAGGGACAAAATGAACTTTAAGGTTGTTTTTCAGCATGGATACTCTGTGATTCATGGCTAACACAGATCTTCCCATAAAAAGGAGCCAAAACACATGCCTGAGTGAGCTCCTTTCGTGAAACTGGGGACATGGCCCCAGTAGTGCAGGGTGGCAGGCCATCAGTCAGGCAGCTGCATGAGCAACCTGAGAAGCAGGCCATAAAGCTGCCAAAGCTGCCCTTTGCTTTGCCCCAAAGAGAAGGCAGAGGCAAGGCCTTTGTGCCCGGAAGTTCTTGCTTGGCAGGAAAGCGGCTGTGCATGTTCTGAGCAGGACGGACCTGAGGAACCTAAACAGTTGATGTCCCATAGAAGTCACAGATCAATCCTGTGATTTGAGATAAAAAGCAAGAGCATAGAAAACTGAAAGACTGATGTCTATTTTTGCCATTTATCATCCTCCCTATCTGTTACTCAGCTCCTCATCAGACTTAGAACTCCTACAGAATTTTACTTACTTCCAATGGAGCTCTGGAAATGGCACTGAGATTAGGGGAGGGTGAGTTCCAGTCCTAAATTTTCTACTCACCAGCCAAGTTACCTTGAACTCTGATAGCTGAGTCTTATCCCAGAAGCTCTATTGGAGCAGCCTGGCCTGGGGCTTGGCCATGGAATCATTGAACAGCTGCCTAGTTGGTTGTCCACTGCAACCAGGGTTGAGAACCACTGAGTTAATCATTTTAGACTTTGGGTCCCTCATCTGTCAAATGGGGACAGTAAAACCAACCTACTTTGTGATGTTGTTGTGCCATCCAGTGCAGATGGACAATAGATGGGGAACGACACTTACTTATTTGGAAGGATCCTGTCCCTGTGGTCTTGAGCCAGGTACATGAGGCCTTAAGGACCCAACTATGTCTATTCTTTAATCACCTCTTTCACTACCAGGACTCAACTCTGTGGGGTATAGGTAGAACCAGGGTAGACCTGAGGAATAGTGTGAGTTACATTCAGGATGTCCTGGTCAGAGGAAATAGGACATCCTACCAGTCACCAGTGAACTGGTTATATTTGCCCCCACAATCCTTGTTTGAGTGGTTAAGCAAGTGGTCCTTAAAGGTAATTAATAATAAAGAAACAATTGTGCCCTATTTACTCAGCCAGTGTTAGGATCTGGGTAAGGATGGGAGGGGATGGGAAAGGGAACAAGGTGGGTGGTATATACAGCTGCATCCTATTTCCATTGATTGATTTGGACATGTCAGCCTGCATTCACTCAACAGACCTCTCCATGGGGCTGACTCTTTGCTAGGTGCCAGGATACTGAGGTTATTCAGACCCTATCCTTGCCTTCAAGCTGTTCACAGCAGAGAGCAAAATCTACAGTTAGTAGTGCTGTTAAACGTCCAGTAGCCAGGACTCATGTTAATAGTGATGTGGGAGAACAAGGCCTGGGGAAACATTCTTGGGAGAACTGGCTTTAGATCACTAATCAGGCCCTCGTTGGCATCCTTTGAATTTCTTAGCTAGCACATGTTTTAAGCACTCTGTTTCCAGTCTCATTTTCTAATCCGTTTCCCCAAAAATATGCTCTAATGGTGTCACCCTTCTGCTCAGGTGCTTTTCTCCCCCCACCCCCCAACCCACTGTTATTGTTCAGTTGCCCAGTCATGCCCAACTCTTTGTGACCCCATGGACTCCAGCATGCCAGGCTTCCCTGCCCCTCACTATCTCCTGAAGTTGGCCGAAGTTCATGTCCATTGCATCAATGATGCCATCCAGCCTTCTCATCCTCTGACACCCTCTTCTCCTTCTGCTCTCAATCTTTCCCAGCACTGGGGACTTTTCCAATGAGTCAGCTGTTCACATCAGGTGACCAAAATACTGGAGCTTCAGCTTCAGTTCTTCCAGTGAGTATTCAAGGTTGATTTCCCCTAAGACTGACTGGTTTTATCTCCTTGCTGTCCAAGGGACTCTCAGGAGTCTTCTCCAGGACCACAGTTTGAAGGCATCAATTCTTTGGCTCTCTGCCTCCTGTATGATCCAGCTCTCACAACTGTACATGGCCACTTGAAAGACCATAGCCTTGACTATATGGGTCCTTGTCAGCAGAGCAGTGTCTCTGCTTTTTAACACACTGTCTAGGTTTGTCCTAGCTTCCCCCACCCATTACTACCTGCAAAATAAAAGCCAGCTTCTTTATAAAGGTACTCACAGCCTCTCTGGAATGGCTGGGGCCATTCTTCTTTCCAGCCTTGTCTGCCTCTACATGCCTGCTTGTGTGGCCTTGGGCTCAGCCCACCTGGAACTATTTGACACTGCCCTGAGACTCAGGTTCTTTCACACCTGAATGTCCTCTCATAAGCCTGAAATGTTTCTCTTTTCTCCACACCCTCAATCTCTTTGTTTTCTCACCAGCCTGAACTGTTTGCTACCCACTCAGTAGTCCCCTTCATGTTTGTGCATAAACTGTGTCCTCTGTTGAAATAACCTTCCTCTTGTCTTTTGTCTGTCTGAAAAAGTACCTTCTAATCTTTCAAAGATGAATTCAAATCTGTCTCCTGGTGAGGCTTCTGGTTCCCCCAGTGGTGATGGTTTCCTCTTCTGGGCTCCATGTACACAATGAGTGTCTCTGTCTCACTTACAGCAGCCTTGTGTAATGAGACAGACAGAAGTAAGCAGTGGATCTTTGCCACTTTGGGAGACTTAGGTATTAGAAGTTCATTTTACTTACTTCTCTATTTAGGCCTCTGTTAAGGGAAAGGGAACATGCCAGCTGGTGGCTGGTAACTTAACTGGATTTATCTTTATATTGATCTTTCATTTCCCTGGATTTAGTGTCTAGCTCTCTCTTGGGATCAGATTTCATTTCCAGGCTAAGTCAGTCAAACAGGAAATCTCTTGCAATTATTTGCCTGACTTTTCAATGTTTTATGCAGTTTACAGGTTAAAAGGCTTGCAGACCAAGGGATTAAATACACAAAAGGCTGACCTGCAGCAGTTGGGGAGAAGAGCCAAGGACAACCCACGGTCAAGTCCTTGGACTTTGTGTTTTTTAAGACAGAAAATTGACTTTAAGTTATTATTTAGCCCCACTCACAGGACACAATTTTCTGATTTTCTTTTTTTCCCCATACTTTATAAGCAACAATTCCAAAATACAGAGCATTTTTAAATAGAACTTTTAACCTTGCAATTGCAAAGTATAATGGACTAGAAAGAGAACTGGTTATCAGTTTCTTATGAATCACCCTGAGGTCTTGTCTTCCCAACTGTGAAATAAGGAATTACACCGGGAATCCCCAAGATCTCTTTCTAACTTAAATATTTTCAATCATTTCTTTATTATTTCGTGTGTCACCCCTCGGCTGTAGTCAATGGACAATCCTTTTTTTTTTTTTTTAAAGCATCCACCACGGACCTTGCGTCTTCTTCTCTATCATCTATGAGCTGGCATCACCCAGACTTGCTGATTCCCTACAGTAAACTCCAGGATCTTTAACATTCAAGTTCCTCTACCATTTGCCCCTAATGAACATTTTCTAAGGATGACCTCTGCTAATCCCAGACCTAATAGAACATTTACTATTCCCCTAAATGCCACACCAATCCACCTTTTATGTTTTGGTACATGCTGTTCTTTGCCTCTTATACCCTTTATGATCTCAGCATTTGGCAAAATCCTACAGAGCTATCCCCAGATACAGAATCATAAGAGTCCTTGTTTGGCATTTCCTAGGATTCTGCATTGTTACCTTTTCTGATAACCCTGTTCCTGCATTGATCTCTGGTTTGGATATTTGGCCTCTGCTCCTGTTTCTGTTATTAGACTTAGGTCTTGTTCCTGATACCATTTTTGGTAACCTTTAGGGGAAAACACTTCAGTACTCTTGACTGAAAAATCCCATGGACGGAGGAACCTGGTGGGCTGCTGTCTATGGGGTCGCACAGAGTCGGACATGACTGAAGCGACTTAGCAGCAGCAGTAGCAGGGGAAAACAGTGAAATCCAAACCTGGAAGTCCTTGCTTGTTCCTTCTCCCAATAGCAACCGTAACCACTCCCCACCCTCATCCATTTAACTGCTCTTCCTCCAAACAACTGACTGAGCTAAACCTTCAGAGGTGTTTCTCTCCTGCTCGAACTTTCCCCTATCGCCAGTTACTGTGTGTACCCTCTGTCCCCTGCTCTTTCCTTTCAGCTTTACAAATGGCTGGATCCCAGAAAGTACACATTGGGCCATTGTCACCACACCTGGTGAAAAGTATCCATATCATCTAATAATGTACAATATTTAAGGGAATTCTGACTTCAGATTTTAGGAAACCATGTCCTATAAAAGCAATCACACTAAGTGAGAGACTTCAAATTTAAAGTTCCTAGTGTTTCTAACGGAGAAGGCAATGGCAACCCACTCCAGTACTCTTGCCTGGAGAATCCCATGGACGGAGGAGCCTGGTAGGCTATGGTCCTTGAGGTCACTAAGGGTCGGACACGACTGAGCGACTTCACTTTCACTTTTCACTTTCATGCATTGGAGAAGGCAATAGCACCCCGCTCCAGTACCCTTGCCTGGAGAATCCCAGGGACAGAGGAGCCTGTTGGGCTGCTGTCTCTGGGGTCGCACAGAGTCGGACACGACTGACGGACTTAGCAGCAGCAGCAGCAACAGTGTTTCTGAGGCCATTTTCTTTTAGAGTTTTATAACAATGGTCTATCCTTGGTCAGAAACATAGGTCCTTCGTAGCATGTTTGTTATAAATAAGCTTTGTGGTGCGATGTATATGACTCCAAATACCAGCACTGCACATTTATTTCTGTATTACCATGGGTAAGGTATGGAATCTTTCTGACCACCCGTGTCCTCATATGTAAAATGATGGTCTTACTTCCATCACTGGGACTCTGTGAGGATTACATGGGGTTAGTTATATTGGAGAAGGCAATAGCACCCCACTCTAGTACTCTTGTCTGGAAAATCCCATGGACAGAGGAGCCTGGTAGGCTGCAGGCCATGGGATTGCGAAGAGTCAGACACGACTGAGCGACTATACTTTCGCTTTTCACTTTCATGCATTGGAGAAGGAAATGGCAACCCACTCCAGTGTTCTTGCCTGGAGAATCCCAGGGACGGGGGAGCCTGGTGGGCTGTCGTCTATGGGGTCACACAGAGTCGGATACGACTGAAGCGACTTAGCAGTAGCAGCAGTTATACCTGAAATCATGTTCTGTGGCTTCCCACCATTAGCTCCTTTACATTCTTTCAATAATAGAGCCTGTTTCTGGATCTAAAACATGAATTTCATTCTGAGGAAGGTCATCTTAAGTTTGAGGATACCAATTGGTTAGGAGGAGCCAGACCAAAGTGGGTCCTTGAATACCCATGAGAGGAGTTCACCTTTTTGAAACTGCACCTTTTTATTGCCTATGACTCTTACAGTCACAGATCTGTCTTAATTTGTTTGGATAGCCATCCAATCTCAACATGTTCTCCCTGAACTTTTAACCACAGAGATCTTAGGAGACTTTTGCTTGAACTTCTGTGGGTAGTAAAGGGCGGGGGAGCTTAGACAGTGGTTGTTTAGGAAGGCCTTATAATGGACTAGTCTCTGCTGGGAGGATTTCATGGTGATTTATATGCTATCTCATTTAATGTCTAAGGGACTGTGTGTGTGTGTGTAGTTACTGTGGTTACAGCTGCAACTATTATTATAACTTCTGCTGTTATTACAATTATTTAATATTAAAGATAATTGGGATGTGTCATAACAGAGTGGTTTAAGTCACGGTCATCGAAGCTGGCTGCCTGCTTCAAAGCCAAATTCAGTTTATTCCTCATATAATTGGAATGAAAATATTAATAAGACTCATTGTATGAGGTGGATCTGAGAATTAAATGTGTTAATACAAATGAAAAGCTTAGAGAATTATTTAGTCAGAGCCAAGGACTATATAGGTTGTAGCTACTGGTATTATGTAAATAGTACTGTTATTATTAAGATTCTTGTGTGAAGTCAGGACTTAACTTCAGTTTCAGGCTAAGGAATTTAGCCTTCAATTGATACTGAGAGTACACAAGCCCTCCAGATGCCCAGTACTGTGTACTATGTACTATTTATGATGTATACCCCCTCTTAGCCAGGTATGGGGTTTTCTTCTCTAGACTGTTTCTCAGGCACAGAAATATGCCCACATCACAGAAGTCCAGAAAAAGTGCTAGAGGGTCCATTTTTCTCAAATTTGAGAATACTAGCATGAAGAAAGGCTGATGGCGTGTCAGTGCTGTATATAAAGATCTACAGGATAAAGACAGAGCATTGCATGGAATATCAAATTTACTAGAGATGTGTAAGTAAATCAGCCCCTTTCAAGTGTACAAAAGAGAGATTTGTGTATATATATAACCATACATATATATTATTTTTTTATTCCATTATAATTTGTTATAAGATATTGAGTATAATTTCCTGTGCTATGTAGTAGCTCTTTGTTACTTATTTTGTATATGATGGTATGCATGTGTTAATCCCATACTCCCAATTTTTCCCTCCCCCACTTCCCCTTTTGTAGTCATGTTTGTTTCCTATGTCTGTTAGTTTGTTTCTGTTTTTATAAATAAGTTCATTTGTACTATTTTTTTTAGTTTGCACATATAAGTGATATATAAAATATATCTGTCTGACTTGCTTCACTTAGTATGATAATCTCTAGGTCCATCCATGTTGCTGCCAATGGCATTATTTCGTTCTTTTCTATAGTGGAGTAATATTCCATTGTGTGTGTGTGTGTGTGTGTGTGTGTGTGTCCATCCATTTCACATCTTATTTACCCATTCATCTTAAAGAGTTGAAGGACTCTTAATGTTGCTTCCATGTCTCGGCTCTTGTAAATATTGAACATTGGAGCTCATGTATCTTTATGAGTTAGAGCTTTCATCTTTTCCAGATATATTCCCAGGAATGGGATTGCTGAAGAATATGGTCATTCTAATTTTATTTCCTTAATGAGCCTCCATACTGTTTCCATAGTGGCTGCACCAATATATATTTTGACCAACACTGTAGGAGGGTTTCATTTTCTTCACAACCTCTCCAGCATTCATTATTAGTGGACTTTTTGATTTTGATCAATCTGACCAGAATAAGAAGATACATCATTGTAGTTTTTATTTGCATTTCTCTAATGATTACTGAAGTTGGGCATCTGTTCATGTGCCTGTTGGCCACCTGTATGTCTTCTTTGGAGAAATGTCTGTTTAGGTCTTCTGCCCATTCATTTTTATGGCTATTGAATTGTATGAGCTATTTGTATAATTTGGAAATGAATCCTTTGTTTTTTGCATTATTTGCAAATATTTTCTCCCATTCAGTAGGCTGTCTTTTTATTTTGTTTATAGTTTCCTTTGCTGTACAAAAAAGCTTATAAATTTGATTAGGTCCCATTTGTTTATTTTTGCTTTTATTTCTATTGTTTTGGAAGAATAACCTAAGATAACATTGCTATAATTTATGTCAGAGAACATATTGTATATGTCCTCTTCTAGGAGTTTTATGTTATCATGTCTTATATTTGACTCCTTAAGCTGTTTTGAATTTATTTTGTTGTATGGTGTGAGGGAGTATTCTAACTTCACTGATTTACATGTAGCTGTCAAACTTGCCCAGCACCACTTTCTGAAGAGACTGTCTTTTCTCCATTGTGTATTCTTGCCTCATTTGTCAAAGATCAATTGCCTGTAGGTGTGAGGTTTTTTTTTCCGGGCTCTCTATTCTGTGCCTTTGATCCATAGGCCTGCTTTTGTGCCAGTGCCACTCTGATTAATTTTTGTAGCTTTAAGGTCCGTCTAGTCAAGGCTATGGTTTTTCCTGTGGTCATGTATGTATGTGAGAGTTGGACTGTGAAGAAGGCTGAGTGCCGAAGAATTGAACTGTGGTGTTGGAGAAGACTCTTGAGAGTCCCTTGGACTGCAAGGAGATCCAGCCAATCCATTCTGAAGGAGATCAGTCCTGGGATTTCTTTGGAAGAAATGATGTTAAAGCTGAAACTCCAATACTTTGGCCACCTCATGCGAAGAGTTGACTCATTGGAAAAGACTCTGATGCTGGGAGGGATTGGGGGCAGGAGGAAAAGGGGACGACAGAGGATGAGATGGCTGGCTGGCATCACTGACTCGATGGATGTGAGTCTGAGTGAACTCCGTGAGTTGGTGATGGACAAGGAGGCCTGGTGTGCTGCAATTGATGGGGTCACAAAGAATCAGACACGACTGAGCGACTGAACTGAACTGAACATTATCTGAAATCTGAAAGGATTGTGCCTCCAGTTTTGTTCTTTTTCTCCAGGATTTCTTGGGCAATTCTGGGTCTTTTGTGATTCCATATCAATATCAGGACTATTTATTTTAGTTCTGTGAAAAATTTCAAGGGTAAGTTGATAGAGAGCACATTAAACTGGTAGATTGCTTTGGGTAGTATGGCCATTTTAACTATATTGATTCCACCAATCCAAGAGCATGGGCTATCTTTCCATTTCCTAGAACCATCTTTGATTTTGTTTATTAGTGTTTTATAGTTCTCAGCTCATAAATCTTATAGGTAACTTTTACATAACATGAACACTTCTAGAAATATGGGCTAGAAGGTCAAATTGGCATAATTCTTAGATAAGTCATTAGTCCTTAAAGACTCTTAAGGAGGTGGCCTTGGGCTGTACCTCTAGGACCCACTGAGGCACTTGATCATTTTCATTTGTCCTTAAGAGTCCTTGCAGATAACATTTGAGAAGTGCTATCTAGCTGACATCTTGGAAGTGATTAGAGAAATCAGTAGGGTGTGTTCAAGACCTTGAAGAGGGAGCAAGAATTTTGCTGGTAACAGTTATGGGCACAGGTTTCTGAAGAGAAGAACAATGTGATCAGAGTGGAATTTTTTTTTTTTTTGAAGATCATGGTGGCAACATGTAGCAGTGAGTAGAAAATAGAAGAGATTGGAGGTGGGGGACCAGTTCAGAGGTTTCTAGAGTTATCCAGGAGAAGGCTTCTATGGTCATCCAAGAGAAGCTGTCAACTGATGGTAGAGTGCTTCTCATGAGGCCAGCAGAAGGTTGGGAAGAGAAGTTAATACAGCAGGAGTGGGGACCACAGGCATTTGGACCACTTCTTTATGTGACTCACCTGTGCCTTCAGGGCCTCTGAGCTCAGTCTCATCTATACCAGGTCCATTTGATGATGGAGTACAGCTCTGTACGCCAAAATTTATGGCTCGGTGGGTCAGATAGCATCCAGTTTGCAATGGGCAGCTTAGGGAGTATGGTAATTTGCTGGCCCATGGCTAAGCATTCGGCCCTTACTAAGGCTATTACTGTGAGAACAATATGAAGGATGACAGAAATGACATACCAAGGTAGAAGGAAGCCAATATGCCATTGGTTTGAAACAGATGACACCTAAAGGGATAAGAGAAAAACTTCAGGTGTATAATGTTGCGAAGGTTATAAGACATGATCGGTATTTTCTTTTCTCATCTTTAAATAAAAATATGCTGAGTGTAGAATGGCTATTAAGAATAGTATGTTAGGAATTCAGAGTGGTTAGCGAGCACTGTGGTCTGGGTGAGATGGAAAGATGGGAATAAAAGAAATTTCTAAAGGAGATGGTACCTGGTCTGCACCTCAAAGATCTGGTAGGACTTCAGAGGAAAATGGATAAACATTCCAGACAGGGAAAAGACATTGAGCCTGAAGTCCTTAAAATAATGTAACTTGTCTCCTTACTTTGATTCACAGGGGAGGAATTCACCCAAGGCCATTGGCCAAGTGGAAGAGCTCAAAGGTCAAGGACTGTACATTTTTTTGTAGCATTTCTCATTTTTTTGAGTTTAAATGAAGCCGAATCCAGCAGGGAAATGAGCACATGTTATACATCTTCAAAGCCAGAAGCATTTGTGGCCAGAAAAGTGTGCTGGTTGGATAATAATACAAATGACTAACGTACCCTCCTAGGTCTCCTGTGGTCTGAGACCCAGGAATCTGGGCCAGGCAGGAGACAAACAGGCGGTGGCTCCAAGTGAGAGTGATTAAGCAAGAAATAGCCAATGACGAAGGTAATGCTGTTCTGGGAATTACTAGAGGGGTTCTCATTCCAGTGGCCCTGAACAAACCAGGTTACTTCTCTGGGCTTCAGGTTTCCTCATTAATGTCTTGATATAATATCCTTGAGGGCCATGATATAATATCCTGAAGGGTCATGAATTACCAGCAAGTGTCTACCCCATTAGCCAGGGCTGCATCTTGCAATGCATCCAACCACATACAGGCCCAGGCTTAGGAACAAATCATTTTGTACTTATTCCTAGTCATCCTTTAAGATTCAGTTAGCTGTCTTCAGTGTTATTGTTTAGTCGCTAAGTCATGTCTGACTCAATGGAAGGATCTAATTTCCCCAGACGGAGCTGATTGCTGCTCCCATAGCACTTGGAATATACAATTGTCACAATCGAGACCTTGCAAGGAAATATCAAAAGGGCCATCTCTTTTATTTTCTCAATGGACATTTCAAGAGCATGCAAGCCTTTGAATTAGGCTTTTCAGATCAGGGATTCTTAGCTCTAACTTTGGGTCTGCCTGGCCAGAGAGGGAATATGTGAGATACTGAATTCTCAGAGATATGAAATTGCTCTTAATAAAGGTGCAGAGATGTATCTGTTTCTTGGTCTTTTTGAGTGGATAACTTCTTCATCTGTTTGAGCCTCAATAAATATTTCTCACAAGCTAGGTATCCCAGAAAACCACCTCCTGATTTACTTTTCTCCTTAAACTCTGTTCAGGTATGATATTAGAAAGATAAGAGGGCACAGAGTGAGACAGACAAGGGTTCAAATCCAAGGTGCACTGCTTGCTTGCTATGTTTTCTTAGGAAATAGACTTTACTTCCCTGAGATTTCATGTCTTCATCTACAAAATCCAATAATAATATTGATTCTGTTTGATGGTTAAGTGAAGCAGTATATATAAAATCAGAACAGTCTAAGGTTTTAGAAAATGTGAGTTGAACCCCTGCCTTGTGTCAGTCTGACACAGATACACACTTGGGCTTCCCAGCAAGTTATTTAGAAAGACAGGCAAAGGGCAGTTTTCTCCCTGGCAGAGGGGCTGGAGGTGAATTTACTTCCTCTTTAACCAGCAGGAGAGGTTTGCAGGTGTGTGGGCAAGACTCAGGCTCCTCTGCGCCTGGCAGACACTCAGCTGGGCTTAGCTGAGTTCCTCCTGGTGCCGAAAGATTCATCTACAGAGTAGAGGTTCACCCCTAGGGAACCCCAGGAAAGGCCAACCCCAGCTGTGCTCACCCACCTTGACTCTGCTCTGCTGAGACAAGTACTGCCTGTGACCTACTACCCAGCCATGCCCCTCCTCCAGATGCTTACAGGGACTCAGCTCATAGTACCCCTCTCCATACAGTGTGATTCAGGGGACAGTCAGCGAACGCTCACTCAGTACCAGGCTGTGTGATCTGTGTTTGCTTACTGAATCCTCACCAGCCCCAGAAGCGGTGACATTGTTCCAGTTAACACACAGGGAAACTGGAGCCAGGAAATCTGTGATACCCCTTATTTGGGGTTCTGTACTGTCATTGTGAGTCCAGGTTGCTGTAACAGAATACCATATACAGGGTGGCTTATAAAATACAGACATTTCTCATGGTCTGAAAGCTGAGCAGCCCGAGTTCAGGACACAGCAGGTTGGTGTTTGGTGAACACCTGTATTCTGGCTCATAAACAGCAGTCTTTTCACTGGGTCCTCACATGACAGAAGGAGGGGGGTAGCTCGTAAAATGGTGGTCTCTTTTATAATAACAGAAATTCCATTCATGAGGGCTTCACTATCAGGATCTAAGCACCCCTCAAAGACCCTCATCTCCAAATACTATCACATTGGGTTTAAGATTTAACAGATAAATTTTGAGTAAACAGTACTTGCAGCACCTAATAGAGTGCTCGGTGCTTATGGAAACTGAGGGGTTGTCCTGTGAAGAGATGGTCTGAGTTGCTCTGTGCACAGATGAGCTTGTATGGACTAAGGAATGATTTCAGATTTATCCCCTTTTCACTGAAGGCTGAGAAGTTCCTAGAAGCAGCAGATAGTTCTTAAGGAAGAGCAAGTCCCCAAAGTAATAGAAAAGTCCCACAGAAATGAATCCTGGACTGAAATCAGATATATTCAAGCTCTAACATGGCAAGCAGATGTCAAAGTCTAGGCCTCAATCCACTCTCTATGCTCCCCAAGCCAGGATGCTTTCAGTTCAGTTCAGTTCAGTTCATTCACTCAGTCAGGTTGGACTCTTTGCGACCCCATGAACTGCAGCACGCCAGGCCTCCCTGTCCATCACCAACTCCTAGAGTCCACCCAAACTCATGTCCATTGAGTTGATGATGCCATCAAATCATCTCATCCTCTGTCGTCCCCTCCTCCTCCAGCCCTCAATCTTTCCCAGCATCAGGAGATGCTTTACAGGGTCAGATTACATTCAAATATGAAAATCAGTATTAAAGTACTGAGAAAGAGGACCAGGTATGTAGGAACTAGAGGGAAAATATTAATATATCAAGATAGGTTTTTCATGAAAGGAGAACATGTTAAATCATTTAAAATGCACACATCTCCAGAATGTTCCTAATATAAAGTGTTCATGGATGAAGGTCAAGGGACAAGCCCTCAGGTAATAAAGTCTTCCACCCTACCACCTCCTTGAACCCCATGCAAGTCAGTAGCTATGGCTTTATGCTCATGGTTGACCATGCATGACCTTCCTAAGTGGGCCTTAGGAAGCATCACTACGAACAAAGCTAGTGGAGGTGATGGAATTCCAGTTGAGCTATTTGAAATCCTAAGAGGATACTGTTAAAGTGATACATTCAATATGCCAGCAAATTTGGAGAACTCAGCAGTAGCCACAGGACTGGAAAAGGTCAGTTTTCATTCCAATCCCTAAGAAAGGAAATGGCAAAGAATGCTCAAACTACTGCACAATTGCACTCATCTCACACGCTAGTAAAGTAATGCTCAAAATTCTCCAAGCCAGGCTTCAACAACCATTGAAGCCGTGGACTTCCATTGAAGCTGTTGGATCTGTGAACTTCCAGATGTTCAGGCTAGATTTAGAAAAGGCAGAGAACCAGAGATCAAATTGCCAACATCTGCTGGATCATTGAAAGAGCAAGAGAGTTCCAGCAAAACATCTATTTTTGCTTTATTGACTATGCCAAAGCCTTTGACTGTGTGGATCACAATAAATTTTGGAAAATTCTGAAAGAGATGGGAATACCAGACCACCTGAGCTGCCTCTTGAGAAACCTGTATGCAGGTCAGGAAGCAACAGTTAGAACTGGACATGGCACAACAGACTGGTTCCAAATAGGAAAAAGAGTATGTCAAGGCTGTATATTGTCACCCTGCTTATTTAACTTCTATGCAGAGTACATCATGAGAAACACTGGGCTAGAAGAAGCACAAGCTGGAATCAAGATTGCCGGGAGAAATATCAATCACCTCAGATATGCAGACGACACCACCCTTATGGCAGAAAATGAAGAACTAAAGAGCCTCTTGATGAAAGTTAAAGAGGAGAGTGAAAAATTTGGCTTAAAACTCAACACTCAGAAAACTATGATCAGGGCATCTGGTCCCATCACTTCATGACAAATAGATGGCAAATCATGTCAGACTTTATTTTGGGGGGCTCCAAAATCACTGCAGATGGTGATTGCAGCCATGAAATTAAAAGACGCTTACTCCTTGGGAGTAAAGTTATGACCAACCTAGATAGCATATTAAAAAGCAGAGACATTACTTTGCCAACAAAGGTCTGTCTAGTCAAGGCTATGTTTTTTCCAGTAGTCATGTAGGATGTGAGAGTTGAACTATAAAGAAAGCTGAGCACCGAAGAATTGATGCTTTTGAACTATGTTGTTGGAGAAGACTCCTGAGAATCCCTTGGACTGCAAGGAGATCCAACCAGTCAATCCTGAAGGAAATCAGTTCTGAATATTTATTGGAAGGACTGATGTTGAAACAAACTCCAATACTTTGGCCACCTGATGCGAAGAGCTGACTAATTTGAAAAGACCCTGATACTGGGAAAGATAGAAGGTGGGAGGAGAAGGGGATGGCAGAGAAGAAGATGGTTGGATGGCATCACTGATTCAATGGACATGAGTTTGAGTAAACTTCAGGAATTGGTGATTGACCAGGAGCCCTGGCGTGCTGCAGTTCATGGGGTCGCAAAGAGTTGGACATGACTGAGCAACTGAACTGAACTGACCTTACATACATGTGACCCTATTTAGGTGGCCCCAAACCGTTTCCTTGGGCTTCCCTTGTGGCTCAGCTGCTAAAGAATCAGCCTGCAATTCTGGGTTTGACCCCTGGGTTGGGAGGATCCCCTGGAGAAGGGAAAGGCTACCCACTCCAGTATTCTGGCCTGGAAAATTTCATGGACTGTATAGTACATGGGGTCACAAAGGGTCGGACACAACTGAGCAACTTCACTTCACTTCAAAGCATTTCCTAATTGATTTTCAAGAATGCACATATTTTATTGTTCTTTGAGGCTTAATCAAGGATCTTAAGTTGACAATTAGCCTTCAAGGTGAAAGTTTTCAGTTTACTTTGCAGTTTTCTCAGGCAAAGGGGATCTTCCTTGTATTTCTTACACACTAGTCCTTTACTTTCTGTATTTAAAGTTCTCATGATTCTTTGCTACTAGGGCTTCAATGGATCTAGAAACTACTTGGTGAAAGTCAAACATTTTATGGATGTGCTAATTTAGGCTTAGAGGAAAAGGAGATGACTTTGCTATTATAATGATCTTAATCATCATAAGCACAAATTATGATCTTGATTAATATCTCTGCATAATGAATAAGGCACAGGCTTCCTCAGCCAGGGATTGTGGGTTCGTGTCCCATCTGGGTGGTTAGACTTTGGGCTT
Organism: Oryx dammah; assembly: GCF_014754425.2. NCBI lineage: Eukaryota > Metazoa > Chordata > Mammalia > Artiodactyla > Bovidae > Oryx > Oryx dammah. The sequence continues at coordinate 88,529,766 of NW_024070212.1, read as the reverse complement.
CCTTGGTGACTCAGACAATAAAGAATCTAGGTGCAGTGTGGGAGACCTGGATTTCATCTCTGGGTTGGGAAGATCCCCTGGAGGAGGACATGGCAACCCACTTCAGTACTCTTGCCTGGAGAATCCCCATGGACAGAGGAGCCTGGTAGGCTATAGTCCATGGAATCACAAAGATTCAGGCATAACTGAGCAATTAAGCAAATAATATGTGTACAAAGCTTTAAAGTTTGTAGCTCATTTTTTCTAAACTGATCTTGTTTGAACACCATAGCAACATTATCAGGCAAAGAGGACAAAGAAAATTCTTCTTATGTTTCAGGTGAGAAACAGATGAAGTGAATGGCTGCAAGTCACACAGAAGAGTAAGCAATCCTAGTCCCTACACCCAAACCTAGGTCTCATGGCAAATTATTGTGCACTTCTAACTCTGTGTGTCTCTGCACATAGCTACTTATTTAGAGAAGCCAATCTCCTAGCTTTTTTGTTTGATTTTTTAAACTGCTTTGAAGGGTATAATGAGGACAGACTGAAGGAGTCACACAGATCTGACTAGTAGAAGTGTGACCTTAAACAAATTATTTAACTTGGCTGGACCTCAGTATCTCCATCTGAAAAGCAGATTTTTGAATAATTGCTGATGATCTACTGGAACCTATTATAATAAAATGGTGGTTATCATTATTAAAATGGATTACTCTGCTTTTTTGGCTTCACCTGGCCACTGACGAGGCTACTATATGTATCTTGGAGATATAAGGTTATCATTTTAGCATATATTTCATTTTTATGCCAAATAAGACCCACCTCCCTCCCTTAATGGATGAGCTCTGAGTCATGGGCAAGGAAAAAGAAAGCATAAGTTATGAAGAGTCACCACAGCTGGAGGCATTCTTCATGATTAAAGGATAAACAAACAAATCTTTTGAGTGAAGTAGACTGTTTCTTTACAGCAATAAAAACAACCTTCCTCAGTTACATACAATGGCTGTTTTGAAGCTGGTTTCCCACTCCAAGGTCAGACAGGGGCCGAGACTTTATTATCCTTTCATCTCTAGAATTTATTCCACTTGTAGCTCAATAAGAACCAGCCATGCCCTGTGGCCACTGAAAAAGCTGATTCTAGAACCGGCTGCACTACTGATGTGCAGCTTTCCGTGTCACGTCTCTCACACCTCTGTATGTGCAGACAGTTTCTTCCATCTCACTGAAAAGTGCACTTGTCATCTTGTGCTTCCTAAGCTCCCCCATCATGTTCCTTCTGTGTCTCAGGCTCTGTGAAGGATACCAGCATCTCTTTTGTCAATCAAAACAGAAATCTGGAAATTATCTGTAGATGGCAGAGATAAGTAAAAATTGTATTATTTTGAGGTACCTCCCAAGTCCAACAACCCCTGTTTTGAGATTCTAATCCCACCACCCTCATTATGAATACTCTCATTTCTCACTTCAACTTTAATACAGCCTTTCCTAGCCTGCTTTTGAAAGTTGAGTATCATTGGATAGTAATGGTGAGATATACCAGAGGTTCTTTCATGAAGGTCTGCATATGCCATGGTAAGGAGTTAAGAATTTATTTGATAAGCAACAGGAAACCCAGATTTTATAGCAATAAAGAATCTACCTGCCACTGCAGGAGACACAAGAGACATTGGTTCGATCCCTGGGTCAGGAAGATACCCTGGGGAAGGAAATGGCAACCTACTCCAATATTCTGGCCTGTAAAATTCAATGGATGGAAAAGCCTGGCAGGCTACAATCCATGGGGTCATGAAGAGTCAGACACGATTGAACACAGACACATCTACTCAGGGAACTAAGTGATGATGTCAGATTTGCATTTTAGAAAAATTACTCTAGCTCCAAGTATAGATAATGCATTAATTGGTAAAGAGTAGAGGGTGGAGGCCATGCTAAAGAGATAATTGCAGTAATCTAGCTGAAAGGTAGCCAGAATCTTCGGTAGAGTAGTGGTAGTAGAGGTAAAACATAGAGAATTGCTTGAGATATTATAATGTGGTAGTACTAAAAGAATTGGTATTTAATAGAGTTTCAGAGATAAGGGAAGCCAGAATCTAGAATGATTACAAAATTTTTTATCTTGGAATGGATGGAAGCATTTATATTGGAAAAGGGGAAACTCAGGGAGATGAGAGCTTTCGTCAAATATCTCAAAAGCTGTCATAGGAAAAAAAAAAAAAAAAAACCACTGATTGATTCAAGTTTGGAATGTCTTCTGAAGGTAAAACAAAAGGCTGAGGTTGAAAGAAGCAGATTCGGTATGACATACATACTAGAAGATTGCCCCTAAATGGGCTCTGTTGGGGAGTTCATTGGTTCACAGATAGGTTCAGCCTTTAGTTGTGTGCTGCTGCTGCTGCTAAATAGCTTCAGTCGTGTCCAACTCTGTGCAACCCCATTAGTTGTGTAATGTAAGGTGAACCATTGATAAACATGAAAACTCCGTCAAACATGGTGATTCTAGAACTCTGAGTCTCAGGGGATAAACGTTATGAAGAGGCGCAATGATGTTATCAAGAAAGTGCTAGACTAGCAATTTGGTGGCCAAGGTTCTGGTCCCAGTTCTGTAACTGCATAAGTTACTTGTTGTTGTTCGGTCACTAAGTTGTGCCCGACTCTTTGTAATCTCACAAACTGTAGCATGCCAGGCTCCTCTGTTCACTGTTTCTCAGAGTTTGCTCAATTTCATGTCCACTGAGTTGGTGATGCTATCTAACCATCTTATCTCTCTTCTTCTTTTGCTTTCAATCTTTCCCAGCCTCAGGGTCTTTCCCAGTGAGTTGTCTCTTTGAATCAGGTGGCCAAAGTATGGGAGCTTCAGCTTCAACATCAGTCCTTCGAATGAATATTCAGGGTTGATTTCCTTTTGGATTGATTGGTTTGATCTCCTTGTGGTCCAGGGGTCTCTCAAGAGTCCTCTTCAGCACCACAGTTTGAAAGCAGCAATTCTTAGGTGCTCAGCCAACTCTCACATCCATACATGACTGCTGAGAAAACCATAGCTTTGACTATATGGACCTTTGTCAGCAAAGTGCTGTGTCTGCTTTTTAATACACTGTTTAGATTAGTCATATCTTCTCTTCTAAGGAGCAAGCATCTTTTTATTTCATGGCTGTAGTTACTATCTGCAGTGGTTTTTGAACCCAAGAAAATGAAATCTGTCACGGTTTCCACTTTCCCCCCATTTTCTTGCCATGAAGTGATGGGACTAGATGCCATGATCTTAGTCTTTTGAATGTTGAGTTTTAAGCCATTTTTTTAAATTCTCCTTTTTCGTTCAGTTCAGTTCAGTTCAGTCGCTCAGTCGTGTCCGACTCTTTGTGACCCCATGAATTGCAGCACGCCTGTCCATCACCAATTCCTGGAGTTCACCCAAACTCATGTCCATTGAGTTGGCAATGCCATCCAGACATCTCATCTTCTGTCATCCCCTTCTCCTGCCCCCAATCCCTCCCAGCATCAGAGTCTTTCCCAATGAGTCAACTCTTCCCATGAGGTGGCCAAAGTACTGGAGTTTTAGCTTTAGCATCATTCCTTCCAAAGAACACCCAGGACTGATCTCCTTTAGAATGGACTGGTTGGATCTCCTTGCAGTCCAAGGGACTCTCAAGAGTCTCCTCCAACACCACAGTTCAAAAGCATCAATTCTTCGGTGCTCAGCTTTCTTCACAGTCCAACTCTCACATCCATACATGACCACAGGAAAAATCATAGCCTCGACTAGAGGGACCTTTGTTGGCAAAGTAATGTCTCTGCTTTTGAATATGCTGTCTAGGTTGGTCATAACTTTTCTTCCAAGGAGTAAGCATCTTTTAATTTCATGGCTGCAATCACCATCTGTGGCGATTTTGGAGCCCCCAAAAGATAAAGTCTGACACTGTTTCCACTGTTTCCCCATCAATTTCCCATGAAGTGATGGGACCGGATGCCATGATCTTCGTTTTCTGAATGTTGAGCTTTAAGCCAACTTTTCACTCTCCACTTTCACTTTCATCAAGAGGCTCTTTAGTTCTTCACTTTCTGCCATAAGGGTGGTGTCATCTGCATATCTGAGATTATTGATATTTCTCCTGGCAATCTTGATTCCAGCTTGTGCTTCTTCCAGCCCAGTGTTTCTCATGATGTACTCTGCATAGAAGTTAAATAAGCAAGGTGATATACAGCCTTGACGTACTCCTTTTCCTATTTGGAAACAGTCTGTTGTTCCATGTCCAGTTCTAACTGTTGCTTCCTGACCTGCATACAGATTTCTCAAGAGGCAGGTCAGGTGGTCTGGTTTTCCCATTTCTTTCAGAATTTTCCACAGTTTATTGTGATCCACACAGTCAAAGGCTTTGGCATAGTCAATAAAGCAGAAATAGATGTTTCACTGGAACTCTCTTGCTTTTCCATGATCCAGCCGATGTTGGCAATTTGATCTCTGGTTCCTCTGCCTTTTCTAAAATGAGCTTGAACATCTGGAAGTTCACAGTTCACATATTGCTGAAGCCTGGCTTGGAGAAATTTGAGCATTACTTTACTAGCGTGTGAGATGAGTGCAATTGTGCAGTAGTTTGAGCATTCTTTGGCATTGCCTTTCTTTGGGATTGGAATGAAAACGGACCTTTTCCAGTCCTGTGGCCACTGCTGAGTTTTCCAAATTTGCTGGCATATTGAGTGCAGCACTTTCACAGCATCACCTTTCAGGATTTGAAATAGCTCAACTGGTATTCCATTACTTCCACTAGCTTTTTCATAGTGATGCTTTCTAAGGCCCATTTGATTCACATTCCAGGATGTCTGGCTCTGTAGATGAGTGATCACACCATTGTGATTATCTTGGTTGTGAAGATCTTTTTTGTAGAGTTCTTCTGTGTATTCTTGCCACCTCTTCTTAATATCTTCTGCTTCTGTTAGGTCCATACCATTTCTGTCCTTTATTGAGCCCATCTTTGCATGAAACATTCCCTTTGTATCTCTAATTTTCTTGAATAGATCTCTAGTCTTTCCCATTCTGCTGTTTTCCTCTATTTCTCTGCATTGATTGCTGAGGAAGGCTTTCTTATTTCTTCTTGGTATTTGGAACTCTGCATTCGGATGCTTATATCTTTCCTTTTCTCCTTTGCTTTTTGCCTCTCTCCTTTTCACAGCTATTTGTAAGGGCTCCCCAGACAGCCATTTTGCTTTTTTTTTGCATTTCTTTTCCATGGGGATTGTCTCGATCCCTGTCTCCTGTACAATGTCACGAACCTCTGTCCATCTCCTCTTTAAGCCTTATCAAAAAGTTCTTTAGTTCCTCTTCAATTTCTGTCATTAGAGTGGTATCATCTGCCTATCTGAGGTTGTTGATATTTCCCCTGATAATCTTGATTCCAAAATGTGACTCACCTAGCCTGGCATTTTGCATGATGTACTCTGCCTGTAAGTTAAACATGCAGCATGACAATATACAGCTTTGTCGTACTCCTTTCCTAATTTGGAACCAGTCAGTTGTTCCATGTCCGGTTCTAACTTATAGGGTGATATTAAATTGCTGTCCCCCTGGCTCCTAATTTTCATCTACTTAAAAGATGCTGTTCTGCTCTTTAGTTGCTAAGTCCAACTCTTTGTGATCCCATGGACTCTAGTCTCCCAGGCCCCTCTTTCCATGGAATTTTTCAGGCAAGAATAATGGAGTGCTTTGCTATTTCCTTCTCCAAGGGATCTTCCTGACCCATGGATTAAATTCATGTGTTCTGCTTGGCAGGAAGATTCTTTACCATTGAGCTACCTGGGAAGCCCACTTAAAAGATGAGTCACAGTAAACAATAATGATAATAAAACTAAAATAGTCAGCACCCAGTGAGTGACAGCTGCTCTTATTGTGGCCAGATATCATGCCCTGTATTTTGTGTGTATCTGTTCTTTAATCCTCACAACAGCACTGCATTATTAATTTCTCAGTTTTACAGATGAGGAGCCTGGAGCTCACAGAGCTGATCTCCTTTGTGATTCTATTCTTTTAATGCCCATGAGACAGGAGCTGAATCTTGTTATCATGGCATTCTAGAGAAAAGTCACACACATTGCTGCTGAGGTCTCTCTACCTTCCTGTGATTCAATTACTATGAGTCTCTGACTTCTATGAGAGATCCCCAAATCCTGCCTCTTGATCAAACTAGCCCATAGTTCAACTCAAAGAACTGTAACAGTATACTTGAGGTCGAGGAACTTAAAGGCGGCTCTAAGATTATATATACAATTTATGCTCAAAAGGGCATAAATGATGTGTCTGTCTCTCCCTTGAGGTCAGGTACTATGTCTGATTCACTTTTCTTTATTTGGTGCCTCATTCAGGAGCAGAGTTAGGCACCTCTCAGGCTGTCTGCTTGTGTTTATTGAATGAAATGCTTATAAAATCTTCACAATGATTATGGAAAATGTATTCATAATATTCACTACAGTATATATAAATTCTGTATCTACTCTGAGCACAGAACCGAGCTTTGAATATGGAGAAAGGACAGATTTCTGGAAGGAAAAAAAAAAACCCTAAATTTAGGATACATTGTATTTGAGATACCCACTGGTATCCCACCGGATCCCTCCAACAGGCATTTGGATACATGAAATACATAAGATATAATAGGAATGAATCTGGATTTGTATATTTCAGGGTGCCAATGTCTAGATAGGGCTTCGCTGGTGGCTCAGATGGTAAAGAATTTGCCTGCAGTGCAGGAAATGGGTTCAATCACTGGGTCGGGACTATTGCCTGGAGAAGGGAATGGCAACCAACTCCAATATTCTTGCCTGGAGAATTCCATGGACAGAGTAGCATTGTGGGCTATATTCCATGGGATGGCAAAGAGTTGGACACAACTGAAAGAAACACAACACCACCAACAATGTCTAGATAAGTGGTAGTTAAGTCCATGGGACCAGATAAGATCACCTAAAACATAAAAGTAGACATAAAATAGGAAATAATCAAAGAAAGACTCTTAAGGCTGTCCAACACAGATGATGGAAAATTGAGGAGGAACTAGAAAAGGGGACAAAAAGTTGTAGCAAATGATAGAGGAGAAAAACCAGAAGCCAAGGGATATGTCAGAGACACCAACTGAAAAATGACTTAAGAAGAAATTGGCCAGCTGGTTTAAATACTTTTGAGAGTTTAAGGTAAGAAATAAGAATTGACCATAGTAGCTGGCAATACAAAGGTCATTGATTATACTGAAGAGATCAGTACAGAGCTGTGATGGGTGAACATCCATAGAGAATAGGGTGTAATAATTTGCCTGTTTTATCTTATATCCATTCCATACCTTTTTTTCATTCTGTTCTATGTTGTAGAGAAATACAGTTTCTAATACCCATTGCCATCTGGCTTGAGACTAGCTTGAGTTTATAGGAGACACTGGAGGGAGACTGGAGGGGAGAAGGAGAAGATGCACCAAGGTATCTCTCCCCCAACTCTCTCTGCTTTCAGTAGCATCTCCAGCAAAGCCTTTATTGCTTCAGTCAATCTGGCTATCACTGGATAATTCTATTTGCAGCCCAAGCTCCCACTAAGCAGGCTTACTGGCATTCTAGCTTTCATGGCACTCTGGAAGCAGCATCTCCTCCCTATCTCTCTAGTCCTACAGGTGGTAGTGGCTTTGGCCATGGCTATCATCTTCTCTTGATCAATCTTTCATCTTTTCTCTATGCAGGGCCCACTCTCAGAGACATCTGACTGTATGCATCCATTTTTTGGTCCACAGAATCCTGTGCCCTACATTCCACACATTCTGGGCCATCATCCAGGCACCCCTATGGTTTCCAAGCACATTTTTGAGAGGGACATGGGGACCCAAGCCCCAAGAACAACAGTTCCTTGGGTGTTCCTGGAATGACTTGAAATCAGGGTTGGGGCTCGTGGTGGGGTCTGATAGCCTGTTTCTCTTTAGCTGGGGCGGAAGCACTCCACCTAAGGCAAAAGCCCTGATAGTCTGGGTGGGCTCATTCACAGGAAATGTTTAAGCAAATAAACCTGCCACCATGGTTTTCAACTGTCCCATCTGAGGAAAGCTGAAAAGAAGGCGACACACATAAACTAACTCAGCAAACTCTGTGTAAATGAGTCAGAGGAAAATGCAGTGGGCCACAGAGGTGGAGAGGAGAGCCTCAGTTTCACCCAAATATATTTTCTTTCCAAGTTAACCATGACTATATATATTTTAAAATTCTAAGATTCTGAGTTTCTTAGATTCTGAGTTTGTTGCTGTAGTTCTTGTGTCTACGTCTCCCCAGCCTATGAATATATTTGGTTGGGCAAAAAGTTAGTTTCATCTTACACAAAAACCTGAACGAACTTTTTGGCCCACCTAATAGATTGTGACCTCTTAAAACATTATCGACCAAGGGATTTTTGCAGAAACTAACACCCATTGCCAGCGATCGGTTATGTAAGTGAATACAGATACATCTCCAGTCAATAATATTTGGGTGACAAAAATCTTACTACTACATCTGTGGTCAGTAAGTTAATAATAATTATCCACATTCCACTAACTTTTTCACCATCCACTTCTGCAGGCTTGCTAGCCCATCCCAAATGTCTTATTGTTGGGCTGGCTCTTCTTTCCTCTCACATTCCCTGGAAGACAGAGCCTCTTCTGTTGCTCCAGGTCCCACCAAGGTTCAGTGATACTGCTTTCTCCCCCTTCTCCCTTAGACCCAGGGGTGGAAAAAGCTTCCTGCAGTTGCCAATGCTAGATACCTCTCCATCCTTTGTTGATTCCTTTAACGCTTTCCATGTATCTGTAAAAAAACATGTGTTAGTCACTAAATCATGTCTAACTCTTTGAAACCCCATGAGACTATAGCCTCAAGACAAGACTCCTCTGTCCATGGAATTCTCAAGGCAAGAATACTAGAGTGGGTAACTCTTCCCTTCTCCAGGGGATCTTTCCAACTCAGGGATTGAACCTGGGTCTCCTGCATTGCAGGCAGATTATTTATCATCTGAGCCACCAGGGAAGCCCATCTATAAAAAAAAATCCCTTCATTGAACTGTTGTTCGGTTTAGCTCTTCTGAATCCACTATCTCTTTCCTGTGATCCAGTGGGAACTCGAGCAAATTCAAGCAAACTTCTCACCTTTTCATTTAGCATTGATTGTGTGCCTGTACTGGGCCAAGCATTGCCTTCCTCTTTTGTTCTAACTGCCCTTACTGAGGCATGTGGCTTGCAAAACACCAGAGGACCTCTCATCACTGTTGGGTACCTCTATGCCATGGCATGATGCTGCCTGTCTTCTGGTGTTCCCAAGGCTGCGGGCTTTTGATGTGCCAAAGTGGATTCACCTTTCCTAGAGCCTTCACTGTGCTAAGGCCTTTTTGGTTCTGCTCAGGATTGAGGAGAACATTGCTTTTTCCTAGGGTGACCATCTCAGTGAGCACAGCTTTCCTAGTGTCTTAGAGAACACCCTCCTTCCCCAGGAGAGTAGTTTCCTTTAGCCTAACCCTGGAGACCACCTCCACGGTCTCTGACAGGTTTATGCAACTGGGCCAGGAGCTGTAAGAGTATTGTCATGAAAAGTCTTCTGTGACTATGAAATTCTGGGCATCACTGGACTAAAAAAGATAAAAATGAAGTTTTTTTTTTTTTTTTCCTAGCTATACTCAGAGCCTTTCAGTGGACTATGAATCTCTGAAAGGGGCCAGTAGTATAGAGCCTCTGCCCATGTTATTTGGCCATGGAACCCTTCTATCACGGACCATTCTTGGACTCTGCTTTTGAGAAATGCTGGTCTATGGTACTATTGCTTCCCAGTAAGAACAATGCATTATTTAGTATTTCTACTAATTTAAGTTGATAATGAAGTTTTTCTGTGTTTTAAAAATTGCCCCAGGCAGACAGAATGGGCTTGCCAATGAGAGGACACTTTGAGAAGAAGCCACATATTGTCATGGAAAATAACGGGGACTCTGGGCTCAGGCAGGCTTAAGTCTGGATTCTGATTCAATCAGTGAATGGCATTTGGCAAATCGCTTAGTCTTTTTGGGCCTCAGTTTCCACATAAGTAAAATGAAACCAATAAAGTCTATTAAATATGATGATGGTAAAATTTCTGCCCCTAGGTCTGGAACACAGAAGGTGCTCAGCCAGTGTTTCCCCTTCTTTAGAAATAAAAGCTTTGTCATATAGGCCAGGTGGCTCACCACTTATCAAAGGTCTCAATGACTATTTCTTTCTAATTCTTTCTTATCCTGAACTTCTCCAGTATTTAAAGGATGGACAGGATCTGGAGAAGCAGAGAAGAGGTCTCAGTGGATTGTTGCTATTGTTGTTCAGTAGCTAAGTTGTGTCTAACTCTTTGCAACCCCAGGGACTACAGCACGCCAAGCTTCCCTGTCCTTCACTATCTCCCAGAGTTTGCTCAAACTCATGTTCATTGAGTTGGTGATGTTATCATTAGTGGATCAGAGGAAGTTAAATCAAGAGATTGTCTTTGTAATCTCATAGGTGTACATATATACCTATGGCTGATTCATGTTGAGATTTGTCAGAAAATAGCAAAATTCTGTAAAGCAATTATCCTTCAATAAAAAATAAATAAAGTGAAAAAAAAAGAGATTGTCTTTGTAATCACAACTCATTAACAATGGCAGCTGGTGGAACAGCTTTGAATTCTAGGAACTGGGTCTTAATAATTCCCTATGAGGCAAAATCCACAAGGATTTTTTCATTTTTCATTCCAAATCTGAAAAGAAGTATTTTTTCTCTGTTTTGATTTCTTTTTAATGTCATTACATCATCCTAGTTAAAAAAGCAACTCACACAAAATCCTACCACCTAAATGCATAAGATATTTTCATTTTTGCTGATGACTTTTGGTTTTGTGATAATATAAAATATATTTGTATATAACCAGAGATTACTAGTGATAATGTTATCCAGGTTGATGCCTTGTCTTCAGAATTATTTCTAATGATTATGTGATAGTCAATCAAAGATTATTATGAGGATTAAAAACAGGAAAAATTTTTAAAGTCTGCTCTGGAGACTGATTACATGATCATGTCCCATTGCTGGATAACTTTTTGTTTCCTTCACCATTTCTTTCTATCATAGCAATCTTCATGCAGATATATCAAGGTAATATTTTGAGATCTCAATTTTTTTCTGTGTCCCCACCTCTCATCCAAACCGCATAGAGGGGGCTTGGGTCTGGGCTAAAAACACAACCTTTTACAAAATTCTTCTCCTCTTTATCAGTGATCCCTGTTCCTTACATGTGATGCAGAAGCAATAGAGAGGCTGAGCTCTAAGGCGCCTTAAAGGTGGGATGATGGTTCACTTTCAAAGGTCAACTTCATCCCAATCTCAAGAAGCTTCAGAACTGTAAATGATCCTGGAATCCTGATGCAATCCTATGTTCAGGAAACCCCGATAGTTGAGATTAAACTTTCCAGGATAATCAAAGAAATGGATTTCAGAGTCAGAAATTGAGCTGAGTTATAAAAAACCAACTTGCTTCCCTGGTGGCTCAGACGGTAAAGCATGTGCCTGCAATGCGGGAGACCTGGGTTCAACCCCTGGGTTGGGAAGATCCCCTGGAGAAGGAAACGCAACCTACTCCAGTACTCTTGTCTGGAAAATCCCATGGATGGAGGAGCCTGGTGGGCTATAGTTCATGGGGTTGTAAAGAGTTGGACATGACTGAGCAACTTCACGTCATCATCACATCATAAAAAGTCAGAATTATTTCACCCTGAGTATGTGAGATAAAATTCATACCTTATTTTTTTAAGATAAATTTCCTGAAGGAGAATTTCTGGATCAAGATATATAAACATTTTTATATATCTTATTTTATGGTTCTATCATTTTCCCAAAAAATTACCTTAATTTATCCCAATGCTAGGAATGATTGAAAGTATTGCTTCTATCATATATTCACTAGCTTTAGTTACTAGTATTTTAAAAGAAATTATTGCTAATGGAATAGTGGAAATATTACTTCAATTTAATGAGGCTTTCTTAAGTTATTAGAGAGTCTGAATATCATTCCATGTACTTATTTGTGAATTAAATTTCTTCCCATGTATTTTGGTTAGTACACACAGTTAGCTTTGAAAAAATAAAACATTTTTATCTTTAATAGCTTATTTTTTTCCTTGTGGATAGTGCCTCTCACAGAATATTCTGCCACTTTAAAACCTCCTTTTCAATCCAGACCCACCCCCAAACTCTCACCACTGAAAAAATATGTCTTTCATCAAGTGAGTTCAGTCCTGACCACCTAAAAGGCCAAGTTCTTCCTTTCAGCTGAGATGGACAGATTCTAATTAGGCAGCATCATGATTATAAGGAAATTATTCACTTATGAAAAACATAGGAAATGTGATAGGGAGTCAGGCAACCCATTGCATTATATAAATAGTTGCAGACGCTTGGGAGTTAAGACTCACTATCATTGGCTGCACATTTTCTAAAGGAAATAACCCAGATGAGAAATATACCTTGGGTGGAGACGCACAATATAAGCCTTGTATAAGCAAACCCACATTTTATTTATAAAAATGAGTTTAGAAAAATTACAGCTCCATGAAATGTTACTCAAGAGCACTTTCTTCCACTCAATCCAAGCAATTTGAGAGGCCCCAGTGGTAAAACTGAAATGAGCACTGGGTGAGCTCTACTTTTCTTCATCTATTCCCCTGCCTGGATACATTCACCCATCCTCTAAATGGGTTGGGTCAGGTATCATCCTCACCAGGTAGCTTCCTTCCACCAATCAGATGGAATAGTGACGCTGATCTGTGCTTTGGTAAAACGTGCTTCTGTCTTTTTAGAAATTGTGTGTCTCTTTCCCCTGTGTCTTTAACTCCTCCCTCTCAACTGGGCTGATTCTGTCAACAATCAAGCATGCCCCGATCTCTGCCAATTTCATCAAACGACTCAGGAGCTCACGTCCCCTCCAGGTGTTGCCACCTTCCTCTCCTTCCTTTAATTGCAGAAATTTGAAAAACTTGACTACTCTGTCTCCACTTCATTTTTCATTCTCTCTTCATCCTGTTCCAGCCTGGTTCTGCCCTGTAATTCTACCAAAGTGGCTCTTTCTTGAGTCACCTGTATGTTGCTAAATCCAGTGAACCAGTTTCAATAGTTCTCATTGTATGAGACTTAGCAGCAGCCTCTCTCACTTCTGACTACTGACCCTCTGGCTTTACATTTACCCTGACTCTAATACCACATTCACTTGAGTTTCTTACCACATCTCTGTGTGCCCCTCTGGAGCCTTCTTTGCTGGATGATCGTCTTTGTGCTGATCCCTCAGTGCTGCACTCATTCCCTTCACTCACCATGTCTCCTCCCAGTTTCAACAGCTATTTGCCAATACTTGCAAATCTCAGCTCAACTCACCACTTTTGAGTTTTAGCTTTGCATCTCCAAAATCCACCACCCCTACTCTCATGGCTCAGCGGTAAAGCATCTGCTTGCAATGCAGGACAACACAGGAGACTCGGGTTTGATCCCTGGGTCAGGAAGATCCCCTGGAGAAGGAAATGGATGGCAACCCACTCCAGTATTCTTGCTTGGGAAGTCCTGTAGACAGGAGAGCCTGGTGGGCTACAGTCCATGGGGTCGCAAAGAGTCAGACACAACTGAGCGTGTACACGTGCATACTCTCAAAGGCAGTTGGAAACTAATATGTTCCAAAATGAATTCATCCTATTCTTCCCCAACCTACTTGTTTTTTCACTATCTTTTAGGTAGGAATACTCTCCTTCAAGTTTTGGATTATAATGTTTTTTCCTTTCTAGTTTGTGTTTGTTCATAGATCCAGTGAAGTAATCAATCAATAAATCCAAGTTGTATCTTTCTGACAGCCAAGGAGAAAGTTTTACACTTCATTATCAGCCTTGAAGAACTTCCTATTTAACCAGAATTGCTTCCTCAATTCTCCTTTCAAATGTGACTCATCAGTATTGTCAGTGATATATGAATTCTTTGCAAATCCTGAATCTTAAAAAAAAATTTACAGGACATTTATCTTTTATTTTAAGCTATTAACTTTGGAATCATAAGTTTATGGTACTTGTTTGGCACTGATGGACCTAGATTTAATGCAAATAAAGCAGAGCTCACTTTGCTTTGAAATATTTCCAACTATGTGAAAATAATCACAAAAGACCTATTTTATCCCCTTTGTGGCTATTGGATGAAGCTGCAGTGGAAGAAGCTACTCAGCTGGGACATATCTTAATCATGATTCTAGCCAAACTCTTGCAAAAACACATCAACTAGGAAGATCCTGAATACTAATGACAATCCCTTACGTTTGCATAAGCAAACATATGCATAAAGGATTGCTTCACAATTTGCAAAGCATTTTACAAAAATTATCTTGAGTCTTGTAGCTGTCCTGCCAGGTAGACAAGCTTCTTTTTACATTTCACAGATGAGGAAACTGAGGTCCAGAGAGAGGTAAGGTCTTTCAGTTTGTAAAGTCATGTAGCCTGGTAGCCTTACAGTAGGAGACTGAATTCAGGCCTCTGTATTTTGAATTAAGGATTACATCCCCTCACTCCTTCTCCATCCCATTCCACCCCCCCAACTCTCACCCCCGCCCCCCCACCCCGCCACCGCAACCCTTGCTTTCTCCTCTGAATACAGGAATCCTAGCAAGTAGGCTCCATCATCTCTTCCAGGGAAAAGGACGGGTTGGTTTTAGCAGAAGAGGAAAGCATGGAAGAGAGATACATTAAGGATACTGTCATGGAGTTACATAAAGGTGGATTGGCCTGATAATTAGAGTTCAAGGAAGAGCAGGCAATAAGACTGGAAAAGGTGACAGGAATCAGAGCAAAAGAACTTCAAATATTAGTTAGACAAAGGCGTTTCTCAGGGTGTCCTCCCTCAACTGAAAGTGGCACCGTAGGATTAACTCTCCCTGCACTGCAGGATGCATATTCAAAAATAACTTTCCAGCAGAGCCTGTGCTGACTCCCACACCCAGGATGACCTTTTCTGTAACTAGGAAAAACTTTTGAAATGGTTCCAAGTCCAGTCTGGAGACGGCGGTGCTAACTCATAGCAGTCTGTGCTCACATTGAGCATGTCACCTCCCCACTATCTCCTTGCACCCCCAACTCTATCCTTCCTTCATAACCTTAAAAACACTTTGTATTTAGGAATACGTACCCTGTGTATTCAAGCTCCTTTGTGGGCAGGAACTTCACAATATTCACGTGTAATTACATGAAGAGCCTTGCACATGGTGAGTGCTCAGTATTAGATGAAGAGGCATGTCAATAAAAGAAAATTGGGTCCCAGAGAGGTTCATTGATCATGTGATGTAGGAGAGGGAGCAAAATGGAGAAAATGAGTTTTGTAGAGAGATCCTGTTTTAACTCCAAATGGGGTGCACAATAACTGTATTACTTGGGCAAGTCCCTTTCTTATTCTGATCCTCATTTCCCTCCAGGTGAATCAGAGATAAACCAACACTAAGTTTATGGTGAAGATCTCATTCAATTTCATGAGATTAATGCATAGACTTAAATATATTTGTCACTATATGGGTTCACATTTCTCATAAGTAGTTTTCTGCTTTCTGCCCTGAGTATGAAGCACTTTATACACTCAGGTATGCAAAACAATATATCATTGTCTCTCTCTCTCTCTCTTTTTTTTCTCATAGAGCAACTGATTTTGTTTGAGTTCCTATTCAGCCGAGCTGGTAAAAATATTTCTTAATTTTTATTGGGGCTTTCCTGCCCACAACTGCTTCTATACCCTTGAGGTATGCAGTGGGCCGAGAAGAAAGATTTTATGATGCAGTGGCATTTTCCCTGCTCAGCCTCCTCTGTGGATGCTTCCTCATCCTACATTTAATGAGGAGGCTGCAGAGAGTCCATTTGAGAGATGTGGGTGCTCTGGGACCTTGTGTCTGACCCACACCTGAAGAGTCTTATGGATAATAGGTTTTGCTATTTCCCTAGTGGTGCAGAGGAGAACTGGCCACTTAGGGGGCAAGATGCACTTCCTGGTGTCCTAACCCAGCTCGGGACTTCATGCTGGGGTAGAGTAAGGAGTTATAAGAGACCACCATGCCATGTTACAAAGATACTGGAACTTCCTCATAGCAAGGAACGGAAGCCTCAAGCCAACAGCCATGTTAATTACGCTGTTTTGGAAGCAGTTTTCAGTCTTAGCCAAGCCTTTGGATGACTTATTTCCAGGCCAACTGCTTGACTACAGCCTCCTGAAATACCATGAGCCAGAACTGCTTAGCTAAGCTGGTCCTGAATTCCTGAGCCCAGGAACCATGTGCCAAATAATATTAACCAAATAATAAATGTTCATTGTTTGAAGGTGCTAAGTTTTAGGGTATTTTCTGTGTATCTATGTGGTAATAGGTAACTCATACTTCCTATTAAAAGAAGTTTAGTCAAATGTTCCCAAAGGTAATCACTGAAGGGTTCACAAAAGCAGACCATTAGAGAAAAAAGCCAGTTTTGAACATTTACCAATCCCAAGGGCACCAAGGGATGATCACGATAGTATCAATCTAGGCACATCTGTTCTTCTCTCTCCTCCCTCCTGAGTCTCTACCCACACCTCCTTACACCCTGGGGTAGCCAGCTGGGGAGAAACAGAGAAATAGGAGACCAAACAGAAAAAAGATACTCACCTCCCAAATCTGCAAGAGAAAGTTGCTTAAACAAAAATGAGATTTGGAATTTTTGGCCATTACCTGGGGTTGTGTATTTTCATCACTGGGATGAAAAAGAGTGAGCAGTAGGGTCAAAAGAATTGCCCTAGATTTCACCCAATTGGCAGAGAAGGAGAAGTGAAAGAGGTATTTAAATAGAGTGTGGGGGAAAAGACCAGAGGTCTTTGTCCTGTTTCCTGTGGAATTGTCTTCTTTCAACCCCATCCTTACATTGGCAAAGTCAATGACTTTGCCAGAGCTTATGTTCTACCTTTCTTTTCAGCATGAGCTCCTCTTTTGTTAGTAGAAGACTGACCAGTCTTCCTAGTACTTTATCAATATCATCAGTTCTAAGCAAGATCTCTTGGATTACCCTGTGAGAATTAACCTCTTCCTATCCCCCAATATCATGGCTATTTGTATCTTGGCTGTCCCTTCCTCTTGTCCTTTGTATACACTTCCTTTCTGTATTTTTAAATGCAGTTTCTTAAAGATAAGTAAACTTGCTCTCATACTAGACAATTAACTCACTGACATTGGATCCTATATGATAAATGTTACAGTAGAGGTTAGAGGACTGATAATGCAGAGATTAATGAGACAAACTACTTTGTACTGAGTTGCTGCGGGTAAAGTATGACTTTACCTTCCAGAGGCTATTAACTGAGTTGGGATAAAAGACTCAAAAACAAGTTCTTCAGAGCCCTGTTCAAAGATGTACTTGAGGTCAGACATGGGTTCATAGGCAGGTCACCAACAAGCACACACAGAAAGTGCTGAGTGGACAGACGGAGGTCAGGAGCAGTTGACAGAGGAGACAGGAAGTCCAAGAAGGGACAGAATGTAGAGCCACTATCTGAGAGGCAAACCCAGAACTAGAGTTACAAGGACTCAGGTTTATTCAGTGGGTCTCATGAAGTAGCCTGCAAACATCCTGTGATGGTTACAGGGCTCCAAAGCCACACATCCCACTTCTCCTTTCTTTAACTTAAAGTGTGGTACCCTGATTTGGTAAAATGGAAGAATCTAGAAATAGGTAGAATTTGGAACTATATTCTGGAACAGAAAGGGACATTTATTGTGTACTTGGACAGCACTTATAAAAGATAGACTATTGAGGTTCAACAGTGAGTGTTGCACGCTCAGTTGTGTCTGATTCTTTGTGACTCCATGTACTGTAGCCCACCATTCTCCTTTGTCCACGGGTTTCTTCAGGCAAGAATACTGCAGTGGGTTGCCGTTTCCTTCTCCAGGGGATCTTCCCGACCCAGGGACTGAACCTGCATCTCCTCTGACTCCTGCATGGGCAGGCAGATTCTTTACAACTGAGCCACCTTGGAGGCTCGAGTGTTATGTTGGTTATTGCAGTTGCTGAAGAGCCAAGGACTTATTTCCCCAGGCATTGCTTATGGGAATATCCCCCAACTCTTTACAGTAAAGGGAAGGGGTTTTCTGATATAAGGTGAATGACCTCAGTCAACACACAATTAAGAGGCAATCTCACAGCCTATCTAGACCCTCAGATGAAGTGGGTCAGTTACCTGTCTCCCATTTAATACTCCTCTTGAAAGAGACCAGACCCTGAGAGGGTACTCCTTCAGGTTATCTAAATAGGACATCTGTTAGTGCTTATGGAGAAGGAAATGGCAACACACACACACACACACACACACACACACACACACACACACACACCCCATGCAAAGAGCAACAGTATGGAGAAAGACCATGCACATGCTGACTTCCTTTTGGTGGATAAACACTTCCACTATTTTTATGATGATGCAGAGTCCAATAGTGGACACAGTTTGGATACTTGGGTTGGGTAGATCCCTTGTAGAAAGAAAGAGCAACCCACTCCAGTATTCTTGCCTGGAAAATTCCATAGATAGTGGAGCCTGGTGGGCTACAGTTCATGGGGTCGCAAAGAATTGGACACAATTGAGCACGCATGCACGCAGTGCCTTTGCCTGGCCTGGGCTTCTCAGTTGCCCATTTCCCAAGCCTTCCACCCTCTCCTTTCCCAAAGTGGGCTGGTGCTATTTGCCTTGAAAGCTTCAAACCCTGGCTGGTTTGCAACCAGCTGCAATCCATCAAACTTGCTGATTAGGCGTTTGAAAGGGCGGAGCATTTTTAACACAATGATTGACAATGGCTTCTATCTCACACACCTGCTGCTTTAAAATCCCTATAAAATGTCAGCAGGGAGTGTAAGTGATATATAGCAGTAGTGCTGCCTGGGTAGGAATGTTAAGTACCAGGAGATGGGAGTGTCTGAACCTCAGCTACTGGAAAGACAACCAAACAAGAACCCAGTGTAATCCATTAGTAAAAAGAGAGAGCCTAGCACAGGGGGGTTAGCACTGGCAGTCACTGTTAAGCCCTGACTTCTGCTTACTGTGTGACTGCCGTGAGACTGTCCCTGTCCAGGTGGGGTCAGTCCCTGGGAATCAGATCAAGCAGCCCCAAAGTCATTGCTGGCCACTGGACCATTTCCCTGTGGGATAGAAACTGGCCATTCAGGATTGATCCAGGGATTCTGGGTGCTTTCTCAGTGTCCTGTGTGTAGGACCTGCTCAGTCAAGGTGCTCTGTGATAGTTTCCTTGTAGGCAGGTTGCCAAACCCAGGTGGCCCAATACTAAAACCAACCCGAGCACAAACTTACCCTCAAGCCCAGTGATTCTACCTGGGTGGCCAAAAGCAGGAGGATGGAAAAGATTCCAGGTGACTCTGAGAGCAACAGCTGAAGAGTTAGATACAAAGCGAGGTCACCAAAGTCAGAGGGTAACCCAGGCCAAGTTTGCAAAGGTGGTCCTCAGTTGGGCAGAGTTCAGAGAGTGGCAGAAGGGGAAGCAGCCCTGGTACAATTCTCTAGAAGGAAAGAGGCGAGGGATCCTGATTCACATTTTGTCTCTGGAGTATTGAGAATGGGCTGATCTGGGTAGCTACCAATTGTGAAGAATGGATGGGACTTTCATTGTTATTTTAGTTAATAAGTATCAGACACTGTGCTATCTGCTGGGGATGCTCTTCTTGCCCTCACAGAGCTAACTAGATATCAACTGAATATTTCTAGTCCAATCTGATGAGTGTTGGGTGGAATAGGTAAGTACAGGGAATGTTGGAAGTCCTCAATCTGAGGGACAAGGCAGGGAATCCTGGGAATTGCAGAAACTATTTCAATTCAATAAGCATTTATGAGCACCTGCTGTATGCCAGGTACTAGAATGTATGGGAAACTCTGCCCACTACTCTGAACCAGGACTTAAGGATTGAGTTTCAGTTTCTTTTCATGCTTATGTTCACAGAAGCAGAAGTTAACAAGAGAGTGTGTCCACGTGCAAGGGTAGACGTAGATTTTTCTTTTATTATGAAATATTCAAAATACACAAAAATGAGAAAATAGATGCCCAGGCATATCCATGATCCAGATTTAATAGCTGAAAAATTTACTGCATCTCCCTCTAAAAACTTGAAACCTCTTTGCTCTATCTTGCCCTTCCTAGGAATCAGAACTCCCCTGAAGCTGGCATCATCCCAAACATTTGAAAACCTGTTACTTCACCTGCTTGACAAATCCCATCTCCCTACTTGAAAGCTTGTCTTGCTACTTCAAGTATGCTGGCTTTCGTTGAATGTGTGCTTTAATTTTTTTAAGTGCTGTCTTATTAATCTCTTCTTTTGCATGTAGTTCTTGTGTTTTGATTCAGTAAATCTTCCCCTACCCTGAAGTCATGAGATACTTTTATGTTACCTTCTAAAAGTTTGAGTTTTGCTTTCACTTTTATAGTTTTACATCTTCTAATTTCATAAATTTTAAATATTTATTTTTATCTTTTCTCCCTCCAACATAGAGAGCCAATTACCCCAGTATCATTTGGGGATTAATCCTTACTGTTTCATCAACTTCTAAAATTATCTCATATTTATGTTTCTCATATATGTGTGAATCTATTTCTAAACACTATTTTTCTTTAATCTATTTCTTTAATAAAATATATTTATTAGTGAATTGCTGAATATATTAAATATCTAAGAAATAAATCAAAGATAAATGTTTAAACATGCATCTTTTTTGTTTATATGATGAAAGCTTAGGCTTACTATTCAAGTTATTTATCTATTTTTAATTTAGTTTTTATTGAAGGATAATTGCTTTAGAGGATTTTGTTGTTTTCTATCAAACCTCAACACGAATCAGCCATAGGTATACACATATCTCCTCCTTTTTGAAACTCCCTCCCATCTCCCTCCCCACCCCACCCCTCTAGGTTGGTACAGACCCCCATTTGAGTTTCCTGAGCCAAACAACAAATTCCCATTGGCTATCTATTTTACATTTGGTAATGTAAGTTTCCATGTTACTCATTCCATACATCTCACCCTCTTCTCCCCTCTCCCCATGTCCATAAGTCTATTCCCTATGTCTGTTTCTCCATTCCTGCCCTGTAAATAAATTCTTCAGTGCATTTTTCTAGATTCTGTATATGTACGTTAGAAAATGATATTTATCTCTTTCTGATCCACTTCACTCTGTATAATAGGTTCTGGGTTCTTCCACCTCATCAGCACTGACTAGTTCCTTTTTATGACTGAGTAATATTTCACTGTGTACATGCACCACAACTTCTTTATCCGTTCTTCTCTCAGTGGACATCTAGGTGCTTCCATGTTCTAGCTGTTGTAAATAGTGCTGCAGTGAACAATGGGATACATGTGTCTTTTTCAATTTTAATTTCCTCAGGGTATATGCCTAGGAGTGGGATTGCTGGGTCATATGGTGGTCGTTTTATTCCTAGTTTTTTAAGAAATGTCCATACTATCTTCCAAAGTGGCTGTGTCGATTCACATTCCCATTAACAGAGTAAGAGCATTCCCTTTTCTCCACACCCTCTCTAGCATTTACTGTTTGTAGACTTTTTGATGATGGCCATTCTGACTGGTGTGAGGTGATATCTCATAGTGGTTTTGATTTGCATTTCTCTAATAATGAGCGATGTTGAGCATCTTTTCATGTGTTTGTTAGCCAACTAGCCAATCCAAAGCTTTCTTTGGAGAAATGTCTGTTTAGGTCTTTCTACCACTTTTTGAGTAGGTTGTTTGTTTTCCTGGCATTGAATGAGCTACTTGTATATTTTGGAAATGAATCCTTTGTCAGTTGTTTCATTTGCTATTATTTTCTCCCATTCTGAGGGTTGTCTTTTCACCTTATAGTTTCCTTTGCTGTTCAAAAGCTTTAAGTTTAATCAGGTCCCGCTTATTTACTTTTGTTTTTATTTCTGTTACTCTAGGAGGTAGGTTATAGAGGATCTTGCTTTGATTTATGTCATTGAGTATTCTGCCTATGTTTTCCTCTAAGAGTTTTATAATTTCTGGTCTTACATGTAGGTCTTTAATCCATTTTGAGTTTATCTTTGCGTATGGTGTTAGGAAGTGTTCTAATTTCATTCTTTTACATGTAGTTGTCCAGTTTTCTCAGCACCATTTATTGAAGAGGCTGTCTTTGCTCCATTCTTGCCTCCTTTGTCAAAAATAAGGTACCCATAGGTGCATGGGTTTATTTCTGGGCTTTCTATCTTGTTCCATTGGTCCATATTTCTGTTTTTGTGTACTGTTTTGATGATTGTAGCTTTGAAGTCAGATTCAGATTAAGTCAGATGAAGCCTGATTCCTCCAGCTTCATTCTTCTTTCTCAAGACTGCTTTGGCTATTTGGGGTCTTTTGTGTTTCCATATGAGTTGTGAAATTTTTTGTTCTAGTTCTGTGAAAAGTGCCATTGGTAATTTGATAGGGATCTCATTGAATCTGTAGATTGCATTTGGTAGTATGGTCATTTTCAGAATATTTATTCTTCCTATCCAGGAACATGGAATATCTCTCCATCTATTTATGTCATCTTTGATTTCTTTCATTAATGTCTTATAATTTTCTGTGTATAATTCTTTTGTCTCCTTAGGTAAGTTTATTCCTAGATATTTAATTCTTTTTGTTGCAATGGTGAATGGGATTGATTCCTTAATTTCTCTTTCTGCTTTTTCATTGATTGTATGTAGAAATGCAAGTGATTTCTGTGTAGTGATTTTGTATCCTGCAACTTTGCTGAATCCACTGATTAGTTCTAGTAATTTTCTGATATTATCTTTAAGGTTTTCTATGTACAGCATCATGTCATCTGCAAACTGTGAAAGCTTTACTTCTTTTCTGATCTGGATTCCTTTTATTTTTCTTCTCTGATTGCTGTAGCTAGGACTTCCAGAACTATGTTGAATAATAGTGGTAAAAGTGGACACCCTGTCTTATTCCTGATCTTAGAGGGATGCTTTCAGTTTTTCACTATTGAGAATAATGTTTGCTGTAGTTTTATCATGTATGGCCTTTACTATGTTCAAGTAGGTTCCTTCTGTGCCCATTTTTTGAAGAGTTTTATTCATAAATGGGTGCTGAATTTTTTCAAAGGCTTTTTCTGCATCTATTGAGATGATCATATGGTTTTTATCTTTCAATTTGTTAATATGGAGTATCATATTGATTGATTTGCATGTATTGAAGCATCCTTGCATTCCTGGAATAAACCCAACTTGATCATGGTGTATAAGCTTTTTGATATGTTTCTGAATTCTGTTTGTTAAAATTTTGTTAAGGATTTTTGCATCTATGTTCATCAGTGATATTGGCCTGTAGTTTTCTTTTTCTGTGTTGTTTTTGTCTAGTTTTGGTGTCAGGGTGATGGTGGCCTCATAGAATGAGTTTGAAAGTGTTCCTTCCCCTGCAATTTTTTGAAAGAATTTTGAAAGGATAGGCATTAGCTCTTCTCTAAAAGTTTGATAGAATTCTCTGTGAAGCCATTTGGTCCTGGGCTTTTGTTTCTTAGGAGATTTTTGATCACAGCTTCAATTTCAGTGCTTGTAATTGGGTTGTTCCTAATTTCTATTTCATCCTGGTTCAGTAATGGAAGACTGAACTTTTCTAAGAATCTGTCCATTTTTTCCAGGATATCCATTTTATTGCCATATAATTTTTCATAACAATCCTTTGTATTTCTGCATTGTCTGTTGTAAACTCTCCTTTTTCATTTCTAATTTTCTTGATTTGATTCTTATCTTTTTTTCTTGATGAGTCTGGCTAAAGGTTTGTCAATTTTGTTTATATTCTCAAAGAATAAGCTTTTAGTTTTATTAATATTTACCATTGTTTCTTTCTTTGTCATTTATTTTGCTTGGATCTTTATGATTTCTTTCCTTCTACTAATTTTTGGGGTTTTCTGTTCTTCTTTTTCTAGTTGTTTTAGGAGTAAAGTTTGGTTGTCTATTCGATGTTTTTCTTGTTTCTTGAGGTAGGATTGTGTTGCTATAAACTCTCCTGTTAGGACTGCTTTTGCTGCATCCCATAGGTTTTGAGTTGTTGTGGTTTCATTGTTATTTGTTTCTAGAAATTTTTTGATTTCCTTTTTGATTTCTTCAGTAAGCTGTTGATTATTTAGAAATGTGTTGTTTAATCTCCATGTGTTTGTGTTTCTTACGGTTTTTTCCTTGTAATTGATATCTAGTTTCATAGCTTTGTGGTTGGAGAAAATGCCTGATACAAATTCAATTTTCTTAAATTTACTGAAGTTTGATTTGTGACCCAGGATGTGGTCTATCCTGGAGAATGTTTCATGTGCACTTGAGAAGAAGTTGTATTCTTCTGCATTTGGATGGAATGTCCTGAAGATATCAATGAGATCCATCTCATCTAATGTATCATTTAAGACTTGTGATTCCTTATTAATATTCTGTTTTGATGATCTGTCCATTGGTGTGAGTGGGGTGTTAAAGTCTCTTACTATTATTGTGTTACTGTCAATTTCTCCTTTTATGTCTGTTAGTGTTTGTCTTATGTATTGAGGTGCTTCTATGTTGGGTGCATAGATATTTACAATTGTTAGGTCTTCCTCTTGGATCGATCCCTTGATCATTATGTAGGGTCCTTCCTTATCTCTTGTATTCTTTATTTTAAAGTCTATTTTGTCTGATGAAGATTGCTACTCCAGCTTTCTTTTGCTTCCTATTTGCATGGAATATATTTTTTCATCCTCTCACTTTCAGTCTATATGTGTCTTTAGGTCTGAAGTGGGTTTCTTGTAGACAGCATATATATGGGTTTTCTTTTTGTATCCATTCAGTCTGTGTCAGAGCACTTAATCCATTTACATTTAAAGCAATTATTGATATATATGTTCATATTGCCATTTTCTTAATTGTTTGGGGTTGATTTTGTAGATCTTTATTCTTCTCTTGTATTTCTTGACTATGTAAGTCCCTTTAACAATTATGGTAAGGCTGGTATGGTGGTACTGAATTATCTTAATTTTGGCTTGTCTGAAAAGCTTTTTATCTCTCCATCAATTTTGAATGAGATCCTTGCTTGGTACAGTAATCTTGGTTGTAGGTTTTTCCCTTTCAGTTCTTTATATCCTGCCATTCCCTTTTGGCCTGCAGGGTTTTGGCTGAAAGATCAGTTGTTAAGCCTATGGGGTTTCCCTTGTATGTTACTTGTTGCTTCTCCCTTGCTGCTTTTAATATTCTTTTTTGTGTTTAGTCTTTGTTAGTTTGATTAGTATGTGTCTTGGTGTGTTTCTCCTTGGGTTTATCCTGTATGGAACTCTTGGACTTTATTGACTATTTCCTTTTCCATGTTGGGGAAATTTTCAACTATAATCTCTTCAAAAATTTTCTCATACCCTTTCTTTTTTTCTTCTCCTTCTGGGACCCGTATAATTTGAATGTTCGTGTGTTGGATATTGTTCCAGAGGTCTCTGAGACTGTCCTCAGTTCTCTTCATTCATTCTTTTC
Organism: Oryx dammah; assembly: GCF_014754425.2. Classification (NCBI taxonomy): domain Eukaryota; kingdom Metazoa; phylum Chordata; class Mammalia; order Artiodactyla; family Bovidae; genus Oryx; species Oryx dammah. The sequence continues at coordinate 88,504,248 of NW_024070212.1, read as the reverse complement.
TTTCTATTCTGCTCTTCAGAAGTTATTTGCACCAGTTTATCTTCCGGCTCACTGATTCATCCTTCTGTTTCAGATATTCTGCTATTCATTCCTTCCAGGGTATTTTTAATTTAAGTAATTGTATTGTTTGTCTCTGCATATTTATTCTTCAATTCTTCTAGGTCTTTGCTAATTGACTCTTGTAGTTTCTCCATTGTGTTTTCAAGGTTTTTGATCATCTTTACTATCATAATTCTGCATTCTTTTTAAGGTAGTTTGCCAATTTCCTCTTCATTTATTTGGACTTCTGTGTTTCCAGTTTATTCCTTCATTTGTGTAGTATTTCTCTGCCTTTTCATTATTTTTTTTTAAACTTACTGTGTTTGAGGTCTCCTTTTCCCAGGCTTCAAGGTTGAATTTCTTCCTTTTGGTTTCTGCCCTCCTAAGGTTGGTCCAGTGGTTTGTATAAGCTCCCTATAGGGTGAGACTTGTGCTGAGTTTTCATTTGTTTGTTTTTCCCCTGATGGGCAAGTCTGAGTGAGGTGATAATCCTGTCTGCTGATGATTTGGCTTGTATTTTTGTTTGTTGTTTAGATGAGGCGTCCTGCACAGGGCGCTACTGCTGGTTAGGTGATGCCATGTCTTGTATTCCAGTGGTTTCCTTTGTGTGAGTTCTTACTATATGATACCCACTAGGGTGAGTTCTCTGGTAGTCTAGGGTCAGTTCTCTGGTAGTCTAGGGTCTTGGAGTCAGTGCTCCCACTCCAAAGGCTCAGGGCTTGATCTAGACATTTCCTGTATTGTCAAAGCTGGTAAGTACATCTTCAACATTCAAAGATCCACTATTATGCCTTGAGAATAATACTGTATTCAGGATAGAAGATGCTTGTATATTGGACCCAGGCACCAGCTTCCTCTTCAGTTTCCTCTTTTTTGACTTCTGTTACAGAAAACAGATTAAATGATTTAAATCTTCTTACAGATATATGTTATAGACAGTCATCCAGGTGCTTTTGTTTCAGAATCTGCTGCAGGAGCTTTCACCAGGCGGCACCCAAGGGTCCTGAGACTGCGGGTCCCAGAGCAGTGCTACTGTTAGCCAGGCCCTCACCTGCTGTCTGCTCTGTGTGGCTGGCAGCAGCGTCTGAGACTCTATTTCTGCATCAATACCATACCACATTTTAGTTATTGTTAAATAATTATATCTGGTAAAGTAAATCTGCCTCTATCCCACCATAGGATTGGCTATTTCTGACCTTTCATCTTTCTTACAAAATTTTGGTGTCAACATCTTTATTTGTATAAAAACAATTATAGAACTTAAAAAGTTGAATTATATGGATTTTTGTATTACTTTAGGAAAAATGTCATAATATTGTCTTTTCAAGTATAAATGTGATTTGCACCTTCATTTATTTACCTTATTTTCAGAAAAAATAAGCTAATTTTTAGCCTTTTCTTAGTGAAGTATAGTTGATATACAGTATTATATAGTTTACAAGTGTACAATATAGTGATCTACGTTGTCCCTCCACTTCCCTCTTCCCACTGGTAACCAATAGTTTGTTCTTTGTATCTGTGAGTCTGCTTCTATTTTATTGCATTCACTAATTTTTTAGATTCCACAATTAAGTGATATCATACAGTATTTGTCTTTCTCTGACTTATTTCATTTAGCATAATATCATCCAAGAACAACTACTGCAAATGGCAAAATTTCATTCTTTTTTATGGTTGAGTAATATTCCACTGTGGTGTGTGTGTCTGTGTGTTTGTGTATAAATTTTCTTTATTCATTCATCTATTGATAGGTTGCTTTCATACCTTGGTGATTATAAATAATGCTGCTATGAACATAGGGGTGCCTACATCTTTTCAAATTTATTTATTTTTTTTAAACTACTTACCCAGGACTAGAATTGCTGGCTCAGTTGGTAGTTTTATTTTTAGTTTTTTAAGGAGCTTCTATAGTGTTTCCCACTGTACCACCAAAGTGGCTGTACCAATTTACATTTCCACCAACAGTGTGCAAGAGTTCCCTTTTCTCCACATCCTCTCCATATCTTCCACATATCTTATTTATATTTTTATGTTCAATAAAGTTTAATAATTTCCTCTATAAAGATATTAGGAGATATTCACATATGTTTTGAATGATTTATGCCTAAGTGCCTTGTATTTTTGTTGTTATTGTACATTGTGTTTATGGTTTTTCAATTGTTGTAGATCTAAAAGTTTATAGCAACAACTAAATTTTATTTACTGGTACAGTTACCTGAAACTATGAACTTCTCTAGTTTCTCTGTAGTGTCTCTTGAATTTTTCAAGTAAATAATTTCATCTCTGCACATGATACAATTTTATTTTTTTCCCTCAATCTTGGTATTTTGTATTTATTGTTTATTGCTGTGGCTAGCACCACCCATACAATTTCTGTGCTACATGTAGAGTAATTTGTCAGATTTACTTCCAGTTTACTAATTCTTCATTTGTATCTTTCTATTTTGTGCATGGTGTTTATAACTTCATATTTCTTCTTTGATTCCCACCCCCCTTTTTTTTTACATAAGCCTTTCCTTCCATCGTGTCTTGGATTAGATTATGCTATTCTGCTGTAATAACAACCCCACATTCTTGATGGCTCAAAACAATGTCCTGAAAAATTAGCGGGATGCTTTGCTCTATGCAACTCTTCATACATCCAGGCTGACTGAAGCTACAATGTTTTGTTTCTGCACCATCTGAAACATGAGGGCTCTTAGTTACTGTGGAGGGGAAGAGAACATGTGTTATGGACTGAATGAATCCCTCAAGTTCATATTCCAAAGCTCTAACTCCCAATGTGATAATATCTGGAGCTGGTGTCTTTGGGAGTAATTAGAATTAGATGAAGTCATAAATATAGGGCCTGCATGGTGGCATTACCACCCTTACAAGAAGAGACACCAGAGAGCTTGCGTGTAATCTCTCTCTCTCTGTCACACGAGGACAGAGCAAGAAGATGGCTGTCTGCAAGCCAAAAAAGTAGGGGTTCTCCTCAGTGAGTTGGCTGTATCGGTACCTTGATCTTGGATGTTCAGCCTCTAGAACTGTGAGAAAACAAACTTCTGTTGTTTGTGTCACCCTGTCTATGGTGTTTTGTTATGGAAGTCTGAGGCCTACACATCATGGAAAGGCATGCATCATCGTGTAAGTGCTTTGGCCCAGAGTGACATGCATTGCTTCTCACAGCTGACTATTGACCAAGACAAGTCATATTTCCCCACCCATCTATAATATGACTAGGAAATATACTCTTCCTGGGAATTAAGAAGGGAAGGAAAATCAGGTATTGGTCCATGATGCCAAAGTCTACCATGTATTTGATTCTTTGAGTTCTGTGTGTTTTTGAATATTTTAAA